>NW_027307837.1:0-300000 GCF_047496885.1 Scyliorhinus torazame
ATTACCAGGAGAGACTGTCGGTGGGTGGGTGTGACTCCCCCATGGCCGATCAGCTGGATCAGTGTGACTCCCCCATGGCCGATCAACTGGGTCTGTGTGACTCTCCCATGGCCGATCAGCTGGGTCTGTGCGACTCCCCCATGGCCGATGAGCTGGATCTGTGTGACTCCCCCATGGCCGATGAGCTGGATCTGTGTGACTCCCCCATGGCCGATCAGCTGGATCAGTGTGACACCCCCATGGCCGATCAACTGGGTCTGTGTGACTCTCCCATGGCCGATCAGCTGGTTAAGTGTGACTCCCCCATGGCCCGTCAGCTGTGTGTGTGCTTCCCCCCAGTGCCGATCAGGTGGTTGTGTGCTTCCTCATATTGCCGATCAACTGGGTGTGTGTGACTCCCCCAATGCCGATCAGCTGGATGTGTGCCTCTCCCCATTGCCGATCAGCTGGATGTGTGCCTCTCCCCATTTCCGATCAGCTGGGTGTGTGCCTCCACCATGGCCAGTCAGCTGGGTGTGTGTGACTCCCCCAATGCCGATCAGCTGGGTGGGTGCCTCAAACCTAAACACAGTCTGTGCAGCAGATAGAGACAGAGACTGAGACACTGACAGACACGGAGATACAGACAGGGATAGAGAGTGAGACACAGAGAACGACAGACACAGAGACACAGACAGAGACAGAGACAGAGACTGAGACACAGACAGACACAAAGACACAGAGAGAGATAGACAGACACAGAGACACAGACAGAGATACAGACAGAGACACAGACATAGACAGAGACACAGACAGACTAAGACACAGACAAACACAGAGACACAGACAGAGACACAGAGAGAGACAGGGACACAGACAGAGACAGGGACACAGACAGAGACAGAGACACAGACAGAGACGCAGACAGAGACAGGGACACAGACAGAGACAGGGACAGAGACAGAGATACAGACAGAGACACAGAGAGAGACACAGGCAGAGACAGAGACAGGGACAGAGAGAGAGACAGATAGAGAGACACAGACAGACACAGCTACACAGACAGAGACACAGACACAGTTTGGAGGGAGCATTTCCAGTGTTGTCTGTGTGGGGAGCACTGACAGTGCTGGCTGTGTGGGGGGAGCACTGACAGTGCTGGCTGTGCGGTGGGAGCACTGACAGTGCTGGCTGTGTGGCGGGAGCACTGACAGTGCTGGCTGTGTGGGGGGAGCACTGACAGTGCTGGCTGTGTGAGGGGAGCACTGACAGTGCTGGCTGTGTGGTGGGAGCACTGACAGTGCTGGCTGTGTGGGGGAGCACTGACAGTGCTGGCTGTGTGGGGGGTGCACTGACAGTGCTGCTGTGTGGTGGGAGCACTGACAGTGCTGGCTGTGTGGGGGAGCACTGATAGCGCTGGCTGTGCGGTCGGAGCTCTGACAGTGCTTGCTACGTGGGTGGAGAACTGGCAGTGCTGGCTGTGTGGTGGGAGTACTGACAGTGCTGGTTGTGTGGTGGGGGCACTGACAGTGCTGGCTGTGTGGTGGGAGTACTGACAGTGCTGGCTATGTGGGGGAGCACTGACAGTGCTGGCTGAGTTGGGAGCACTGACAGTGCTGGCTCTGTGGGGGGAGCACTGACAGTGCTGGCTGTGTGGTGGAGCACTGACAGTGCTGGCTGTGTGGTGGGAGCACTGACAGTGCTGGCTGTGTGGTAGGAGCACTGACAGTGCCGTCTGTATGGTGGGAGCACTGACAGTGCTGGCTGTGTTGTGGGAGCAATGACAGTGCAGGCTGTGTGGTGGAGCACTGACAGTGCTGGCTGTGTGGGGGGAGCACTGACAGTGCTGGCTGTGTGGGGGAGCACTGACAGTGCTGGTTGTGTGGTGGGAGTAGTGACAGTGCTGGCTGTGTGGGGAGCACTGACAGTTCTGGCTCTGTGGGGGAGCACTGACAGTGCTGGCTGTGTGGGGAGCACTGATAGTGCTGACTGTGTGGGGGGTCACTGACAGTGCTGGCAGTGTGGGGAGCACTGACAGTGCTAGCTGTGTGGGGGGTCACTGACAGTGCTGGCTGTGTGGGGGGTCACTGACAGTGCTGGCTGTGTGGGGAGCACTGACAGTGCTAGCTGTGTGGGGGGAGCACTGACAGTGCTGGCTGTGTGGGGAGCACTGACAGCGCTGGCTGTGTGGGGGAGGATGACAGTGCTGGCTGTGTGGTGGGAGCACTGGCAGTGCTGGCTGTGTGGGGGACCATTGACAGTGCTGGCTGTATGGGGGAGCACTGACAGTGCTGGCTGTGTGGGGGAGCACTGCCAGTGCTGGCTGTGTGGTGGGAGCACTGACTGTGCTGGCTCTGTGGGGGAGCACTGTCAGTGCTGGCTGTGTGGGGGGAGCACTGGCAGTGCTGGCTGTGTGGGGGAGCACTGACAGGGCTGGCTGTTGTGGGAGCACTGACAGATCTGGCTGTGTGGGGGGAGCACTGACAGTGCTGGCTGTGTGTGGGGAGCACTGACAGTGCTGGCTGTGAGGGGGAGCACTGACAGAGCTGGCTGTGTGGGGGAGCACTGACAGTGCTGGCTGTGTGGTGGGAGCACTGACAGTGCTGGCTGTGTGGTGGGAGCACTGACAGTGCTTGCTGTGTGGTGGGAGCACTGACAGTGCTGGCTGTATGGGAGCACTGACAGTGCTGGCTGTGTGGTGGGAGCACTGACAGTGCTGGCTGTGTGGTGGGAGCACTGACAGTGCTGGCTGTGTGGTGGGTGCACTGGCAGTGCTGGCTGTGTGGGGGAGCATTGACAGTGCTGGCTGTATGGGGGAGCACTGACTGTGCTGGCTGTGTGGGGAGCACTGGCAGTGCTGGCTGTGTGGTGGGAGCACTGACAGTGCTGGCTGTGTGGTGGGAGCACTGACAGTGCTGTCTGTGTGGTGGGAGCACTGACAGTGCTGTCTGTGTGGTGGGAGCACTGACTGTGCTGGCTGTGTGGGGGAGCACTGGCAGTGCTGGCTGTGTGGTGGGAGCACTGACAGTGCTGGCTGTGTGGTTAGAGCACTGACTGTGCTGGCTGTGTGGGGAGCACTGGCAGTGCTGGCTGTGTGGTGGGAGCACTGACAATGCTGGCTGTGCGGGAGCACTGATAGTGCTGGCTGTGTGGGGTGGGGGCACTGACAGTGCTGGCTGTGTGGTGGGAGCACTGACAGTGCTGGCTGTGTGGTGGGAGCACTGGCAGTGCCGACTGTGTGGGGGGAGCACTGAGAGTGCTGGCTGTGTGGGGCGAGCACTGACAGTGCTGGCTGTGTGGGGGAGCATTGACAGTGCTGGCTGTATGGGGGAGCACTGACAGTGCTGGCTGTGTGGGGGAGCACTGTCAGTGCTGGCTGTGTGGTGGGAGCACTGACAGTGCTGGCTCTGTGGGGGAGCACTGTCAGTGCTGGCTGTGTGGGGGGAGCACAGGCAGTGCTGGCTGTGTGGGTGATCACTGACAGGGCTGGCTGTGTGGGGAGCACTGACAGTTCTGGCTGTGTGGGGGGAGCACTGACAGTGCTGGCTGTGTGTGGGGAGCACTGACAGTGCTGGCTGTGCGGGGGGAGCACTGACAGAGCTGGCTGTGTGGGGGAGCACTGACAGTGCTGGCTGTGTGGTGGGAGCACTGACAGTGCTGGCTGTGTGGTGGGCGCACTGACAGTGCTGGCTGTGTGGTGGGAGCTGTGACAGTGCTGGCTGTATGGGAGCACTGACAGTGCTGGCTGTGTGGTGGGAGCACTGACAGTGCTGGCTGTGTGGTGGGAGCACTGACAGTGCTGGCTGTGTGGTGGGAGCACTGGCAGTGCTGGCTGTGTGGGGGAGCATTGACAGTGCTGGCTGTGTGGGGGAGCACTGACAATGCTGGCTGTGTGGGGGGAGCACTGACAGTGCTGGCTGTGTGGGGGAGCACTGACTGTGCTGGCTGTGTGGAGAGCACTGACAGTGCTGGCTGTGTGGGGGAGCACTGACAGGGCTGGCTGTGTGGGGGAGCACTGACAGGGCTGGCTGTGCGGGGGAGCACTGGCAGTGCTGGCTGTCTGGTGGGAGCACTGACAGTGCTGGCTGTGTTATGGGAGCACTGACTGTGCTGGCTGTGCGGGAGCACTGACAGTGCTGGCTGTGTGGGGTGGGGGCACTGACAGTGCTGGCTGTGTGGTGGGAGCACTGACAGTGCTGGCTGTGTGGTGGGAGCACTGGCAGTGCCGACTGTGTGGGGGGAGCACTGAGAGTGCTGGCTGTGTGGGGTGGGAGCACTGACAGTGCTGTCTGTGTGGGGGAGGACTGACAGTGCTGGCTGTGTGGTGGGAGCACTGACAGTGCTGGCTGTGTGGTGGGTGGAGTAACAGTGCTGGCTGTGTGGTGGGAGCACTGACAGTGCTGGCTGTGTGATGGGAGCACTGACAGTTCTGGCTGTCTGGGGGGTGCACTGACAGTGTTGGCTGTGTGGAGGGAGCACTGACAGAGCTGGCTGTGTGAGGGAAGCACAGACAGTGCTGGCTGTGTGGGGGAGCACTGACAGTACTGGCTGTGTGGGGGAGCACTGACAGTGCTGGCTCTGTGGGGGAGCCCTGACAGTACTGGCTGTGTGGTGGGAGCACTGCCAGTGCTGGCTGTGTGGTGGGAGCACTGACATATCTGGCCGTGTGGGGAGCACTGACAGTGCTGGCTGTGTGGTGGGATCACTGACAGTGCTGTCTGTGTTGTGGGAGCACTGACAGTGCTGGCTATGCAGTGGGAGCACTGGCAGTGCTGGCTGTGTGTTGGGAGCACTGACAGTGCTGGCTGTGTGGGGGAGCACTGACAGTGCTGGCTCTGTGGGGAGCACTGACAGTGCAGTCTGTGTGGGGAGCACTGACAGTGTGTCTGTGTGGGGGAGCACTGACAGTGCTGGCTGTGTGGGGGGAGCACTGACAGTGCTGGCTGTATGGGGGGAGCACTGACAGTGCTGGCTGTGTAGTGGGAGCACTGACAGTGCTGGCTGTGTGGTGAGAGCACTGACAGTGCTGGCTGTGTGGGGGGAGCTCTGACAGTGCTTGCTACGTGGGTGGAGAACTGGCAGTGCTGGCTGTTGGGGAGCATTGATAGTGCTGGCTGTGAGGGGTGGGGGCACTGACAGTGCTGGCTGTGTGGTGGGATTACTGACAGTGCCGGTTGTGTGGTGGGAGCACTGACAGTGCTGGCTGTGTGGGGGAGCACTGACAGTGCTGACTGTGTTGTGGGAGCACTGACAGTGCTGGCTGTGTGGGGGAGCACTGACAGTGCTGGCTGTGTGGGGAGCACTGACAGTGCTGTTTCTGTGGGGGGAGCACTGACAGTGCAGGCTGTGTGGTGGGAGCACTGACAGTGCCGTCTGTATGGTGGGAGCACTGACAGTGCTGGCTGTGTGATGGGAGCACTGACAGTGCAGGCTGTGTGGTGGGAGCACTGAAAGTGCTGGCTGTGTGGAGGGAGCACGGACAGTGCTGTCTGTGAGGGTGGAGCACTGACTGTGCTGGCTGTGTGGGGGAGCACTGACAGTGCTGGTTGTGTGGTGGGAGCACTGACAGTGCTGGCTGTGTGGGGAGCACTGACAGTGCTAGCTGTGTGGGGCGAGCACTGACAGTGCTGGCTGTGTGGGGGAGCACTGACAGTGATGGCTGTGTGGGGGAGCACTGACAGTGATGGCTGTGTGGGGGAGGATGACTGTGCTGGCTGTGTGGTGGGAGCACTGGCAGTGCTGGCTGTGTGGGGGTGCATTGACAGTGCTGGCTGTATGGGGGGAGCACTGATAGTGCTGGCTGTGTGGGGGGAGCACTGGCAGCGCTGGCTGTGTGGGTGAAGCACGGACAGGGCTGGCTGTGTGGGGAGCACTGACAGTGCTGGCTGTGTGGTGGGAGTACTGACAGTGCTGGCTGTGTGGTGGGTGCACTGACGGGGCTGGCTGTGTGGTGGGAGCACTGACAATGCTGGCTGTATGGGAGCACTGACAGTGCTGGCTGTGTGGCGGGAGCACTGACAGTGCTGGCTGTGTGGTGGGAGCACTGACAGTGCTGGCTGTGTGGTGGGAGCACTGAAGTGCTTGCTGTGTGGGGGAGCATTGACACTGCTGGCTGTATGGGGGTGCACTGACTGTGCTGGCTGTGTGGGGGAGCATTGGCAGTGCTGGCTGTGTGGTGGGAGCACTGACAGTGCTGGCTGTGTGGTGGGAGCACTGACAGTGCTGGCTGTGTGGTGGGAGCACTGACAGTGCTGGCTGTGTGGGGGAGCACTGACAGTGCTGGCTGTGTGGTGGGAGCACTGACAGTGCTGGCTGTGTGGTGGGAGCACTGACAGTGCTGGCTGTGTGGTGGGAGCACTGACAGTGCTGGCTGTGTGGTGGGAGCACTGGCAGTGCTGGCTGTGTGGGGGAGCATTGACAGTGCTGGCTGTATGGGGGAGCACTGACTGTGCTGGCTGTGTGGGGAGCATTGGCAGTGCTGGCTGTGTGGTGGGAGCACTGACAGTGCTGTCTGTGTGGAGGAGCACTGGCAGTGCTGGCTGTGTTGTGGGAGCACTGGCAGTGCCGACTGTGTGGGGGAGCACTGACAGTGCTGGCTGTGTGGGGTGGGAGCACTGACAGTGCTGTCTGTGTGGTGAGAGGACTGACAGTGCTGGCTGTGTGGGGAGCACGGACAGTGCTGGCTGTGTGGGGGAAGAACAGACAGTGCTGGGTCTGTGGGGGAGCACTGACAGTGCTGGCTGTGTGGGGGAGCCCTGACAGTGCTGGCTGTGTGGTGGGAGCACTTACAGTGCTAGCTGTGTTGTGGGAGCACTGACAGTTCTGGCTGTGTGGGGGAGCACTGACAGTGCTGGCGGTGTGGTGGGAGCACTGACAGTACTGGCTGTGTGGGGGAGCACAGACAGCGCTGGCTGTGTGGTCGGAGCACTGACAGTGCTGGCTGTGTGGGGAGCACTGACAGTGCTGGCTGTATGGTGGGAGCACTGACAGTTCCGGCTGTGTGGTGAGCACTGACAGTGCTGGCTGTGTGGTGGGAGCACTGACAGTGCTGGCTGTGTGGTGGGAGCACTGACAGTGCTGGCTGTGTGGGGGTGCACTGACACTGCTGGCTGTGTGGGGGGAGCACTGACAGTGCTGGCTATGCAGTGGGAGCACTGGCAGTGCTGGCTGTGTGTTGGGAGCACTGACAGTGCTGGCTGTGTGGTGGGAGCACTGGCAGTGCTGGCTGTGTGGTGGGAGCACTGACAGTGCTGGCTGTGTGGGGAGCACTGACAGAGCTGGCTGTGTGGTGGGAGCCCTGACATTGCTGGCTGTGTGGGGGGAGCACAGACAGTGCTGGCTGTGTGGGGGGAGCACTGACAGTGCTGTCTGTGTGGGGGAGCACTGACAGTGCTGTCTGCGTGGGGGAGCACTGACAGTGCTGGCTGTGTGGTGAGAGAACTGATAGTGCTGGCTGTGTGGGGGGAAGAACTGACATTGCTGGCTGTTTGGCGAGCAGTGACAGAGCTGGCTCTGTGGTGGGAGCCCTGACATTGCTGGCTGTTTGGGGGGATCACAGACAGTGCTGGCTGTGTGGGGGGAGCACTGACAGTGCTGGCTGTGTGGGGGAGCACTGACAGTGCTGTCTGCGTGGGGGGAGCACTGACAGTGCTGGCTGCGTGGTGGGAGCACTGACAGTGCTGCCTGTGTGGGGGGAAGCACTGACAGTGCTGGCTTTGTGGGGGAGCACTGACAGTGCTGGCTGTGTGGGGGGAGGACTGAGAGTCCTGGCTGTGTGGGGGAGCACTGACAGTGCTGGCTCTGTGGGGAGCACTGACAGTGCTGGCTGAGTGGGGGTAGCGCTGGCAGTGCTGTCTGTGTGGGGAGCACTGACAGTGTTGTCTGTGTGGGGGAGCACTGACAGTGCTGGCTGTGTGGGGAGCACTGACAGTGCTGGCTGTGTGGGGGAAGCACTGACACTGCTGGCTGTGTGGGGGGAGCACTCACAGTGCTGGCTGTGTGGTGGGAGCACTGACAGTGCTGGCTCTGTGGGGGAGCACTGACAGTGCTGGCTGTGTGGTGGGAGCACTGACAGTGTTGGCTCTGTGGGGGAGCACTGACAGTGCTGGCTGTGTGGTGGGAGCACTGACAGTGCTGGCTGTGTGGGGGAGCACTGACAGTGCTGGCTGTGTGGTGGGAGCTCTGACAGTGCTGGCTGTGTGGTGGGAGCACTGGCAGTGCTGGCTGTGTGATGGGATCCCTGACAGTGCTGGCTGTGTGGGGGGAGCACAGACAGTGCTGGCTGTGTGGGGGGAGCACTGACAGTGCTGTCTGCGTGGGGGGAGCACTGACAGTGCTGGCTGTGTGGTGGGAGAACTGACAGTGCTGGCTGTGTGGGGGGAGCACTGACAGTGCTGGCTGTGTGGGGGGTGCACTGACAGTGCTGGCTGTGTGGTGGGAGCTCTGACAGTGCTTGCTACGTGGGTGGAGAACTGGCAGTGCTGGCTGTTGGTGAGCATTGATAGTGCTGGCTGTGAGGGGTGGGGGCACTGACAGTGCTGGCTGTGTGGTGGGATTACTGACAGTGCCGGTTGTGTGGTGGGAGCACTGACAGTGCTGGCTGTGTGGGGGAGCACTGACAGTGCTGACTGTGTGGTGGGAGCACTGACAGTGCTGGCTGTGTGGGGGAGCACTGACAGTGCTGGCTGTGTGGGGAGCACTGACAGTGCTGGTTCTGTGGGGGGAGCACTGACAGTGCAGGCTGTGTGGTGGGAGCACTGACAGTGCCGTCTGTATGGTGGGAGCACTGACAGTGCTGGCTGTGTGATGGGAGCACTGACAGTGCAGGCTGTGTGGTGGGAGCACTGAAAGTGCTGGCTGTGTGGAGGGAGCACTGACAGTGCTGTCTGTGAGGGTGGAGCACTGACTGTGCTGGCTGTGTGGGGGAGCACTGACAGTGCTGGTTGTGTGGTGGGAGCACTGACAGTGCTGGCTGTGTGGGGAGCACTGACAGTGCTAGCTGTGTGGGGCGAGCACTGACAGTGCTGGCTGTGTGGGGGAGCACTGACAGTGATGGCTGTGTGGGGGAGCACTGACAGTGATGGCTGTGTGGGGGAGGATGACTGTGCTGGCTGTGTGGTGGGAGCACTGGCAGTGCTGGCTGCGTGGGGGTGCATTGACAGTGCTGGCTGTATGGGGGAGCACTGATAGTGCTGGCTGTGTGGGGGGAGCACTGGCAGCGCTGGCTGTGTGGGTGAAGCACGGACAGGGCTGGCTGTGTGGGGAGCACTGACAGTGCTGGCTGTGTGGTGGGAGTACTGACAGTGCTGGCTGTGTGGTGGGTGCACTGACAGGGCTGGCTGTGTGGTGGGAGCACTGACAATGCTGGCTGTATGGGAGCACTGACAGTGCTGGCTGTGTGGCGGGAGCACTGACAGTGCTGGCTGTGTGGTGGGAGCACTGACAGTGCTGGCTGTGTGGTGGGAGCACTGAAGTGCTTGCTGTGTGGGGGAGCATTGACAGTGCTGGCTGTATGGGGGTGCACTGACTGTGCTGGCTGTGTGGGGGAGCATTGGCAGTGCTGGCTGTGTGGTGGGAGCACTGACAGTGCTGGCTGTGTGGTGGGAGCACTGACAGTGCTGGCTGTGTGGTGGGAGCACTGACAGTGCTGGCTGTGTGGGGGAGCACTGACAGTGCTGGCTGTGTGGTGGGAGCACTGACAGTGCTGGCTGTGTGCTGGGAGCACTGACAGTGCTGGCTGTGTGGTGGGAGCACTGACAGTGCTGGCTGTGTGGTGGGAGCACTGGCAGTGCTGGCTGTGTGGGGGAGCATTGACAGTGCTGGCTGTATGGGGGAGCACTGACTGTGCTGGCTGTGTGGGGGAGCATTGGCAGTGCTGGCTGTGTGGTGGGAGCACTGACAGTGCTGTCTGTGTGGAGGAGCACTGGCAGTGCTGGCTGTGTTGTGGGAGCACTGGCAGTGCCGACTGTGTGGGGGAGCACTGACAGTGCTGGCTGTGTGGGGTGGGAGCACTGACAGTGCTGTCTGTGTGGGAGAGGACTGACAGTGCTGGCTGTGTGGGGAGCACGGACAGTGCTGGCTGTGTGGGGGAAGAACAGACAGTGCTGGGTCTGTGGGGGAGCACTGACAGTGCTGGCTGTGTGGGGGAGCCCTGACAGTGCTGGCTGTGTGGTGGGAGCACTTACAGTGCTAGCTGTGTTGTGGGAGCACTGACAGTTCTGGCTGTGTGGGGGAGCACTGACAGTGCTGGCGGTGTGGTGGGAGCACTGACAGTACTGGCTGTGTGGGGGAGCACAGACAGCGCTGGCTGTGTGGTCGGAGCACTGACAGTGCTGGCTGTGTGGGGAGCACTGACAGTGCTGGCTGTATGGTGGGAGCACTGACAGTTCCGGCTGTGTGGGGAGCACTGACAGTGCTGGCTGTGTGGTGGGAGCACTGACAGTGCTGGCTGTGTGGTGGGAGCACTGACAGTGCTGGCTGTGTGGGGTTGCACTGACACTGCTGGCTGTGTGGGGGGAGCACTGACAGTGCTGGCTATGCAGTGGGAGCACTGGCAGTGCTGGCTGTGTGTAGGGAGCACTGGCAGTGCTGGCTGTGTGGTGGGAGCACTGGCAGTGCTGGCTGTGTGGTGGGAGCACTGACAGTGCTGGCTGTGTGGGGAGCACTGACAGAGCTGGCTGTGTGGTGGGAGCCCTGACATTGCTGGCTGTGTGGGGGGAGCACAGACAGTGCTGGCTGTGTGGGGGGAGCACTGACAGTGCTGTCTGTGTGGGGGAGCACTGACAGTGCTGTCTGCGTGGGGGGAGCACTGACAGTGCTGGCTGTGTGGTGAGAGCACTGACAGTGCTGGCTGTGTGGGGGGAGGACTGAGAGTGCTGGCTGTGTGGGGGAGCACTGACAGTGCTGGCTCTGTGGGGAGCACTGACAGTGCTGGCTGAGTGGGGGTAGCGCTGGCAGTGCTGTCTGTGTGGGGAGCACTGACAGTGTTGTCTGTGTGGGGGAGCACTGACAGTGCTGGCTGTGTGGGGAGCACTGACAGTGCTGGCTGTGTGGGGGAAGCACTGACACTGCTGGCTGTGTGGGGGGAGCACTCACAGTGCTGGCTGTGTGGTGGGAGCACTGACAGTGCTGGCTCTGTGGGGGAGAACTGACAGTGCTGGCTGTGTGGTGGGAGCACTGACAGTGTTGGCTCTGTGGGGGAGCACTGACAGTGCTGGCTGTGTGGTGGGAGCACTGACAGTGCTGGCTGTGTGGGGGAGCACTGACAGTGCTGGCTGTGTGGTGGGAGCTCTGAAAGTGCTGGCTGTGTGGTGGGAGCACTGGCAGTGCTGGCTGTGTGGTGGGATCCCTGACAGTGCTGGCTGTGTGGGGGGGAGCACAGACAGTGCTGGCTGTGTGGGGGGAGCACTGACAGTGCTGTCTGCGTGGGGGGAGCACTGACAGTGCTGGCTGTGTGGTGGGAGAACTGACAGTGCTGGCTGTGTGGGGGGAGCACTGACAGTGCTGGCTGTGTGTGGGGAGCACTGACAGTGCTGGCTGTGTGGTGGGAGCACTGACAGTGCTGGCTGTGTGGTGGGAGCACTGACAGTGCTGGCTGTGTGGGCTGAGCACTGACAGTGTTGGCTGTGTGATAGAAGCACTGACAGTGCTGGCTGTGTGGGTAGGAGCACTGACAGTGCTGGCTGTGTGGGTAGGAGCACTGACAGTGCTGGCTGTGTGGGGGGAGCACTGACTGTGCTGGCTGTGTGGTGTGAGCACTGGCAGTGTTGGCTGTGTGGTGGGAGCACTGACAGTGCTGGCTGTGTGGGGGGAGCAGTGACCGTGCTGGCTGTGTGGTGAGAGCACTGACAGTGCTGGCTGTGTGTGGGAGGAGCACAGACAGTGCTGGCTCTTTGGGGTGCACGGACAGTGCTGGTTGTGTGGGGGGAGCACTGACAGTTCTGGCTGTGTGGTGAGAGCACTGACAGTGCTGGCTGTGTGGGTGAGCACTGACAGTGCTGGCTGTGTGGGATAAGCACTGACAGTGCTGGCTGTGTGTGGGGGGGGGAGCTCTGACAGTGCTGGCTGTGTGGGGGAAGCACTGACACTGCTGGCTGTGAGTGGGGGGGGGGAGCTCTGACAGTGCTGGCTGTGTGGGGGAGCACGTACAGTGCTGGCTGCGTGGTGGGTGCACTGACAGTGCTGGCTCTGTGGGGGAGCACTGACAGTGCTGGCTGTGTGGTGTGAGCACTGACAGTGCTGGCTGTGTGGGGGGAGCACAGGCAGTGCTGGCTCTGTGGGGGGAGCACAGACAGTGCTGTCTGTGTGGGGGAGCACTGACAGTGCTGTCTGCGTGGGGGGATCACTGACAGTGCTGGCTGTGTGGGGGGGGGAGCACTGACAGTGCTGGCTGAGTGGGGGAGCACTGACAGTGCTGGCTTTGTGGGGGATCACTGATCGTGCTGACTGTGTGGGGGAGCACTGACAGTGCTGGCTGTGTGGGGGGAGCACTGACAGTGCTGGCTGTGTGGGGGAGCACTGACAGTGCTGTATGTGTGTGAAGCACTGACAATGCTGGCTGTGTTGTGGGAGCACTGACAGTGCTGGCTGTGTGGTGGGAGCACTGACAGTGCTGGCTGTGTGGTGGGAGCACTGACAGTGCTGGATGTGTGTGGGGAGCTCTGACAGAGCTGGCTGTGTGGGGGGAGCACTGACAGTGCTGGCTGTGTGGGGGAGCACTGACTGTGCTGGCTGTGTGGGGGAGCACTGACAGTGCTGGCTGTGTGGTGCGAGCACTAACAGTGCTGGCTGTGTGGGGGTGCACTGACAGTGCTGGCTGTGTGGGCGGAGCACTGACAGAGCTGGCTGTGTGGTTGGAGCACTGACAGTGCTGGCTGTGTGGGGGGAGCACTGACAGTGCTGGCTGTGTGGGGGAGCTCTGACAGTGCTGGCTGTGTGGGGGGAGCACTGACAGTGCTGGCTGTGTGGGGAGCACTGACAGTGCAGGCAGTCTGGTGGGAGCACTGACAGTGCTGACTGTGTGGGGGAGCAGTGACAGTGCTGGCTGTGTGGGGGGTGCACAGACAGTGCTGGCTGAGTGTGGGAGCACTGACAGTGCTGGCTGTGTCGGGGGAGCTCTGACAGTGCTGGCTGTGTGGTGGGAGCACTGACAGTGCTGGCTGTGTGGGGGAGCACTGACAGTGCTGGCTGTGGGGTGGGAGCACTGACAGTGCTGGCTGTGTGGTGGGAGCACTGACAGTGCTGGCTGTGTGGTGGGAGCACTGACAGTGCTGGCTGTGTGGTGGGAGCACTGACAGTGCTGGCTGTGTGGTGGGAGCACTGACAGTGCTGGCTGTGGGGGGAGCACTGACAGTGCTGGCTGTGTGGGGGGGGGAGCACTGACAGTGCTGGCTGAGTGGGGGAGCACTGACAGTGCTGGCTTTGTGGGGGATCACTAATCGTGCTGACTGTGTGGGGGAGCACTGACAGTGCTGGCTGTGTGGGGGGAGCACTGACAGTGCTGGCTGTGTGGGGGAGCACTGACAGTGCTGTCTGTGTGTGAAGCACTGACAATGCTGGCTGTGTTGTGGGAGCACTGACAGTGCTGGCTGTGTGGTGGGAGCACTGACAGTGCTGGCTGTGTGGTGGGAGCACTGACAGTGCTGGATGTGTGTGGGGAGCTCTGACAGTGCTGGCTGTGTGGGGGGAGCACTGACAGTGCTGGCTGTGTGGGGGAGCACTGACTGTACTGGCTGTGTGGGGGAGCACTGACAGTGCTGGCTGTGTGGTGGGAGCACTAACAGTGCTGGCTGTGTGGGGGAGCACTGACAGTGCTGGCTGTGTGGGCGGAGCACTGACAGAGCTGGCTGTGTGGTTGGAGCACTGGCAGTGCTGGCTGTGTGGTGGGATCCCTGACAGTGCTGGCTGTGTGGGGGGGAGCACAGACAGTGCTGGCTGTGTGGGGGGAGCACTGACAGTGCTGTCTGCGTGGGGGGAGCACTGACAGTGCTGGCTGTGTGGTGGGAGAACTGACAGTGCTGGCTGTGTGGGGGGAGCACTGACAGTGCTGGCTGTGTGTGGGGAGCACTGACAGTGCTGGCTGTGTGGTGGGAGCACTGACAGTGCTGGCTGTGTGGTGGGAGCACTGACAGTGCTGGCTGTGTGGGCTGAGCACTGACAGTGTTGGCTGTGTGATAGAAGCACTGACAGTGCTGGCTGTGTGGGTAGGAGCACTGACAGTGCTGGCTGTGTGGGTAGGAGCACTGACAGTGCTGGCTGTGTGGGGGGAGCACTGACTGTGCTGGCTGTGTGGTGTGAGCACTGGCAGTGTTGGCTGTGTGGTGGGAGCACTGACAGTGCTGGCTGTGTGGGGGGAGCAGTGACCGTGCTGGCTGTGTGGTGAGAGCACTGACAGTGCTGGCTGTGTGTGGGAGGAGCACAGACAGTGCTGGCTCTTTGGGGAGCACGGACAGTGCTGGTTGTGTGGGGGGAGCACTGACAGTTCTGGCTGTGTGGTGAGAGCACTGACAGTGCTGGCTGTGTGGGTGAGCACTGACAGTGCTGGCTGTGTGGGATAAGTACTGACAGTGCTGGCTGTGAGTGGGGGGGGAGCTCTGACAGTGCTGGCTGTGTGGGGGAAGCACTGACACTGCTGGCTGTGAGTGGGGGGGGGGAGCTCTGACAGTGCTGGCTGTGTGGGGGAGCACGTACAGTGCTGGCTGCGTGGTGGGTGCACTGACAGTGCTGGCTCTGTGGGGGAGCACTGACAGTGCTGGCTGTGTGGTGTGAGCACTGACAGTGCTGGCTGTGTGGGGGGAGCACAGGCAGTGCTGGCTCTGTGGGGGGAGCACAGACAGTGCTGTCTGTGTGGGGGAGCACTGACAGTGCTGTCTGCGTGGGGGGATCACTGACAGTGCTGGCTGTGTGGGGGGGGGAGCACTGACAGTGCTGGCTGAGTGGGGGAGCACTGACAGTGCTGGCTTTGTGGGGGATCACTGATCGTGCTGACTGTGTGGGGGAGCACTGACAGTGCTGGCTGTGTGGGGGGAGCACTGACAGTGCTGGCTGTGTGGGGGAGCACTGACAGTGCTGTATGTGTGTGAAGCACTGACAATGCTGGCTGTGTTGTGGGAGCACTGACAGTGCTGGCTGTGTGGTGGGAGCACTGACAGTGCTGGCTGTGTGGTGGGAGCACTGACAGTGCTGGATGTGTGTGGGGAGCTCTGACAGAGCTGGCTGTGTGGGGGGAGCACTGACAGTGCTGGCTGTGTGGGGGAGCACTGACTGTGCTGGCTGTGTGGGGGAGCACTGACAGTGCTGGCTGTGTGGTGCGAGCACTAACAGTGCTGGCTGTGTGGGGGTGCACTGACAGTGCTGGCTGTGTGGGCGGAGCACTGACAGAGCTGGCTGTGTGGTTGGAGCACTGACAGTGCTGGCTGTGTGGGGGGAGCACTGACAGTGCTGGCTGTGTGGGGGAGCTCTGACAGTGCTGGCTGTGTGGGGGGAGCACTGACAGTGCTGGCTGTGTGGGGAGCACTGACAGTGCAGGCAGTCTGGTGGGAGCACTGACAGTGCTGACTGTGTGGGGGAGCAGTGACAGTGCTGGCTGTGTGGGGGGTGCACAGACAGTGCTGGCTGAGTGTGGGAGCACTGACAGTGCTGGCTGTGTCGGTGGAGCTCTGACAGTGCTGGCTGTGTGGTGGGAGCACTGACAGTGCTGGCTGTGTGGGGGAGCACTGACAGTGCTGGCTGTGGGGTGGGAGCACTGACAGTGCTGGCTGTGTGGTGGGAGCACTGACAGTGCTGGCTGTGTGGTGGGAGCACTGACAGTGCTGGCTGTGTGGTGGGAGCACTGACAGTGCTGGCTGTGTGGTGGGAGCACTGACAGTGCTGGCTGTGGGGGGAGCACTGACAGTGCTGGCTGTGTGGGGGGGGAGCACTGACAGTGCTGGCTGAGTGGGGGAGCACTGACAGTGCTGGCTTTGTGGGGGATCACTAATCGTGCTGACTGTGTGGGGGAGCACTGACAGTGCTGGCTGTGTGGGGGGAGCACTGACAGTGCTGGCTGTGTGGGGGAGCACTGACAGTGCTGTCTGTGTGTGAAGCACTGACAATGCTGGCTGTGTTGTGGGAGCACTGACAGTGCTGGCTGTGTGGTGGGAGCACTGACAGTGCTGGCTGTGTGGTGGGAGCACTGACAGTGCTGGATGTGTGTGGGGAGCTCTGACAGTGCTGGCTGTGTGGGGGGAGCACTGACAGTGCTGGCTGTGTGGGGGAGCACTGACTGTACTGGCTGTGTGGGGGAGCACTGACAGTGCTGGCTGTGTGGTGGGAGCACTAACAGTGCTGGCTGTGTGGGGGAGCACTGACAGTGCTGGCTGTGTGGGCGGAGCACTGACAGAGCTGGCTGTGTGGTTGGAGCACTGACAGTGCTGGCTGTGTGGGGGAGCACTGACAGTGCTGGCTGTGTGGGGGAGCTCTGACAGTGCTGGCTGTGTGGGGGGAGCACTGACAGTGCTGGCTGTGTGGGGAGCACTGACAGTGCTGGCAGTCTGGTGGGAGCACTGACAGTGCTGACTGTGTGGGGGAGCAGTGACAGTGCTGGCTGTGTGGGGGTGCACAGACAGTGCTGGCTGAGTGTGGGAGCACTGACAGTGCTGGCTGTGTCGGGGGAGCTCTGACAGTGC
Source organism: Scyliorhinus torazame (assembly GCF_047496885.1). Classification (NCBI taxonomy): domain Eukaryota; kingdom Metazoa; phylum Chordata; class Chondrichthyes; order Carcharhiniformes; family Scyliorhinidae; genus Scyliorhinus; species Scyliorhinus torazame. The sequence goes on from NW_027307837.1 coordinate 16,644, forward strand.
TGGCTGTGTGGTGGGAGCACTGACAGTGCTGGCTGTGTGGGGGAGCACTGACAGTGCTGGCTGTGGGGTGGGAGCACTGACAGTGCTGGCTGTGTGGTGGGAGCACTGACAGTGCTGGCTGTGTGGTGGGAGCACTGACAGTGCTGGCTGTGTGGTGGGAGCACTGACAGTGCTGGCTGTGTGGTGGGAGCACTGACAGTGCTGGCTGTGGGGGGGGAGCACTGACAGTGCTGGCAGCGTGGGGGAGCACTGACAGTGCTGGCTGTGTGGGGGAGCACAGACGGTGCTGGCTGTGTGGGGGAGCACTGACAGTGCTGGCTGTGTGGTGGGAGCACTGACAGTGTTGGCTGTGTAGGGGAGCACTGACAGTGCTGGCTGTGTGCGGGAGCACTGACAGAGCTGGCTGTGTGGTGGGAGCACTGACAGTGCTGGCTGTGTGGTGAGAGCACTGACAGTGCTGGCTGTGTGAGGGGAGCACTGATAGCGCTGGCTGTGTGCGGTAGCACTGACAGTGCTGGCTGTGTGGTGGGAGCACTGACAGTGCTGGCTGTGTGGTGGGAGCACTGACAGTGCTGGCTGTGTGGGGAGCACTGACAGTGCTGCCTGTGTTGGGGGCGCACTGACAGTGCTGGCTGTGTGGTGGGAGCACTGACAGTGCTGGCTGTGAGGGTGGAGCACTGGCAGTGCTGGCTGTGTGGGTGGAGCACTGGCAGTGCTGGCTGTTTGGGGGGAGCACTGACAGTGCTGGGTGTGTGGGGGAGCACTGACAGTGCTTGCTGTGTGGGGGGAGCACTGGCAGTGCTGGCTGTGGGATGGATGAAAATTGCCAGAAATGGTTGCCGTGTACTGACATAAAAAGGCTGCCGTGAACTGACATAAAATGGCCACCGGGAACTGACATAAAATGGCCACCGTGAACTGACATATAATGGCCACCGTGAACTGACATAAAATGGCTGCTGTGAACTGACGTCAAATGGCCCCTTCAACCGACATAAAATGACCACCGTGAACTGACATAAAATGGCTGCCGTGAACTGACATAAAATGGCCACCGTGAATGAACATAAAATGGCTGCCGTGAGCTAACATAAAATAGCCACCGAGACCTGACATAAAATGGCCGCCGTGAACTGACATAAAATGGCCACCGTGTACTGATATTAAATGGCCCCTTTGACTGAATAAAATGGCCCCCCGTGAACTGACATAAAATAGTGGGCAGCACGGTAGCCTTGTGGATAGCACAATTGCTTCACAGCTCCAGGGTCCCAGGTTCGATTCTGGCTTGGGTCACTGTCTGTGCGGAGTCTGCACGTCCTCCCCGTGTGTGCGTGGGTTTCCTCCGGGTGCTCCGGTTTCCTCCCACAGTCCAAAGATGTGCGGGTTAGGTGGATTGGCCATGATAAATTGCCCTTAGTGTCCAAAATTGCCCTTAGTGTTGGGTTGGGTGGGGTTACTAGGTTATGGGGATAGGGTGGCGGTGTTGACCTTGGGTAGGGTGCTCTTTCCAAGAGCCGGTGCAGACTCGATGGGCTGAACGGCCTCCTTCTGCTCTGTAAATTCTATGATAACAATGGCCACCGTGAACTGACATAAAATGGCCATTGCGAGCTGAAATAAAATGGCCACCTTCAAACGACATAAAATGACCACCGTGAACTGACATAAAATGGCCACCGTGTACTGACATTAAATGGCCCCTTTGACTGAATAAAATGGCCCCCCGTGAACTGACATAAAATGGCCACCGTGAACTGAGATAAAATGGCCACCATGAACTGACATAAAATGGCCCCCGTGACCTGACATAAAATGGCCACCGTGATCTGACATAAAATGGCCCCCGTGAACCAACATGAAGTGGCCACCGCAACTGAGATTAAATGGCCATTGCAAACTGACATAAAATGGCCATTGTGATCTGACATACAATGGCCACCGTGAACTGACATAAAATGGCCACCGTCAACTGAGATAAAATGGCCATTGCAACCTGACGTTAAATGGCCATTGTGAACTGACATAAAATGGCCATGGTGAACTGACATAAAATGGCCACCATGAACTGACATACAATGGCCACCATGAACTGACATAAAATGGCCATTGTGAACAGACATAAAATGGCCATTGTGAACAGACATAAAATGACTATTGTGAACTGACATACAATGGCCACCGTGAACTTACATAAAATGGCCATTGTGAACTGTCATAAAATGGCCACGGTGAACTGACTTAAAATGGCCATTGTGAACTGACATACAATGGCCATTGTGAACTGACATACAATGGCCACCATGAACTGACATAAAATGGCCATTGTGAACTGATATACAATGGCTACCGTGAATTGACATAAAATGGCCACTGTGAACTGATATACAATGGCTACCGTGAATTGACATAAAATGGCCACTGTGAACTGACATAAAATGGCCATTGAGAACTGACATACAATGGCCATTGTGAACTGACATACAATGGCCCCCGTGACCTGACATAAAATGGCCACCGTGAACTGACATAAAATGACAATTGTGTACTGATATACAATAGCCACCATGAACTGACATAAAATGGCGACCGTGAACGGACATAAAATGGCCACCGTGAACTGACATAAAATGGCCATTGCGAGCTGACATAAAATGGCCCCCGTCAACCGACATAAAATGACCACCGTGAACTGACATAACATGGCCACCATGTACTGACATAAAATGCCCCCCATCGACTGAATAAAATGGCCCCCGTGAACTGACATAAAATGGCCACCGTGAACTGACATAAAATGACAATTGTGTACTGACATACAATAGCCACCATGAACTGACATAAAATGGCCCCCGTGAACGGACATAAAATGGCCACCGTGAACTTACATAACATGGCCCCCGTGAACCAACATGAACTGGCCACCGCAACTGAGATAAAATGGCCATTGCAAACTGACATAAAATGGCCATTGTGAACTGACATACAATGGCCACCATGAACTGACACAAAATGGCCACCGTGCACTGAGAAAAAATGGCCATTACAAACTGACATAAAATGGCCATTGTGAACTGACATACAATGGCCACCGTGAACTGACACAAAATGGCCACCGTCAACTGAGAAAAAATGGCCATTACAAACTGACATAAAATGGCCATTGTGAACTGACATAACATGGCCCCCGTGAACCAAACATGAACTGGCCACCGCAACTGAGATAAAATGGCCATTGCAAACTGACATAAAATGGCCATTGTGAACTGACATACAATGGCCACCGTGAACTGACACAAAATGGCCACCGTCAACTGAGAAAAAATGGCCATTGCAAACTGACATAAAATGGCCATTGTGAACTGACATAAAATGGCCATTGCGACCTGACATAAAATGGCCCCCGTGAACTGACATAAAATGGCCACCGTGAGCTGACATAAAATGGCCACCGTGAATTGAGATAAAATGGCCCCCGTGAACCGACATAAACTGTCCATTGCAAATTGACATAAAATGGCCATTCTGAACTGACATACAATGGCCACCGTGAACTGACATAAAATGGCCATTGCAAATTGACATAAAATGGCTATTGTGAACTGACATAAAATGGCCATGGTGAACTGACATAAAATGGCCATTGTGAACTGACATAAAATGGCCATTGTGAACTGACATTAAATGGCCATTGTGAACTGATATACAATGGCCACCGTGAACTGATATAAAATGGCCATTGCGACCTGACCTAAAAAGGCCCCCGTGAACTGACATGAACTGTCCATTGTTAACTGACATAAAATTGCTATTGTGAACTGACATAAAATGGCTCCCGTGAACCGACATAAAATGGCCACCGTGAACTGACATACAATGGCCATTGTGAACTGACATACTAATGGCTATCGTGAACTGATGTAAAATGGCCACCGTGAACTGACAGAAAATGGCCGACTGCTGATTGTGGATTTCGTTTTGGCAGAGTCCCAGAGAGAGACGGAGAGACGCAGAGACCGAGAGAGATGGAGAAGGGGAACCCCCCCCCACCGAGAGAGATGGAGAAGGGGAACCCCCCCACCGAGAGAGATGGAGAAGGGGAACCACCCCACACCGAGAGATGGAGAAGGGGAACACCCCCCCACCGAGCGAGATGGAGAAGGGGGACCCCCCCCCACAGAGAGAGATGGAGTGGGTGGAACCCCCCTCCCCCCACCGAGAGAGATGGAGAAGGAGACCCCCCACAACGCGTGATGGAGAAGGGGGACCCCCCCCCCCCCACAGAGAGAGATGGAGTGGGTGGAACCCCCCTCCCCCCACCGAGAGAGATGGAGAAGGAGACCCCCCACAACGCGTGATGGAGAAGGGGGACCCCCCCCCCCCACCGAGAGAGAGATGGAGAGGGTGGAACCACCCCCCCCCCCCAACGGGAGAGATGGAGAGGGGGGAACTCCCCCTCCACCGAGAGAGATGGAGAGGGTGGACCCCCCCCCCCCCCGCCGAGAGAGATGGAGACGGGGTCCCCCCCCACCAAGAGAGATGGAGAGAGGGGACCCCCCACCGAGAGAGATGGAGAGGGGAGAACTCCCCCCCCCCCCACCGAGTGAGATGGAGAGGGGGGACTCCCCCAGCGAGAGAGATGGAGAGGGGGACCCCCCCCCCCCCACCGAGACAGATAGAGGGGCGGGAACCCCCCACCCACCGAGAGAGATGGAGAGGGAGGAACTCTCCCTCCACCGAGAGAGATGGAGGGGGTTCCCCCCCTCCACCGAGAGAGATGGAGAGGGGGGACTCCCCCAGCGAGAGAGATAGAGAGGGGGGACTCCCCCAGCGAGAGAGATAGAGAGGCGGGAACCCCCCACCCACCGAGAGAGATGGAGAGGGGGACCCCCCGCCGAGAGAGATGGAGAGGGGGACCACCCCACCGAGGGAGATGGAGAGGCGGGAACCCCCCACCCACCGAGAGAGATGGAGAGGGGGGACCCTTCCCCCCACCCCCACCGAGACGGAGAGGAAAACTGCAGGGGATGGGCACAATGGAAATGTGGAGCTTGTTCAAGGAACAGCTACTGCGTGTCCTTGATAAGTATGTACCTGTCAGGCAGGGAGGAAGTGGTCGAGCAAGGGAACCGTGGTTTACTAAGGCAGTTGAAACACTTGTCTAGAGGAAGAAGGAAGGAGGCGTATGTAAAGATGAGACATGAAGGTTCAGTAAGGGCGCACGAAAGTTACAAGTTAGCTAGGAAGGACCTAAAGAGAGAGCTAAGAAGAGCCAGAAGGGGACATGAGAAGTCTTTGGAAGGTAGGATCAAGGATAACCCTAAAGCTTTCTATAGATATGTCAGGAATAAAAGAATGACTAGGGTAAGAGTAGGGCCAGTCAAGGACAGGAGTGGGAAGTTGTGCTTGGAGTCCGAGGAGATAGGCGAGGTGCTATATGAATATTTTTCATCACTATTCACACAGCAAAAAGACAATGTTGACGAGGAGAATACTGAGATTCAGGCTACTATACTAGAAGGGCTTGAGGTTCATAAGGAGGAGGTGTTAACTATTCTGGAAAGGGTGAAAATTGATAAGTCCCCTGGGCCGGATACGATTTATCCTAGGATTCTCTGGGAAGCTAGGGAGGAGATTACAGAGCCTTTGGCTTTGATCTTTAAGTCATCTTTGTCAACAGGAATAGTGCCAGAAGACTGGAGGATAGCAAATGTTGTCCCCTTGTTCAAGAAGGAGAGTAGAGTTAACCCCGGTAAATATAGACCAGTGAGTCTAACTTCTGTTGTGGGCAAAATCTTGGAAAGGTTTATAAGAGATAGGGTGTATAATCATCTGGAAAGGAATAATTTGATTAGACAGAGTCAAAACGGTTTCGTGAAGGGTCGGTTGTGCCTCACAAACCATATAGGGTTCTTTGAGAAGGTGAGAAACAGGTGGATGAGGGTAAAGCAGTTGATGGGGTGTATATGGATTTCAGTAAAGCATTTGACAAGGTTCCCCACGGTAGGCTACTGCAGAAAATACGGAAGCTTGGGATTCAGGAAGATTTAGCAGTTTGGATCAGAAATTGGCTAGCTGGAAGAAGACAAAGGGTGGTGGTTGATGGGAAGTGTTCAGACTGGAGTCCAGTTACTAGTGGTGTACCACAAGGATCTGTTTTGGGTCCACTGCTATTTGTCATTTTTCTAAATGACCTGGAGGAGGGCATAGAAGGATGGGTGAGTAAATTTGCAGATGACACTAAAGACGGTGGAGTTGTGGACAGTGCGGAAGGATGTTACAAGTTACAGAGGGACATAGATAAGCTGCAGCGCTGGTCTGAGAGGTGGCAAATGGAGTTTAATGCAGAAAAGTGTGAGGTGATTCATTTAGGAAGGAATAACAGGAAGACAGAGTACTGGGCTAATGGTAAGATTCTTGGCAGTGTGGATGAGCAGAGAGATCTCGGTGTCCATATACATTGATCCCTGAAAGTTGCCACTCAGGTTGAGAGGGTTGTTAAGAAGGCGTACGGTGTGTTAGCTTTTATTGGTAGAGTGTCTGAGTTTCGGAGCCATGAGGTCATGTTGCAGCTGTACAAAACTCTGGTGCGGCCGCTTTTGGAGAATTGCGTACAGTTCTGGTCGCCGCATTATAGGAAGGATGTGGCAGCATTGGAAAGGGTGCAGAGGAGATTTACCAGAATGTTGCCTGGTTATGGAGGGAAGATCTTATGAGGAAAGGCAGAGGGACTTGAGGCTGTTTTCGTTAGAGAGAAGAAGGTTAAGAGGTGACTTAATTGAGGCATACAAAATGATCAGAGGATTGGATAGGGTGGACAGTGAGAGCCTTTTTCCTCGGATGGTGATGTCTAGCACGAGGGGACATAGCTTTAAATTGAGGGGAGATAGATATAAGACAGATGTCAGAGGTAGGTTCTTTACTCAGAGAGTAGTAAGGGCGTGGAATGCCCTGCCTGCAACAGTAGTGGACTCGCCAACACTAAGGACATTCAAATGGTCATTGGATAGACATATGGGCGATAAGGGAATAGTGTAGATGGGCTATAGAGTGGTTTCACAGGTCGGCGCAACATCGAGGGCCGAAGGGCCTGTACTGCGTTGTAATGTTCTATGAGAGAGATGGAGAGGGGGTAACACCCCCCCCCCCCCCACTGATAGTGATGGAGAGGGGGGACCCCCCACCGAGAGAGACGGAGAGGGGGGACCCCCCCACCGAGAGAGGTGGAGAGGGGGAATCCCCCACATCGTGAGATGGAGGGCGGGAATCCCCCCCCCCCACCGAGAGTTGTGGAGAGGGGGGAACCCCACCCCCCACTGAGAGGGATGGAGAGGGGGACCCCCCCTCCACCGAGAGAGATCAAGAGGGCGGACCCCCCCCACCGAGAGGGATGGAGAGGGGGAAGCCCCCCCCCCCCACCGAGTGAGATGGAGAGGGGGGAACCCCCCCACCGGGAGGGATGGAGAGGGGGGAACCCCACCCCCACCGAGAGAGATGGAGAGGGGGAACCACCTCCACACCGAGAGGGATGGAGAGGGGGAAAACCCCCACCGAGAGAGATGGAGAGGGTGGATCCCCCCCACCGAGAGGGATGGAGAGGGGGAAACCCCACCACTGAGAGGGGTGGAGAGGGGGGAACCCCCCCCCACCGAGAAAGATGGAGAGGGGAAACACCTCCCACCGAGAGGGATGGAGAGGGGGAAACCCCCACCGACAGAGATGGAGAGGGGGGAAGCCCCACCCCACCGAGGGAGATGGAGAGGGGGGAACATCCCCCCCCCACCGAGAGAGATGGAGAGGGGGACCCCTACCCCCACCGAGAGAGATGGAGAGGGGGAACCCCCCCCACCGAGAGGGATGGAGAGGAGGAACCCCCCCCCAATCCACTGAAAGAACACGGCTGAAACCGATGGAGGGAGAAAAGAAAGGGGGGTAAGGGGGTAAACAAGGAGCAGGGGGGGTCACACACCAGGTCGGCCAGGAAGGGCATCACGGAGGGTCTGCGGGGGAGAGAGGGGAAGGGTTAGGGAAAGGGGGGTTCGGGGGGGGGGGGCAGACACGCCGAACTGAACGGCAACAGTTTGTAACGATAGAAACGTAAGAGAAAGCCTTTTCACTCTCTGAGAAATGTAAACTAGCCGCAATGCACAGAATTGTGGAAACGGCAATAAAAAGATTATCGGCCCATCCACCTGCCCTGCACATCTTTGGGTTGTGGGGGTGAAACCCAGGCAGACACGGGGAGAATGTGCAAACTCCACACGGACAGTGACCCAGAGCCGGGACTGAACAGTGGTCAGCACTGCTGCCTCACAGCTACAGGGCCCCAGGTTCGATTCCCGGCTTGGGTCACTGTCTGTGCGGAGTCTGGACGTACTCCCCGTGTCTGCGTGGGTTTCCTCCGGGTGCTCCGGTTTCCTCCCACCGCCCAAAGACGTGCAGGTTAGGTGGGTTGGCGGTGATCAATCCAAATTGCCCACAGTATCTAAAGATGTTCAGGTTAGGTGGGGTGACAGCGACGGGGTAGGGGAGTGGGCCCAGGTATGGCGCTCTCTTCAGGGTTCACACTGTCTCTGTCATTATTGTTTACACCGACAATGCTGCCAAACTTTCTATCAAACTTTCTATCTCATTATCTTCAATCAGTACTCAACAAAGTCAAACTGAGACACACAGACACACACACACACACACACACACAGGCATACACACACACAGGCACACACACACACGCACACACAGGCATACACACACACAGGCACACACACAGGCACACACACACACACATACAGACACACACAGACACACAGTCACACACTGCAATGAAGTTACTGAGAAAAGTCCCTAGTCTCCAAACTCTGGCGCCTGTTCGGGTACACTGAGGGAGAATACATAATGTCCAATTCACCAAACAGCACGTCCTTCGGGACGTCAGGGGGGAAATCGGAGCACCCGGGAGAAACCCACGCGGACAAGGGGAGAACGTGCAGACTCCGCACAGACTGCGACCCAAGCCGGGATTCGAACCTGGGGCTCTGGAGCTGTGAGGCCGCAGTGCTACCCACTGTGCTACCGTGTAACTTCCAGTGCCGCGTAAAGAATGCCACACATAACCCCCCCCCCCCTCAACACACACACACGTGTACAGAAAAACAGATACTCAAACTCAGACAGACTGGGTCAATACATCTTTCAAATGGAGCGAGATCCATTCTCCACCTTTAACTTGGAGAGGTGTATCTGGCCTGTGTGTGACCCAAGTCACACACTGACTCTGAACATCCTCACAGCAGCTTGGGGACAGACTTTTCTAAATCACTTTTCATAACCTTTGTGTATCACAAACTGCTTCACAGGCAATGGAGCCCTTTTGAAAGGTGGTAATTTAGGAAATGGACCAGCTAATTTCAGCGAGAGAGAGAGAGACACACAGAAACAGGATGAGATTGTGCTGTACATGTTTCACAGCTGTCACTGAGACACACACGAGATGTACAATATCAATTATTATTCTGAAGCATTTTGATTAAATCACCCTTAAACTAAATTCCAGTGTTTCAGAGTAAAGCTCCATCTACACTGCCCATCAAACACTCACAACACAAATACTGTCTGGGGTTAAATACAGAGTCAAAATCCCTCTGTCCTGTCCAAGAAATTTTTCATTGCAGATAGTTATTTCTATTTTTTGGAAAAGCAGAACTTAAATTGCACCGAATCCCAGGGTGGACTCTTGTTTATTTCAGCCCTTCACATTCAAACGTGAAGTTTAAGCTCCGATTACAGGTGTCTGCTTGTCTCTGTCTGTGTATTCAATGTTCCTGTAGCTTATTCACTTGTCTGAAGTATTTGAATAATAGGCCTTGGTTAATCAATCCTTTCTCACAGCACATGGAAGTTGTGAATCTTCAAGGCTCTCAGTCTAATGTAGTTAAAAAACAACTGCTTCCTTTGATCCTCAATCCATTTCCCAACCCGAAATAGATCTCACACCTTTCCATAATGCAGGAATATCTCCATCAAAACCTCTAATCAGTTCCCCATACACTTGTTAAACTTGCCTGTGTGAAGTAAATTCCACTGACAGATTCCGAAAGCTGCACAGAGCAATGACTGCTTATTTTAAACTTTGAAATGGAACTATTTTAACTTGTGCATCAATCCTATTAAACAGAAATGTTGTCCCTGTGGGCTGACAGTCTCTCAGCAAGATTGAAACATTGAGGGACCCCGCGTCCTGCATTTGACAACATTTGTGGCACTTCCACAATCTACGAAACATTGTTGTCTGTATTGTGTGAATCCAGCTGTGAAAAATCTGTCCAGTTTAAACTTCCACTGTCTCCGCCTTCTCATCATTGATAAAGATCACGGTTTGATCACCCCTCTGCCTGAGGTGGGAGTGGGAGCATCGAGGGCTGCAGGCCCGTCCTCCTGTCCTCCCACCCCTCTGCTTGACGTGGGAGCGGGACCATTCGGGGCTGCAGGCCCGGCCTCCTGTTCTCCCACCCCTGTGCCTGAGGTGGGAGTGGGACCATCCAGGGCTGCAGGCCCAGCCTCCTGTCCTCCCACCCCTCTGCCTGTGGTGGGACTGGGACCATACAGGGCTGCAGGCCCAGCCTCCTGTCCTCCCACCCCTCTGCCTGAGGTGGGACTGGGACCATCCAGGGCTGCAGGCCTGGCCTCCTGTCCTCCCACCCCTCTGCCTGAGGTGGGAGTGGGACCATCCAGGACTGCAGGCCCAGCCTCCTGCCCTCCCACCCCTCTGCCTGAGGTGGGACTGGGACCATCCAGGGCTGCAGGCCCAGTCTCCTGTCCTCCCACCCCTCTGCTTGACGTGGGAGAGGGACCATTCGGGGCTGCAGGCCCGGCCTCCTGTCCTCCCACCCCTCTGCCTGAGGTGGGAGTGGGACCGCCTGGGGCTGCAGGCCCGGCCTCCTGTCTCCCACCCCTCTGCCTGAGGTGGGAGTGTGACCATCCAGGGCTGCAGGCCCGGCCTCCTGTCCCCCCACCCCTCTGCCTGAGGTGGGACTGTGACCATCCAGGGCTGCAGGCCCAGCCTCCTGTCCTCCCACCCCTCTGCCTGAGGTGGGAGTGTGACCATCCAGGGCTGCAGGCCGAGCCTCCTGTCCTCCCACCCCTCTGCCTGAGGTGGGAGTGGGACCGCCTGGGGCTGCAGTCCCGGCCTCCTGTCCACCCACCCCTCTGCCTGAGGTGGGAGTGGGACCATCCAGGGCTGCAGGCCCAAACTCCTGTCCTCCCACCCCTCTGCCTGAGGTGGGAGTGGGACCATCCAGGGCAGCAGGCCCAGTCTCCTGTCCTCCCACCCCTCTGCCTGAGGTGGGACTGGGACCATCCAGAGCTGCAGGCCCGGCCTCCTGTCCTCCCACCCCTCTGCCTGAAGTGGGACTGGGACCATCCGGGGCTGCAGGCCCAACCCCCTGTCCTCCCTCCCCTCTGCCTGAGGTGGGAGTGGGACCATCCAGGGCTGCAGGCCCAGCCTCCTGTCCTCCCACCCCTCTGCCTGAGGTGGGACTGGGACCATCCAGGCTGCAGGCCCAGCCTCCTGTCCCCCACCCCTCTGCCTGAGGTGTGTGGGACCATCCAGGGCTGCAGTCCCGGCCTCCTGTCCCCCACCCCTCTGCCTGAGGTGGGAGTGGGACCATCGAGGGTTGCAGGCCCGGCCTCCTGTCCTCCCACCCCTCTGCCTGAGGTGGGACTGGGACCATCCAGGGCTGCAAGCCCGGCCTCCTGTCCTCCTACCCCTCTGCCTGAGGTGGGACTGGGACCATCCAGGTCCGCAGGCCCAGCCTCCTGCCCTCCCACCCTCTGGCCAGCACCTCGGGGGCATCCTCCTCTCTGCCAGGGGCAGGGTGGACAAGACATTATGTGGGGGCGGCAGCCTCCCGTCGCTCCGCTGCCCCCGCGGCGCCCTCGCCCTCCCGCCTGCTCACGCGGCAGCTGGGGGTGGTGCTATGCCCACCCTACCATGACCATTGAGGTGGGCACCCGTGCGATGGGCGGGGCTGTCGGCCCCTCGGCCATCGTAGCCGCCTCGCGGATGTACGGCAAGGCCGGGTTCTTCCTGCGGGCCGAGCAGGCGGCCCACCGGGCCCTGGAAAGGGGGCTCACGGTGGGCGGGACACACGTGGCGGTGGAGACGCTGGAGGCCACCGCAGAACGTGTTGTTCTATCAAACGTCCCGCCCTCCCTCCCCACCGAGCTCCTCCTGCCCCATCTCTCCCGTGTTGGTGCCCATCCCCCCGACGCCTGGCCCGGGGCACACAATGAAGAGAAGCAAGGCCGGGGGGGCCTCCGAGGCCCCCGAGCCACTCGAGCTGCTGTCGCCCCCCGAGCAGGAGGACCCGGGGTCGAGCGGAGACGAAGCCCCTGGGGGCCCGTCCCGCCCGGTGCAAGTTTCCTCCCCGGACGCCTCCTCTTCACCATCGCCGGGGGCCGGCAGCAGCAGCGACCGCTCATCGTGCCACTGTGGGCCGTGGACGGGGGAGGACGGGGAAGGCTCCCCGCCCTCTACACCCGGGTGGGCGACGCCGGAGAGCCCTGTTTTCAACCCGGACATGTTTCCGGGGGGCCTCTCCGAGGTCCCGGAGTCGCCGGCGTGGGTGGAGGCGCCGTCCACGGGCCCTGAGCCGCGGGAGGAGCCTGCGAGGGACCTGCCTGAGGACAACCCTGGGGGGTGGGGTCGACTCGGGCCAAGGGTTAGCCGGTGGGCCCGTGCCGCCCGCCATACTCCATGTGGCGGGGGACTCGAGCTCGGGAGGTGACCGTTCGGAGGAGGAAGGCTGCTCGGTGGCGGGTGAGGAGGAGGATTTAGACGCGCTCTGCAGAGAGGCAGAGGGCACCCTCACACCCGGCACCGAGTCTCCCCTCGTCCCCCCTGAGGAACTTCGGACATTTCTGGGAGCGCACCACGGTCACCCGGACTGTGTGCGGCTGGCCCTGGGCAGCTGGGGAAATCTGGGGCTGCTCCTTGGCCCCGCCCGGGCCTATGTCAGAGAGGCCCGGGAGTTCGATCAAGACCAGGAGGAGCAGCGCCAAGCTGTTCAGTTCCTTGTGGGACTCCTGAGGGAGTGGAGGGGGCGGTGCCCCCACTCTGAGCACTGAAGGTGATGGATAACTATTGCTGCTGACATGGAGGTAACCATGGCCAGCCTCAACATCAACGGCAGCAGCCACGCGCACCACCGTCTCCAGTTCCTGTCTATCCTCCGGGACGGAAAGTACGGGGTGTGCTTCCTGCAGGAAACCCAGGCCATCCGGGTGACGAAGCTCAGTGGACCCTGGAGGGGCAAGGAGGAGTCTCCATGAGTCACCTGGCCCCACGTTCGGGCGGGGTGGCTATCTTGTTGGCTCCACATTTTCAGCCGGAGATCTTGGGGGTCAAGGAGCCGGTGCCAGGCCGTCTGCTGCACCTAAAGGTCCGTTTCGGGGCAGCGGTGATTCACTTTGTAAATGTATCCGCTCCCGTGGCCGGACCGCAGCAGGCGACTTTCTTCCAAAAGGTGTCCACTCTTCTCAGCACCATCCCGGTGGGCAAGTGCATCGTCCTCGGAGGGGATTTTAATTGCACCCTCCAGGACAAGGACCGCATCGGAGTCCAGCGCGGCCTGGCTGCGGTGGTGGAGTTGAGGGACCTGGTTAGGTCCTTTGACTTGGTGGATGTCTGGCGGACTCTCCATCCTGAATTGCGGGTGCGCACCTCTGTGCGGCCCCCGTTCAGAGCGTCCAACATCGACCGTCTTTACATTTCCAAGACGTACTTGCCCAGCGTTCCGACGGCCTCCATGGAGCAGGTGCCGAGCTCGGATCACCACCTGGTGTGGGCGGGTCTCGCCCCGTCCCGCGCTCAGACACGGTCCGCGTACTGGCACTTTAACAACCTGCTGCTGGAGGGCGAGCGGTTCCTGGACTCGTTCTGCCGTTTCTGGGCCGGCTGGAGAAGGAAGCGGGGTGGTTTCCCCTCCTAGAGGCTGCGGTGGGATGTGGGCAAGGCCCAGAACCGTGCCGTCTGTCAGGGGTACACGAAGGGGTCTTCGGCGGGGCGGAACTCCACGATCGCCAAATTGGCTGAGGAACTCCTCGATCTGGAGTCACGTCTCGATCAGCCCGATGAGGCCCGGCCCTGGGGCTGGTGTACAGGGAGAAGAGGGGCGCACTGCGGGGCCTGCAACTCGCCGGGTCCCGCGGCGCGTACGTGAGGTCGCGGATCCGTCTCCTAACGGACATGGACCGCGGCTCCCGCTTCTTCTACTCGCTGGAAAGAGGACGTGGGGCCCGTCGGCAGGTTTCTACGCTGCTGGTCGACGACCGGCCCCTCGTCTCGGATCCGGAGGGGGTCAGGACCCTGATCAGGGATTTTTACTCCGACCTCTTCTCTCCGGGTCCGTCCAGCGAGGACGCTTGCAGAATTCTGTGGGAGGACCTGCCGCAGGTGGGCCCGGAGGGCGCCGGGAAGCTCGACAAGGCCATCAACCTCCAAGAGCTGACCGGCGCCCTGGACAGCCTCTCACGGGGCAAATCCCCAGGGCTGGACGGGCTGACCGTGGAGTTCTTCAGGGCGTGCTGGGACGTCCTGGGGAGTGACGATGCGGGGGTCCTGGGGGAATGTATCGCGACCGGGGAGATGCCCCTTTCGGGGCGCAGGGCCGTCATTGCCCAAGAAGGGGGATCTCCGCCGACTTGAGAACTGGCGACCGGGCTGGCCGGGAGTTGCCTGGAGTGTGTGTGTGGGCTGGTCGGGAATGGCCTGGAGTGTGTGTGGGCTGGCCGGGAGTGGCCTGGAGTGTGTGTGTGGGCTGGCCGGGAGTGGCCTGGAGTGTGTGTGTGGGCTGGCCGGGAGTGGCCTGGAGTGTGTGTGTGGGCTGGCCGGGAGTGGCCTGTAGTGTGTGTGTGGGCTGGCCGGGAGTGGCCTGGAGTGTGTGTGTGGGCTGGCCGGGAGTGGCCGGGAGTGTGTGTGTGGGCTAGCCGGGAGTGGCCTGGAGTGTGTGTGTGGGCTGGCCGGGAGTGGCCTGGAGTGTGTGTGTGGGCTGGCCGGGAGTGGCCTGGCCTGGAGTGTGTGTGTGGGCTGGTCGGGAGTGGCCTGGAGTGTGTGTGTGGGCTGGCCGGGAGTGGCCTGGAGTGTGTGATTGGCATGGCCGGGAGTGGCCTGGAGTGTGTGTGTGGGCTGGCCGGGAGTGGCCTGGAGTGTGTGTGTGGGTTGGCCGGGAGTGGCCTCGTGTGTGTGTGTGGGCTGGCCGGGAGTGGCCTGCAGTGTGTGTGTGGGCTGGCCGGGAGTGGCCTGGGGTGTGTGTGTGTGGACTGGCCGGGAGTGGCCTGGAGTGTGTGTGTGGGCCGGCCGGGAGTGACCTGGAGTGTGTGTGTGGGCTGGCCGGGAGTGGCCTGGAGTGTGTGTGTGGGCTGGCCAGGAGCGGCCTGGAGTGAGTGTGTGGGCTGGCCGGGAGTGGCCTGGAGTGTGTGTGTGGGCTGGCCGGGAGTGGCCTGGAGTGTGTGTGTGGGCTGGCCGTGAGTGGCTTGGAAAGAGTGTGTGGGCTGGCCGGGAGTGGTCTGGCCTGGAGTGGGTGTGTGGACTGGCCGGGAGTGGCCTGGAATGTGTGTGTGGGCTGACCGGGAGTGGCCTGGAGTGTGTGTGGGCTGGCCGTGAGTGGCCTGGAGTGTGTGTGTGGGCTGGCCGGGATTGGCCTGGAGCGTGTGTGTGGCCTGGCCGGGAATGGCCTGGAGTGTGTGTGTGGGCTGGCCGGGAGTGGCCTGGAGCGTGTGTGTGGGCTGACCGGGAGTGGCCTGGAGTGTGCGTGTGGCCTGGCCGGGAGTGACCTGGAGTGTGTGTGTGGGCTGGCCGGGATTGGCCTGGAGCGTGTGTGTGGCCTGGCCGGGAGTGGCCTGGAGTGTGTGTGTGGGCTGGCCGGGAGTGGCCTGGAGTATGTGTGTGGGCTGGCCGGGAGTGGCCTGGAGTGTGTGTGTGGGCTGGCCGGGAGTGACCTGGAGTGTGTGTGTGGGCTGACCGGGAGTGGCCTGGAGTGTGTGTGTGGGCTGGCCAGGAATGGCCTGGAGTGAGTGTGTGGGCTGACCGGGAGTGGCCTGGAGTGTGTGTGTGGGCTGGCCGGGACTGGCTTGGAAAGAGTGTGTGGGCTGGCCGGGAGTGGCCTGGAGTGTGTGTGGGCTGGTCGGGAGTGGCCTGGAGTGTGTGTGTGGGCTGGCCGGGAGTGGCCTGGAGTGTGTGTGTGGGCTGGCCGGGAGTGGCCTGGCCTGGAGCGTGTGTGTGGGCTGGCCGAGAGTGGTCGGGAGTGTGTGTGTGGGCTGGCCGGGAGTGGCCTGGAGTGTGTGTGTGGGCTGGGGAGAGTGGCCTGGAGTGTGTGTGTGGGCTGGTCGGGAGTGGCCTGGAGTGTGTGTGTGGGCTGGCCGGGAGTGGCCTGGAGTGTGTGTGTGGGCTGGCCGGGAGTGGCCTGGCCTGGAGCGTGTGTGTGGGCTGGCCGAGAGTGGCCGGGAGTGTGTGTGTGGGCTGGCCGGGAGTGGCCTGGAGTGTGTGTGTGGGCTGGGGAGAGTGGCCTGGAGTGTGTGTGTGGGCTGGCCGGGAGTGGCCTGGAGTGTGTGTGTGGGCTGGCCGGCAGAGGCCTGGCCTGGAGTGTGTGTGTGGACTGGCCGGGAGTGGCCTGGAGTGTGTGTGTGGGCTGGCCGGGAGTGGCCTGGAGTGTGTGTGGGCTGGCCGGGAGTGGCCTGGAGTGTGTGTGTGGGCTGGCCGGGAGTGGCCTGGAGTGTGTGTGTGGGCTGGCCGGGAGAGGCCTGGAGTGTGTGTGTGGGCTGGCCGGGAGTGGCCTGGAATGTGAGTGTGGGCTGGCCGGGAGTGGCCTGGAGTATGTGTGTGGGCTGGCCGTGAGTGGCCTGGAGTGTGTGTGTGGGATGGCCGGGAGTGGCCTGGAGTGTGTGTGTGGGCTGGCCGGGAGTGGCCTGGAGTGTGTGTGTGGGCTGGCCGGGAGTGGCCTGGAGTGTGAGTGTGGACTGGCCGGGAGTGGCCTGGAGTGTGTGTGTGGGCTGGCCGTGAGTGGCCTGGCCTGGAGCGTGTGTGTGGGCTGGCCGGGAGTGGCCTGGAGTGTGTGTGTGGGCAGGCCGGGAGTGGTATGGAGTGTGTGTGTGGGGGCTGGCCGGGAGTGGCCTGGAGTGTGTGTGTGGGCTGGGCGGGAGTGGCCTGGAGTGTGTGTGTGGGCTGGCCGGGAGTGGCCTGGAGTGTGTGTGTGGGCAGGCCGGGAGTGGTATGGAGTGTGTGTGTGGGGGCTGGCCGGGAGTGGCCGGGAGTGTGTGTGTGGGCTGGCCGGGAGTGGCCTGGAATGTGTGTGTGGGCTGGCCGGGAGTGGCCTGGAGTGTGTGTGTGGGCTGGCCGGGAGTGGCCTGGAGTGTGTGTGTGGGCTGGCCGGGAGTGGCCTGGAGTGTGTGTGTGGGCTGGCCGGGAGTGGCCTGGAGTGTGTGTGTGGGCTGGCCGGGAGTGGCCTGGCCTGGAGTGTGTGTGTGGGCTGGCCGGGAGTGGCCTGGAGTGTGTGTGTGGGCTGGCCGGGAGTGGCCTGGAGTGTGTGTGTGGGCTGGCCGGGAGTGGCCTGGAGTGTGTGTGTGGGCTGGCCGGGAGTGGCCTGGAGTGTGTGTGTCGACTGGCCGGGAGTGGCCTGGAGTGTGTGTGTGGGCTGGCCGGGAGTGGCCTGGACTGTGTGTGTGGGCTGGGGAGAGTGGCCTGGAGTGTGTGTGTGGACTGGCCGGGAGAGGCCTGGAGTGTCAGTGTGGGCTGGCCGGGAGTGGCTTGGAGTGTGTGATTGGGATGGCCGGGAGTGGCCTGGAGTGTGTGTGTGGGCTGGCCGGGAGTGGCCTGGAGTGTGTGTGTGGGCTGGCCGGGAGAGGCCTGGAGTGTGAGTGTGGGCTGGCCGGGAGTGGCCTGGAGTGTGTGATTGGGATGGCCGGGAGTGGCCTGGAGTGTGTGTGTGGGCTGGCCGGGAGTGGCCTGGAGTGTGAGTGTGGAATGGCCGGGAGTGGCCTGGAGTGTGTGTGTGTGCTGGCCGGGAGAGGCCTGGAGTGTGAGTCTGGGCTGGCCGGGAGTGGCCTGGAGTGTGTGTGTGTGGGCTGGCCGGGAGTGGCCTCGTGTGTGTGTGTGGGCTGGCCGGGAGTGGCCTGGAGTGTGTGTGTGTGGACTGGCCGGGAGTGACCTGGAGTGTGTGTGTGAGCTGGCCCAGAGTGGCCTGGAGTGTGTGTGTGGGCTGGCCAGGAGTGGCCTGGAGTGAGTGTGTGGGCTGACCGGGTGTGGCCTGGAGTGTGTGTGTGGACTGGCCGGGAGTGGCCTGGAGTTTGTGTGTGGGCTGGCCAGGAGTGGCCTGGAGTGTGTGTGTGGGCTGGCCAGGAGTGTCCTGGAGAGTGTGTGTGGGCTGGCCGGGAGTAGCCTGGTCTGGAGAGTGTGTGTGGGCTGGCCGGGAGTGGTCTGGTGTGTGTGTGGGCTGGCCGGGAGTGGTCTGGTCTGGAGTGTGTGTGTGGGCTGGCCGGGAGTGGCCTGGAGTGTGTGTGTGGGCTGGCCGGGAGTGGCCTGGAATGTGTGTGTGGGCTGGCCGGGAGTGGCCTGGAGTGTGTGTGTGGACTGGCCGGGAGTGGCCTGGAGTGTGTGTGTGGACTGGCCGGGAGTGGCCTGGAGTGTGTGTGGACTGGCCGGGAGTGGCCTGGAGTGTGTGTGTGGGCTGGCCGGGAGTGGTCTGGTGTGTGTGTGGGCTGGCCGGGAGTGGCCTAGAGTGTGAGTGTGGGCTGGCCGGGAGTGGCCTTGAGTGTGTGTGTGGGCTGGCCGGGAGTGGCCTGGAGTGTGTGTGTGTGCTGGCCGGGAGTGGCCTGGAGTGTGTGTGTGGGCTGGCCGGGAGTGGCCTGGAGAGTGTGTGTGGGCTGGCCGGGAGTGGCCTGGAGTGTGTGTGTGGGCTGGCCGGGAGTGGCCTGGAGTGTGTGTGTGGACTGGCCGGGAGTGGCCTGGAGTGTGAGTGTGGACTGGCCGGGAGTGGCCTGGAGTGTGTGTGTGGGCTGGCCGGGAGTGGCCTGGAGTGTGTGTGTGGGCTGGCCGGGAGTGGCCTGGAGTGTGAGTGTGGACTGGCCGGGAGTGGCCTGGAGTGTGTGTGTGTGTCGGCTGGCCAGGAGTTGCCTGGAGTGTGTGATTGGGATGGCCGGGAGTGGCCTGGAGTGTGTGTGTGGCCTGGCCGGGAGGGGCTTGGAAAGTCTGTGTGTGCTGGCCAGGAGTGGCCTGGCCTGGAGTGTGTGTGGGCTGGCCCGGAGTGGCCTGGAATGTGTGTGTGGGCTAGCCGGGGTGGCCTGGAGTGTGTGTGTGGGCTGGCCGGGAGTGGCCTGGAGAGTGTGTGTGGGCTGGCCGGGAGTGGTCTGGTGTGTGTGTGGGCTGGCCGGGAGTGGCCTGGAGTGTGAGTGTGGGCTGGCCGGGAGTGGTCTAGTGTGTGTGTGGACTGGCAGGGAGTGGCCTGGAGTTTGTGTGTGGGCTGGCCAGGAGTGGCCTGGAGTGTGTGTGTGGGCTGGCCAGGAGTGGCCTGGAGTGAGTGTGTGGGCTGACCGGGAGTGGCCTGGAGTGTGTGTGTTGGCTTGCCGAGAGTGGTCTGGAGTGTGAGTGTGTGGTGGCCGCGAGTGTCCTGGAGAGTGTGTGTGGGCTGGCCGGGAGTAGCCTGGTCTGGAGAGTGTGTGTGGGCTGGCCGGGAGTGGTCTGGTGTGTGTGTGGGCTGGCCGGGAGTGGTCTGGTCTGGAGTGTGTGTGTGGGCTGGCCGGGAGTGGCCTGGAGTGTGTGTGTGGGCTGGCCGGGAGTGGCCTGGAATGTGTGTGTGGGCTGGCCGGGAGTGGCCTGGAGTGTGTGTGTGGACTGGCCGGGAGTGGCCTGGAGTGTGTGTGTGGACTGGCCGGGAGTGGCCTGGAGTGTGTGTGGACTGGCCGGGAGTGGCCTGGAGTGTGTGTGTGGGCTGGCCGGGAGTGGTCTGGTGTGTGTGTGGGCTGGCCGGGAGTGGCCTAGAGTGTGAGTGTGGGCTGGCCGGGAGTGGCCTTGAGTGTGTGTGTGGGCTGGCCGGGAGTGGCCTGGAGTGTGTGTGGGCTGGCCGGGAGTGGCCTGGAGTGTGTGTGTGGGCTGGCCGGGAGTGGCCTGGAGTGTGAGTGTGGACTGGCCGGGAGTGGCCTGGAGTGTGTGTGTGTGTCGGCTGGCCAGGAGTTGCCTGGAGTGTGTGATTGGGATGGCCGGGAGTGGCCTGGAGTGTGTGTGAGGCCTGGCCGGGAGGGGCTTGGAAAGTCTGTGTGGGCTGGCCAGGAGTGGCCTGGCCTGGAGTGTGTGTGGGCTGGCCGTGAGTGGCCTGGAGAGTGTGTGTGGGCTGGCCGGGAGTGGTCTGGTGTGTGTGTGGGCTGGCCGGGAGTGGCCTGGAGTGTGAGTGTGGGCTGGCTGGGAGTGGTCTAGTGTGTGTGTGGGCTGGCCGGGAGTGGCCTGGAGTGTGACTGTGGGCTGGCCGGGAGTGGTCTGGTGTGTGTGTGGGCTGGCCGGGAGTAGCCTGGTCTGGAGAGTGTGTGTGGGCTGGCCGGGAGTAGCCTGGTCTGGAGAGTGTGTGTGGGCTGGCCGGGAGTGGTCTGGTCTGGAGTGTGTGTGTGGGCTGGCCGGGAGTGGCCTGGAGTGTGTGTGTGGGCTGGCCGGGGTGGCCTGGTGTGTGTGTGTGGGCTGGCCGGGAGTGGCCTGGAGAGTGTGTGTGGGCTGGCCGGGAGTGGTCTGGTGTGTGTGTGGGCTGGCCGGGAGTGGCCTGGAGTGTGAGTGTGGGCTGGCCGGGAGTGGCCTTGAGTGTGTGTGTGGGCTGGCCGGGAGTGGCCTGGAGTGTGTGTGTGGGCTGGCCGGGAGTGGTCTGGTGTGTGTGTGGGCTGGCCGGGAGTGGCCTGGAGTGTGAGTGTGGGCTGGCCGGGAGTGGCCTTGAGTGTGTGTGTGGGCTGGCCGGGAGTGGCCTGGAGTGTGTGTGTGGGCTGGCCGGGAGTGGCCTGGAGTGTTTGTGTGGGCTGGCCGGGAGTGGCCTGGAGTGTGTGATTGGGATGGCCGGGAGTGGCCTGGAGTGTGTGTGTGGGCTGGCTGGGAGTGGCCTGGAGTGTGTGTGTGGGCTGGCCGGGAGTGGCCTGGAGTGTGTGTGTGGACTGGCCGGGAGTGGCCTGGAGTGTGAGTGTGGACTGGCCGGGAGTGGCCTGGAGTGTGTGTGTGGGCTGGCCGGGAGTGGCCTGGAGTGTGTGTGTGGGCTGGCCGGGAGTGGCCTGGAGTGTGAGTGTGGACTGGCCGGGAGTGGCCTGGAGTGTGAGTGTGGGCTGGCCGGGAGTGGCCTGGAGTGTGTGTGTGGGCTGGCCGGGAGTGGCCTGGAGTGTGTGTGTGGGCTGGCCGGGAGTGGCCTGGAGTGTGTGTGTGGGCTGGCCGGGAGTAGCCTGGTCTGGAGAGTGTGTGTGGGCTGGCCGGGAGTAGCCTGGTCTGGAGAGTGTGTGTGGGCTGGCCGGGAGTGGTCTGGTGTGTGTGTGGGCTGGCCAGGAGTGGCCTGGAGTGTGTGTCAGGGCTGGCCGGGAGTGGCCTGGTCTGGAGTGTGTGTGTGGGCTGGCCGGGAGTGGCCTGGAATGTGTGTGTGGGCTGGCCGGGAGTGGCCTGGAGTGTGTGTGTGGACTGGCCGGGAGTGACCTGGAGTGTGTGTGTGGGCTGGCCGGGAGTGGCCTGGAGTGTGTGTGTGGGCTGGCCGGGAGTGGCCTGGAGAGTGTGTGTGGGCTGGCCGGGAGTGGCCTGGAGTGTGTGTGTTTGGCTGGCCGGGAGTGGTCTGGTGTGTGTGTGGGCTGGCCGGGAGTGGCCTGGAGTGTGAGTGTGGGCTGGCCGGGAGTGGCCTTGAGTGTGTGTGTGGGCTGGCCGGGAGTGGCCTGGAGTGTGTGTGTGGGCTGGCCGGGAGTGGCCTGGAGTGTGTGTGTGGGCCGGCCGGGAGTGGCCTGGAGTGTGTGATTGGGATGGCCGGGAGTGGCCTGGAGTGTGTGTGTGGGCTGGCTGGGAGTGGCCTGGAGTGTGTGTGTGGGCTGGCCGGGAGTGGTCTGGAGTGTGTGTGTGGGCTGGCCGGGAGTGGGCTGGAGTGTGTGTGTGGACTGGTCGGGAGTGGCCTGGAGTGTGAGTGTGGACTGGCCGGGAGTGGCCTGGAGTGTGTGTGTGGGCTGGCCGGGAGTGGCCTGGAGTGTGTGTGTGGGCTGGCCGGGAGTGGCCTGGAGTGTGAGTGTGGACTGGCCGGGAGTGGCCTGGAGTGTGTGTGTCGGCTGGCCAGGAGTTGCCTGGAGTGTGTGATTGGCATGGCCGGGAGTGGCCTGGAGCGTGTGTATGGGCTGGCCGGGAGTGGCCTGGTCTGGAGTGTGTGTGTGGACTGGCCGGGAGTGACCTGGAGTGTGTGTGTGGGCTGGCCGGGAGTGGCCTGGAGTGTGTGTGTGGGCTGGCCGGGAGTGGCCTGGAGTGTGTGTGTGGGCTTGCCGGGAGTGGCCTGGAGTGTGAGTGTGGACTGGCCGGGAGTGTGTGTGTGGGCTGGCCAGGAGTTGCCTGGTGTGTGTGATTGGGATGGCCGGCAGTGGCCTGGAGTGTGTGTGTGGGCTGGCCGGGAGTGGCCTGGAGTGTGTGTATGGGCTGGGCGGGAGCGGCCCGGAGTGTGTGTGTGGGCTGGCCGGGAGTGGCCTGGAGTGTGTGTGTGGGCTGGCCGGGAGTGGCCTGGAGTGTGTGTGTGGGCTTGCCGGGAGTGGCCTGGAGTGTGAGTGTGGACTGGCCGGGAGTGTGTGTGTGGGCTGGCCGGGAGTGGCCTGGAGTGTGTGATTGGGATGGCCGGCAGTGGCCTGGAGTGTGTGTGTGGGCTGGCCGGGAGTGGCCTGGAGTGTGTGTATGGGCTGGGCGGGAGCGGCCCGGAGTGTGTGTGTGGGCTGGTCGGGAGTAGCCTGGAGTCTGTGTGTGGGCTGGCCTGGAGTGGCCTGGAGTGTGAGTGTGGACTGGCCAGGAGTTGCCTGGAGTGTGTGTGTGGGCTGGCCGGGAGTGGCCTGGAGTGTGTGTATGGGCTGGGCGGGAGCGGCCCGGAGTGTGTGTGTGGGCTGGTCGGGAGTAGCCTGGAGTCTGTGTGTGGGCTGGCCTGGAGTGGCCTGGAGTGTGAGTGTGGACTGGCCGGGAGTGGCCTGGAGTGTGTGTGTCGGCTGGCCAGGAGTTGCCTGGAGTGTGTGATTGGGATGGCCGGGAGTGGCCTGGAGTGTGTGTGTGGGCTGGCCGGGAGTGGCCTGGAGTGTGTGATTGGGATGGCCGGGAGTGGCCTGGAGTGTGAGTGTGGGCTGGCCGGGAGTGGCCTGGAGTGTGTGATTGGGATGGCCGGGAGTGGCCTGGAGTGTGTGTGTGGGCTGGCCGGGAGTGGCCTCGTGTGTGTGTGTGGACTGGCCGGGAGTGACCTGGAGTGTGTGTGTGGGCTGGCCGGGAGTGGCCTGGAGTGTGTGTGTGGGCCGGCCGGGAGTGACCTGGAGTGTGTGTGTGGGCTGGCCAGGAGTGGCTTGGAAAGTGTGTGTGGGCTGGCCGGGAGTGGCCTGGCCTGGAGTGTGTGTGGGCTGGCCGGGAGTACCCTGGTCTGGAGAGTGTGTGTGGGCTGGCCGGGAGTGGTCTGGTGTGTGTGTGGGCTGGCCGGGAGTGGCCTGGAGTGTGTGTGTGGGCTGGCCGGGAGTGGCCTGGAGTGTGTGTGTGGGCTGGCCGGGAGTGGCCTGGAGTGTGTGTGTGGGCTGGCCGGGAGTGGCCTGGAGTGTGTGTGTGGGCTGGCCGGGAGTGGCCTGGAGTGTGTGTGTGGGCTGACCGGGAGTGGCCTGGAGTGTGTGTGTGGGCTGGCCGGGAGTAGCCTGGTCTGGAGAGTGTGTGTGGGCTGGCCGGGAGTAGCCTGGTCTGGAGAGTGTGTGTGGGCTGGCCGGGAGTGGTCTGGTGTGTGTGTGGGCTGGCCAGGAGTGGCCTGGAGTGTGTGTCAGGGCTGGCCGGGAGTGGCCTGGTCTGGAGTGTGTGTGTGTGCTGGCCGGCAGTGGCCTGGAATGTGTGTGTGGGCTGGCCGGGAGTGGCCTGGAGTGTGTGTGTGGACTGGCCGGGAGTGACCTGGAGTGTGTGTGTGGGCTGGCCGGGAGTGGCCTGGAGTGTGTGTGTGGGCTGGCCGGGAGTGGCCTGGAGAGTGTGTGAGGGCTGGCCGGGAGTGGCCTGGAGTGTGTGTGTGGGCTGGCCGGGAGTGGTCTGGTGTGTGTGTGGGCTGGCCGGGAGTGGCCTGGAGTGTGAGTGTGGGCTGGCCGGGAGTGGCCTTGAGTGTGTGTGTGGGCTGGCCGGGAGTGGCCTGGAGTGTGTGTGTGGGCTGGCCGGGAGTGGCCTGGAGTGTGTGTGTGGGCCGGCCGGGAGTGGCCTGGAGTGTGTGATTGGGATGGCCGGGAGTGGCCTGGAGTGTGTGTGTGGGCTGGCTGGGAGTGGCCTGGAGTGTGTGTGTGGGCTGGCCGGGAGTGGTCTGGAGTGTGTGTGTGGGCTGGCCGGGAGTGGCCTGGAGTGTGTGTGTGGACTGGCCGGGAGTGGCCTGGAGTGTGAGTGTGGACTGGCCGGGAGTGGCCTGGAGTGTGTGTGTGGGCTGGCCGTGAGTGGCCTGGAGTGTGTGTGTGGGCTGGCCGGGAGTGGCCTGGAGTGTGAGTGTGGACTGGCCGGGAGTGGCCTGGAGTGTGTGTGTCGGCTGGCCAGGAGTTGCCTGGAGTGTGTGATTGTCATGGCCGGGAGTGGCCTGGAGCGTGTGTATGGGCTGGCCGGGAGTGGCCTGGTCTGGAGTGTGTGTGTGGACTGGCCGGGAGTGACCTGGAGTGTGTGTGTGGGCTGGCCGGGAGTGGCCTGGAGTGTGTGTGTGGGCTGGCCGGGAGTGGCCTGGAGTGTGTGTGTGGGCTTGCCGGGAGTGGCCTGGAGTGTGAGTGTGGACTGGTCGGGAGTGTGTGTGTGGGCTGGCCAGGAGTTGCCTGGAGTGTGTGATTGGGATGGCCGGCAGTGGCCTGGAGTGTGTGTGTGTGCTGGCCGGGAGTGGCCTGGAGTGTGTGTATGGGCTGGGCGGGAGCGGCCCGGAGTGTGTGTGTGGGCTGGCCGGGAGTGGCCTGGAGTGTGTGTGTGGGCTGGCCGGGAGTGGCCTGGAGTGTGTGTGTGGGCTTGCCGGGAGTGGCCTGGAGTGTGAGTGTGGACTGGCCGGGAGTGTGTGTGTGGGCTGGCCGGGAGTGGCCTGGAGTGTGTGATTGGGATGGCCGGCAGTGGCCTGGAGTGTGTGTGTGGGCTGGCCGGGAGTGGCCTGGAGTGTGTGTATGGGCTGGGCGGGAGCGGCCCGGAGTGTGTGTGTGGGCTGGTCGGGAGTAGCCTGGAGTCTGTGTGTGGGCTGGCCTGGAGTGGCCTGGAGTGTGAGTGTGGACTGGCCAGGAGTTGCCTGGAGTGTGTGTGTGGGCTGGCCGGGAGTGGCCTGGAGTGTGTGTATGGGCTGGGCGGGAGCGGCCCGGAGTGTGTGTGTGGGCTGGTCGGGAGTAGCCTTGAGTCTGTGTGTGGGCTGGCCTGGAGTGGCCTGGAGTGTGAGTGTGGACTGGCCGGGAGTGGCCTGGAGTGTGTGTGTCGGCTGGCCAGGAGTTGCCTGGAGTGTGTGATTGGGATGGCCGGGAGTGGCCTGGAGTGTGTGTGTGGGCTGGCCGGGAGTGGCCTGGAGTGTGTGATTGGGATGGCCGGGAGTGGCCTGGAGTGTGAGTGTGGGCTGGCCGGGAGTGGCCTGGAGTGTGTGATTGGGATGGCCGGGAGTGGCCTGGAGTGTGTGTGTGGGCTGGCCGGGAGTGGCCTCGTGTGTGTGTGTGGACTGGCCGGGAGTGACCTGGAGTGTGTGTGTGGGCTGGCCGGGAGTGGCCTGGAGTGTGTGTGTAGGCCGGCCGGGAGTGACCTGGAGTGTGTGTGTGGGCTGGCCAGGAGTGGCTTGGAAAGTGTGTGTGGGCTGGCCGGGAGTGGCCTGGCCTGGAGTGTGTGTGGGCTGGCCGGGAGTACCCTGGTCTGGAGAGTGTGTGTGGGCTGGCCGGGAGTGGTCTGGTGTGTGTGTGGGCTGGCCGGGAGTGGCCTGGAGTGTGTGTGTGGGCTGGCCGGGAGTGGCCTGGAGTGTGTGTGTGGGCTGGCCGGGAGTGGCCTGGAGTGTGTGTGTGGGCTGGCCGGGAATGGCCTGGAGTGTGTGTGGGCTGGCCGGGAGTGGCCTGGAGTGTGTGTGTGGGCTGGCCGGGAGTGGCCGGGAGTGTGTGTGTGGGCTGGCCGTGAGTGGCCTGGCCTGGAGCGTGTGTGTGGGCTGGCCGAGAGTGGCCGGGAGTGTGTGTGTGGGCAGGCCGGGAGTGGCCTGGCCTGGAGCGTGTGTGTGGGGTGGCCGGGAGTGGCCGGGAGTGTGTGTGTGGGCTGGCCGGGAGTGGCCTGGAGTGTGTGTGTGGGCTGGCCGGGAGTGGCCTGGCCTGGAGTGTGTGTGTGGGCTGGCCGGGAGTGGCCTGGAGTGTGTGTGTGGGCTGGCCGGGAGTGGCCTGGAGTGTGAGTGTGGACTGGCCGGGAGTGGCCTGGAGTGTGTGTGTGTGCTGGCCGGGAGAGGCCTGGAGTGTGAGTGTGGGCTGGCCGGGAGTGGCCTGGAGTGTGTGATTGGGATGGCCGGGAGTGGCCTGGAGTGTGTGTGTGTGGGCTGGCCGGGAGTGGCCTCGTGTGTGTGTGGGCTGGCCGGGAGTGGCCTGGAGTGTGTGTGTGGGCTGGCCGGGAGTGGCCTGGAGTGTGTGTGTGAGCTGGCCCGGAGTGGCCTGGAGTGTGTGTGTGGACTGGCCGGGAGTGGCCTGGAGTGTGTGTGTGGGCTGACCGGGAGTGGCCTGGAGTGTGTGTGTGGGCTGGCCGGGAGTGGCCTGGAGTGTGAGTGTGGGCTGACCGGGAGTGGCCTGGAGTGTGTGTGTGAGCTGGCCGGGAGTGGCCTGGAGTGTGTGTGTGGGCTGGCCGGGAGTGGCCTGGAGTGTGAGTGTGGGCTGACCGGGAGTGGCCTGGAGTGTGTGTGTGGGCTGGTCGGGAGTGGTTTGGTGTGTGTGTGTGGGCTGGCCAGGAGTGGCCTGGAGTGAGTGTGTGGGCTGACCGGGAGTGGCCTGGAGTGTGTGTGTTGGCTGGCCGGGAGTGGCCTGGAGTGTGTGTGTGGGCTGGCCGGGAGTGGCCTGGAGTGTGTGTGTTGGCTTGCCGAGAGTGGTCTGGAGTGTGAGTGTGTGGTGGCCGCGAGTGTCCTGGAGTGTGTGTGGACTGGCCGGGAGTGGCTTGGAAAGTGTGTGTGGGCTGGCCAGGAGTGGCCTGGCCTGGAGTGTGTGTGGGCTGGCCGGGAGTGGTCTGGAGTGTGTGTGTGGGCTGGCCGGGAGTAGCCTGGTCTGGAGAGTGTGTGTGGGCTGGCCGGGAGTGGCCTGGTCTGGAGTGTGTGTGTGGGCTGGCCGGGAGTGGCCTGGAATGTGTGTGTGGGCTGGCCGGGAGTGGCCTGGAATGTGTGTGTGGGCTGGCCGGGAGTGGCCTGGAGTGTGTGTGGGGACTGGCCGGGAGTGGCCTGGAGTGTGTGTGTGGACTGGCCGGGAGTGACTTGGAGTGTGTGTGTGGACTGGCCGGGAGTGGCCTGGCCTGGAGAGTGTGTGTGGGCTGGCCGGGAGTGGCCTGGAGTGTGTGTGTGGGCTGGCCGGGAGTGGTCTGGTGTGTGTGTGGGCTGGCCGGGAGTGGCCTGGAGTGTGAGTGTGGGCTGGCCGGGAGTGGCCTTGAGTGTGTGTGTGGGCTGGCCGGGAGTGGCCTGGAGTGTGTGTGTGTGCTGGCCGGGAGTGGCCTGGAGTGTGTGATTGGGATGGCCGGGAGTGGCCTGGAGTGTGTGTGTGGGCTGGCCGGGAGTGGCCTGGAGTGTGTGTGTGGGCTGGCCGGGAGTGGCCTGGAGTGTGTGTGTGGACTGGCCGGGAGTGGCCTGGAGTGTGAGTGTGGACTGGCCGGGAGTGGCCTGGAGTGTGTGATTGGGATGGCCGGGAGTGGCCTGGAGTGTGTGTGTGGGCTGGCCGGGAGTGGCCTGGAGTGTGTGATTGGGATGGCCGGGAGTGGCCTGGAGTGTGTGTGTGGGCTGGCTGGGAGTGGCCTGGAGTGTGTGTGTGGGCTGGCCGGGAGTGGCCTGGAGTGTGTGTGTTGACTGGCCGGGAGTGGCCTGGAGTGTGAGTGTGGACTGGCCGGGAGTGGACTGGAGTGTGTGTGTGGGCTGGCCGGGAGTGGCCTGGAGTGTGTGTGTGGGCTGGCCGGGAGTGGCCTGGAGTGTGAGTGTGGACTGGCCGGGAGTGGCCTGGAGTGTGTGTGTCGGCTGGCCAGGAGTTGCCTGGAGTGTGTGATTGGGATGGCCGGGAGTGGCCTGGAGTGTGTGTGTGGGCTGGCCGGGAGTGGCCTGGAGTGTGTGTGTGGGCTGGCCGGGAGTGGCCTGGAGTGTGTGATTGGCATGGCCGGGAGTGGCCTGGAGTGTGTGTATGGGCTGGCCGGGAGTGGCCTGGTCTGGAGTGTGTGTGTGGACTGGTCGGGAGTGACCTGGAGTGTGTGTGTGGGCTGGCCGGGAGTGGCCTGGAGTGTGTGTGTGGGCTGGCCGGGAGTGGCCTGGAGTGTGAGTGTGGACTGGCCGGGAGTGTGTGTGTGGGCTGGCCAGGAGTTGCCTGGAGTGTGTGATTGGGATGGCCGGCAGTGGCCTGGAGTGTGTGTGTGGGGTGGCCGGGAGTGGCCTGGAGTGTGTGTATGGGCTGGGCGGGAGCGGCCCGGAGTGTGTGTGTGGGCTGGTCGGGAGTAGCCTGGAGTCTGTGTGTGGGCTGGCCTGGAGTGGCCTGGAGTGTGAGTGTGGGCTGGCCGGGAGTGGCCGGGAGTGTGTGTGTGGGCTGGCCGGGAGTGGCCTGGCCTGGAGCGTGTGTGTGGGCTGGCCGGGAGTGGCCTGGAGTGTGTGTGTGGGCTGGCCGAGAGTGGCCTGGCCTGGAGTGTGTGTGTGGGCTGGACGGGAGTGGCCTGGAGTGTGTGTGTGGGCTGGCCGAGAGTGGCCGGGAGTGTGTGTGTGGGCTGGCCGGGAGTGGCCTGGAGTGTGTGTGTGGGCAGGCCGGGAGTGGCCTGGAGTGTGTGTGTGGGGGCTGGCCGGGAGTGGCCTCGAGTGTGAGTGTGTACTGGCCGGGAGTGGCCTGGAGTGTGTGTTTGGGCTGGCCGGGAGTGGCCTGGACTGTGTGTGTGGGCTGGCCGGGAGTGGCCTGGAGTGTGTGTGTGTGCTGGCCGGGAGAGGCCTGGAGTGTGAGTGTGGGCTGGCCGGGAGTGGCCTGGAGTGTGTGATTGGGATGGCCGGGAGTGGCCTGGAGTGTGTGTGTGGGCTGGCCGGGAGTGGCCTCGTGTGTCTGTGTGTGCTGGCCGGGAGTGGCCTGGGGTGTGTGTGTGTGGACTGGCCGGGAGTGGCCTGGCCTGGAGTGTGTGTGGGCTGGCCGGGAGTGGTCTGGTGTGTGTGTGGGCTGGCCGGGAGTGGCCTGTAGTGTGTGTGTGGGCTGGCCGGGAGTGGCCGGGAGTGTGTGTGTGGGCTGGCCGGGAGTGGCCGGGAGTGTGTGTGTGGGCTGGCCGTGAGTGGCCTGGAGTGTGTGTGTGGGCTGGCCGGGAGTGGTCTGGTGTGTGTGTGGGCTGGCCGGGAGTGGCCTGGAGTGTGTGTGTGGGCTGGCCGGTAGTGGCCTGGAGTGTGTGTGTGGGCTGGCCGGGAGTGGCCGGGAGTGTGTGTGTGGGCTGGCCGGGAGTGGCCTGGAGTGTGTGTGTGGGCTGGCCGGGAGTGGTCTGGTGTGTGTGTGGGCTGGCCGGGAGTGGCCTGGAGCGTGTGTGTGGGCTGGCCGAGAGTGGCCGGGAGTGTGTGTGTGGGCTGGCCGGGAGTGGCCTGGAGTGTGTGTGTGGGCAGGCCGGGAGTGGCCTGGCCTGGAGCGTGTGTGTGGGGTGGCCGGGAGTGGCCGGGAGTGTGTGTGTGGGCTGGCGGGAGTGGCCTGGAGTGTGTGTGTGGGCTGGCCGGGAGTGGCCTGGAGTGTGAGAGTGGACTGGCCGGGAGTGGCCTGGAGTGTGTGTGTGGGCTGGCCGGGAGAGGCCTGGAGTGTGAGTGTGGGCTGGCCGGGAGTGGCCTGGAGTGTGTGATTGGGATGGCCGGGAGTGGCCTGGAGTGTGTGTGTGGGCTGGCCGGGAGTGGCCTCGTGTGTGTGTGTGGGCTGGCCGGGAGTGGCCTGGAGTGTGTGTGTGGTCTGGCCGGGAGTGGCCTGGAGTGTGTGTGTGGGCTGGCCGGGAGTGGCCTGGAGTGTGTGTGTGGGCTGGCCTGGAGTGGCCTGGAGTGTGTGTGTGGGCTGGCCGGGAGTGGCCTGGAGTGTGTGTGGGCTGGCCGGGAGTGGCCTGGAGTGTGTGTGTGGGCTGGCCGGGAGTGGCCTGGAGTGTGTGTGTGGGCTGGCCGGGAGTGGCCTGGAGTGTGTGTGTGGACTGGCCGGGAGTGACCTGGAGTGTGTGTGTGGGCTGGCCGGGAGTGGCCTGGAGTGTGTGTGTTGTCCGGCCGGGAGTGGCCTGGAGTGTGTGTGTGAGCTGGCCCGGAGTGGCCTGGAGTGTGTGTGTGGGCTGGTCGGGAATGGCCTGGAGTGAGTGTGTGGGCTGACCGGGAGTGGCCTGGAGTGTGTGTGTTGGCTGGCCGGGAGTGGTCTGGCCTGGAGTGTGTGTGGGCTGGCCGGGAGTAGTCTGGAGTGTGTGTGTGGGCTGGCCGGGAGTGACCTGGAGTGTGTGTGTGGACTGGCCGGGAGTGGCCTGGCCTGGAGAGTGTGTGTGGGCTGGCCGGGAGTGGCCTGGAGTGTGTGTGTGGGCTGGCCGGGAGTGGTCTGGTGTGTGTGTGGGCTGGCCGGGAGTGGCCTGGAGTGTGTGTGTGGGCTGGCCGGGAGTGGCCTGGAGTGTGTGTGTGGGCTGGCCGGGAGTGGCCTGGAGTGTGAGTGTGGGCTGGCCGGGTGTGGCCTTGACTGGTGTGTGTGTGGGATGGCCGGGAGTGGCCTTGAGTGTGTGTGTGGGCTGGCCGGGAGTGGCCTGGAGTGTGTGTGTGTGCTGGCCGGGAGTGGCCTGGAGTGTGTGATTGGGATGGCCGGGAGTGGCCTGGAGTGTGTGTGTGGGCTGGCTGGGAGTGGCCTGGAGTGTGTGTGTGGGCTGGCCGGGAGTGGCCTGGAGTGTGTGTGTGGACTGGCCGGGAGTGGCCTGGAGTGTGAGTGTGGACTGGCCGGGAGTGGCCTGGAGTGTGTGTGTGGGCTGGCCGGGAGTGGCCTGGAGTGTGTGTGTGGGCTGGCCGGGAGTGGCCTGGAGTGTGAGTGTGGACTGGCCGGGAGTGGCCTGGAGTGTGTGTGTCGGCTGGCCAGGAGTTGCCTGGAGTGTGTGATTGGGATGGCCGGGAGTGGCCTGGAGTGTGTGTGTGGGCTGGCCGGGAGTGGCCTGGAGTGTGTGATTGGGATGGCCGGGAGTGGCCTGGAGTGTGTGTATGGGCTAGGCGGGAGCGGCCCGGAGTGTGTGTGTGGGCTGGTCGGGAGTAGCCTGGAGTCTGTGTGTGGGCTGGCCGGGAGTGGCCTGGAGTGTGTGTGTGGACTGGCCGGGAGTGGCCTGGAGTGTGTGTGTCGGCTGGCCAGGAGTTGCCTGGAGTGTGTGATTGGGATGGCCGGGAGTGGCCTGGAGTGTGTGTGTGGGCTGGCCGGGAGTGGCCTGGAGTGTGTGTATGGGCTGGCCGGGAGTGGCCTGGTCTGGAGTGTGTGTGTGGACTGGCCGGGAGTGACCTGGAGTGTGTGTGTGGGCTGGCCGGGAGTGGCCTGAGTGTGTGTGTGGGCTGGCCGGGAGTGGCCTGGAGTGTGAGTGTGGACTGGCCGCGAGTGTGTGTGTGGGCTGGCCAGGAGTTGCCTGGAGTGTGTGATTGGGATGGCCGGGAGTGGCCTGGAGTGTGTGTGTGGGCTGGCCGGGAGTGGCCTGAAGTGTGTGATTGGGATGGCCGGGAGTGGCCTGGAGTGTGTGTGTGGGCTGGCCGGGAGTGGCCTTGCCTGGTGTGTGTGGGGGATGGCCGGGAGTGGACGGGAGTGTGTGTGTGGGCTGGCCGGGAGTGGCCTGGAGTGTGTGTGTGTGCTGACCGGGAGTGGCCTGGAGTGTGTGTGTGGGCTGGCCGGGAGTGACCTGGAGTGTGTGTGTGGGTTGGCCGGGAGTGACCTGGAGTGTGTGTGTGGGCTGGCCGGGAGTGGCCTGGAGTGTGTGTGTGGGCTGGCCGGGAGTGGCCGGGAGTGTGTGTGTGGGCTGGCCGGGAGTGGCCTGGAGTGTGTGTGTGGGCTGGCCGGGAGTGGCCGGGAGTGTGTGTGTGGGCTGGCCGGGATTGTGTGTGTGTGGGCTGGCCGGGAGTGGCCTGGAGTGTGTGTGTGGGCTGGCCGGGAGTGGCCTGGCCTGGAGTGTGTGTGTGAGCTGGCCGGCAGTGGCCTGGAGTGTGTGTGTGAGCTGGCCGGGAGTGGCCTGGAGTGTGTGTGTGGGCTGGCCGGGAGTGGCCTGGAGTATGTGTGTGGGCTGGCCGGGAGTGGCCTGGAGTGTGTGATTGGGCTGGCCGGGAGTGGCCGGGAGTGTGTGTGTGGGGTGGCCAGGAGTGGCCTGGAGTGTGTGTGTGGGCTGGCTGGGAGTGGCCTGGAGTGTGTGTGTGGGCTGCCCGGGAGTGGCCTGGAATGTGTGAATGGGCTGGCCGGGAGTGGCCTGGCCTGGGGTGTGTGTGTGGACTGGCCGGGAGTGGCCTGGAGTGTGAGTGTGGACTGGCCGGTAGTGGCCTGGAGTGTGTGTGTGGTCTGGCCGGGAGAGGCCTGGAGTGTGAGTGTGGGCTGGCCGGGAGTGGCCTGGCCAGGTGTCTGTGTGTGGGCTGGCCGAGAGTGGCCTGGAATGTGTGTGTGGGCTGGTCGGGAGTAGCCTGGAGTGTGTGTGTGGGCTGGCTGGGAGTGGCCTGGAGTGTGTGTGTGGGCTGCCCGGGAGTGGCCCGGAGTATGTGTGTGGGCTGGCGGGGAGTGGCCTGGAGTGTGTGTGTGGGCTGGCAGGGAGTGGCCTGGAGTGTGTGTGGGCTGGCCGGGAGTGGCCCGGAGTATGTGTGTGGGCTGGCCGGGAGTGGCCTGGAGTGTGTGTGTGGGCTGGCTGGGAGTGGCCTGGAGTGTGTGTGTGGGCTGCCCGTGAGTGGCCTGGAATGTGTGTGTGGGCTGGCCGGGAGTGGCCGGGAGTGTGTGTCAGGGCTGGCCAGGAGTTGCCTGGAGTGTGTGATTGGGATGGCCGGGAGTGGCCTGGAGTGTGTGTGTGGGCTGGCCGGGAGTGGCCTGGACTGTGTGATTGGGATGGCCGGGAGTGGCCTGGGGTGTGTGTGTGGCCTGTCCGGGAGTGGCCGGGAGTGTGTGTGTGGGCTGGCCGGGAGTGGCCTTGCCTGGTGTGTGTGTGGGATGGCCGGGAGTGGACGGGAGTGTGTGTGTGTGGGCTGGCCGGGAGTGGCCTGGAGTGTGAGTGTGGGCTGGCCGGGAGTGGCCTTGACTGGTGTGTGTGTGGGATGGCCGGGAGTGGCCTTGAGTGTGTGTGTGGGCTGGCCGGGAGTGGCCTGGAGTGTGTGTGTGGGCTGGCTGAGAGTGGCCTGGAGTGTGTGTGTGGGCTGGCCGGGAGTGGCCTGGAGTGTGTGTGTGGACTGGCCGGGAGTGGCCTGGAGTGTGAGTGTGGACTGGCCGGGAGTGGCCTGGAGTGTGTGTGTGGGCTGGCCGGGAGTGGCCTGGAGTGTGTGTGTGGGCTGGCCGGGATTGGCCTGGAGTGTGAGTGTGGACTGGCCGGGAGTGGCCTGGAGTGTGTGTGTCGGCTGGCCAGGAGTTGCCTGGAGTGTGTGATTGGGATGGCCGGGAGTGGCCTGGAGTGTGTGTGTGGGCTGGCCGGGAGTGGCCTGGAGTGTGTGTGTGGACTGGCCGGGAGTGGCCTGGAGTGTGAGTGTGGACTGGCCGGGAGTGGCCTGGAGTGTGTGTGTGGGCTGGCCGGGAGTGGCCTGGAGTGTGAGTGTGGACTGGCCGGGAGTGGCCTGGAGTGTGTGTGTGGGCTGGCCGGGAGTGGCCTGGAGTGTGTGATTGGGATGGCCGGGAGTGGCCTGGAGTGTGTGTATGGGCTGGGCGGGAGCGGCCCGGAGTGTGTGATTGGGATGGCCGGGAGTGGCCTGGAGTGTGTGATTGGGATGGCCGGGAGTGGCCTGGAGTGTGTGTGTGGGCTGGCCGGGAGTGGCCTGGAGTGTGTGATTGGGATGGCCGGGAGTGGCCTGGAGTGTGTGTGTGGGCTGGTCGGGAGTAGCCTGGAGTCTGTGTGTGGGCTGGCCTGGAGTGGCCTGGAGTGTGAGTGTGGACTGGCCGGGAGTGGCCTGGAGTGTGTGTGTCGGCTGGCCAGGAGTTGCCTGGAGGGTGTGATTGGGATGGCCGGGAGTGGCCTGGAGTGTGTGTGTGGGCTGGCCGGGAGTGGCCTGGAGTGTGTGTGTGGGCTGGCCGGGAGTGGCCTGGAGTGTGTGTAAGGGCTGGCCGGGAATGGCCTGGTCTGGAGTGTGTGTGTGGACTGGCCGGGAGTGACCTGGAGTGTGTGTGTGGGCTGGCCGGGAGTGGCCTGAGTGTGTGTGTGGGCTGGCCGGGAGTGGCCTGGAGTGTGAGTGTGGACTGGCCGCGAGTGTGTGTGTGGGCTGGCCAGGAGTTGCCTGGAGTGTGTGATTGGGATGGCCGGGAGTGGCCTGGAGTGTGTGTGTGGGCTGGCCGGGAGTGGCCTGAAGTGTGTGATTGGGATGGCCGGGAGTGGCCTGGAGTGTGTGTGTGGGCTGGCCGGGAGTGGCCTTGCCTGGTGTGTGTGTGGGATGGCCGGGAGTGGACGGGAGTGTGTGTGTGGGCTGGCCGGGAGTGGCCTGGAGTGTGTGTGTGCTGACCGGGAGTGGCCTGGAGTGTGTGTGTGGGCTGGCCGGGAGTGGCCTGGAGTGTGTGTGTGGGCTGGCCGGGAGTGGCCGGGAGTGTGTGTGTGGGCTGGCCGGGACTGTGTGTGTGTGGGCTGGCCGGGAGTGGCCTGGAGTGTGTGTGTGGGCTGCCCGGGAGTGGCCTGGCCTGGAGTGTGTGTGTGAGCTGGCCGGGAGTGGCCTGGAGTGTGTGTGTGGGCTGGCCGGGAGTGGCCTGGCCAGGTGTCTGTGTGTGGGCTGGCCGAGAGTGGCCTGGAATGTGTGTGTGGGCTGGTCGGGAGTAGCCTGGAGTGTGTGTGTGGGCTGGCTGGGAGTGGCCTGGAGTGTGTGTGTGGGCTGCCCGGGAGTGGCCCGGAGTATGTGTGTGGGCTGGCCGGGAGTGGCCTGGAGTGTGTGTGTGGGCTGGCAGGGAGTGGCCTGGAGTGTGAGTGTGGGCTGGCCGGGAGTGGCCCGGAGTATGTGTGTGGGCTGGCCGGGAGTGGCCTGGAGTGTGTGTGTGGGCTGGCTGGGAGTGGCCTGGAGTGTGTGTGTGGCCTGCCCGTGAGTGGCCTGGAATGTGTGTGTGGGCTGGCCGGGAGTGGCCGGGAGTGTGTGTGTGGGCTGGCCAGGAGTTGCCTGGAGTGTGTGATTGGGATGGCCGGGAGTGGCCTGGAGTGTGTGTGTGGGCTGGCCGGGAGTGGCCTGGAGTGTGTGATTGGGATGGCCGGGAGTGGCCTGGGGTGTGTGTGTGGGCTGGCCGGGAGTGGCCGGGAGTGTGTGTGTGGGCTGGCCGGGAGTGGCCTTGCCTGGTGTGTGTGTGAGATGGCCGGGAGTGGACGGGAGTGTGTGTGTGTGGGCTGGCCGGGAGTGGCCTGGAGTGTGAGTGTGGGCTGGCCGGGAGTGGCCTTGACTGGTGTGTGTGTGGGATGGCCGGGAGTGGCCTTGAGTGTGTGTGTGGGCTGGCCGGGAGTGGCCTGGAGTGTGTGTGTGTGCTGGCCGGGAGTGGCCTGGAGTGTGTGATTGGGATGGCCGGGAGTGGCCTGGAGTGTGTGTGTGGGCTGGCTGGGAGTGGCCTGGAGTGTGTGTGTGGGCTGGCCGGGAGTGGCCTGGAGTGTGTGTGTGGACTGGCCGGGAGTGGCCTGGAGTGTGAGTGTGGACTGGCCGGGAGTGGCCTGGAGTGTGTGTGTGGGCTGGCCGGGAGTGGCCTGGAGTGTGTGTGTGGGCTGGCCGGGAGTGGCCTGGAGTATGAGTGTGGACTGGCCGGGAGTGGCCTGGAGTGTGTGTGTCGGCTGGCCAGGAGTTGCCTGGAGTGTGTGATTGGGATGGCCGGGAGTGGCCTGGAGTGTGTGTGTGGGCTGGCCGGGAGTGGCCTGGAGTGTGTGTGTGGACTGGCCGGGAGTGGCCTGGAGTGTGAGTGTGGACTGGCCGGGAGTGGCCTGGAGTGTGTGTGTGGGCTGGCCGGGAGTGGCCTGGAGTGTGAGTGTGGACTGGCCGGGAGTGGCCTGGAGTGTGTGTGTGGGCTGGCCGGGAGTGGCCTGGAGTGTGTGATTGGGATGGCCGGGAGTGGCCTGGAGTGTGTGTATGGGCTGGGCGGGAGCGGCCCGGAGTGTGTGATTGGGATGGCCGGGAGTGGCCTGGAGTGTGTGATTGGGATGGCCGGGAGTGGCCTGGAGTGTGTGTGTGGGCTGGCCGGGAGTGGCCTGGAGTGTGTGATTGGGATGGCCGGGAGTGGCCTGGAGTGTGTGTGTGGGCTGGTCGGGAGTAGCCTGGAGTCTGTGTGTGGGCTGGCCTGGAGTGGCCTGGAGTGTGAGTGTGGACTGGCCGGGAGTGGCCTGGAGTGTGTGTGTCGGCTGGCCAGGAGTTGCCTGGAGTGTGTGATTGGGATGGCCGGGAGTGGCCTGGAGTGTGTGTGTGGGCTGGCCGGGAGTGGCCTGGAGTGTGTGTGTGGGCTGGCCGGGAGTGGCCTGGAGTGTGTGTATGGGCTGGCCGGGAGTGGCCTGGTCTGGAGTGTGTGTGTGGACTGGCCGGGAGTGACCTGGAGTGTGTGTGTGGGCTGGCCGGGAGTGGCCTGAGTGTGTGTGTGGGCTGGCCGGGAGTGGCCTGGAGTGTGAGTGTGGACTGGCCGCGAGTGTGTGTGTGGGCTGGCCAGGAGTTGCCTGGAGTGTGTGATTGGGATGGCCGGGAGTGGCCTGGAGTGTGTGTGTGGGCTGGCCGGGAGTGGCCTGAAGTGTGTGATTGGGATGGCCGGGAGTGGCCAGGAGTGTGTGTGTGGGCTGGCCGGGAGTGGCCTTGCCTGGTGTGTGTGTGGGATGGCCGGGAGTGGACGGGAGTGTGTGTGTGGGCTGGCCGGGAGTGGCCTGGAGTGTGTGTGTGCTGACCGGGAGTGGCCTGGAGTGTGTGTGTGGGCTGGCCGGGAGTGGCCTGGAGTGTGTGTGTGGGCTGGCCGGGAGTGGCCGGGAGTGTGTGTGTGGGCTGGCCGGGACTGTGTGTGTGTGGGCTGGCCGGGAGTGGCCTGGAGTGTGTGTGTGGGCTGCCCGGGAGTGGCCTGGCCTGGAGTGTGTGTGTGAGCTGGCCGGGAGTGGCCTGGAGTGTGTGTGTGAGCTGGCCGGGAGTGGCCTGGAGTGTGTGTGTGGGCTGGCCGGGAGTGGCCTGGAGTATGTGTGTGGGCTGGCCGGGAGTGGCCAGGAGTGTGTGATTGGGCTGGCCGGGAGTGGCCGGGAGTGTGTGTGTGGGGTGGCCGGGAGTGGCCTGGAGTGTGTGTGTGGGCTGGCTGGGAGTGGCCTGGAGTGTGTGTGTGGGCTGCCCGGGAGTGGCCTGGAATGTGTGAATGGGCTGGCCGGGAGTGGCCTGGCCTGGGGTGTGTGTGTGGACTGGCCGGGAGTGGCCTGGAGTGTGAGTGTGGACTGGCCGGTAGTGGCCTGGAGTGTGTGTGTGGTCTGGCCGGGAGAGGCCTGGAGTGTGAGTGTGGGCTGGCCGGGAGTGGCCTGGCCAGGTGTCTGTGTGTGGGCTGGCCGAGAGTGGCCTGGAATGTGTGTGTGGGCTGGTCGGGAGTAGCCTGGAGTGTGTGTGTGGGCTGGCTGGGAGTGGCCTGGAGTGTGTGTGTGGGCTGCCCGGGAGTGGCCCGGAGTATGTGTGTGGGCTGACCGGGAGTGGCCTGGAGTGTGTGTGTGGGCTGGCCGGGAGTGGCCCGGAGTATGTGTGTGGGCTGGCCGGGAGTGGCCTGGAGTGTGTGTGTGGGCTGGCTGGGAGTGGCCTGGAGTGTGTGTGTGGGCTGCCCGGGAGTGGCCTGGAATGTGTGTGTGGGCTGGCCGGGAGTGGCCGGGAGTGTGTGTGTGGGCTGGCCAGGAGTTGCCTGGAGTGTGTGATTGGGATGGCCGGGAGTGGCCTGGAGTGTGTGTGTGGGCTGGCCGGGAGTGGCCTGGAGTGTGTGATTGGGATGGCCGGGAGTGGCCTGGAGTGTGTGTGTGGGCTGGCCGGGAGTGGCCGGGAGTGTGTGTGTGGGCTGGCCGGGAGTGGCCTGGAGTGTGTGTGTGGGCTGGCCGGGAGTGGACGGGAGTGTGTGTGTGTGGGCTGGCAGGAAGTGGCCTGGAGTGTGTGTGTGGGCTGGCCGGGAGTGGCCTGGAGTGTGTGTGTGGGCTGGTCGGGAGTGGCCTGGAGTGTGTGAGTGGGCTGACCGGGAGTGGCCTGGAGTGTGTGTGTGGGTTGGCCGGGAGTGGCCTGGAGTGTGTGTGTGGACTGGCCGGGAGTGGCCAGGAGTGTGTGAGTGGGCGGCCCGGGAGTGGCCCGGAGTGTGTGTGTGTGCTGACCGGGAGTGGCCTGGAGTGAGTGTGTGGGCTGGCCGGGAGTGGCCTGGAGTGAGTGTGTGGGCTGGCCGGGAGTGGCCTGGAATGTGTGTGTGGGCTGGCCGGGAGTGACCTGGAGTGTGTGTGTGGGCTGGCAGGGAGTGGCCTGGAGTGTGTGTGTGTGCTGACCGGGAGTGGCCTGGAGTGAGTGTGTGGGCTGGCCGGGAGTGGCCTGGAATGTGTGTGTGGGCTGGCCGGGAGTGACCTGGAGTGTGTGTGTGGGCTGGCAGGGAGTGGCCTGGAGTGTGTGTGTGTGCTGACCGGGAGTGGCCTGGAGTGTGTGTGTGGGCTGGCCGGGAGTGGCCTGGAGTGTGTGTGTGGGCTGGCCGGGAGTGGCCTGGCCTGGAGTGTGTGTGTGAGCTGGCCGGGAGTGGCCTGGAGTGTGTGTGTGAGCTGGCCGGGAGTGGCCTGGAGTGTGTGTGTGGGCTGGCCGGGAGTGGCCTGGAGTGTGTGTGTGGGCTGGCCGGGAGTGGCCTGGAGTGTGTGATTGGGCTGGCCGGGAGTGGCCGGGAGAGTGTGTGTGGGCTGGCCGGGAGTGGCCGGGAGTGTGTGTGTGGGCTGGCCGGGAGTGGCCTGGAGTGTGTGTGTGGGCTGGCCGGGAGTGGACGGGAGTGTGTGTGTGTGGGCTGGCCGGAAGTGGCCTGGAGTGTGTGTGTGGGCTGGCCGGGAGTGGCCTGGAGTGTGTGTGTGGGCTGGTCGGGAGTGGCCTGGAGTGTGTGAGTGGGCTGACCGGGAGTGGCCTGGAGTGTGTGTGTGGGTTGGCCGGGAGTGGCCTGGAGTGTGTGTGTGGACTGGCCGGGAGTGGCCTGGAGTGTGTGAGTGGGCGGCCCGGGAGTGGCCCGGAGTGTGTGTGTGTGCTGACCGGGAGTGGCCTGGAGTGAGTGTGTGGGCTGGCCGGGAGTGGCCTGGAGTGAGTGTGTGGGCTGGCCGGGAGTGGCCTGGAATGTGTGTGTGGGCTGGCCGGGAGTGACCTGGAGTGTGTGTGTGGGCTGGCAGGGAGTGGCCTGGAGTGTGTGTGTGTGCTGACCGGGAGTGGCCTGGAGTGAGTGTGTGGGCTGGCCGGGAGTGGCCTGGAATGTGTGTGTGGGCTGGCCGGGAGTGACCTGGAGTGTGTGTGTGGGCTGGCAGGGAGTGGCCTGGAGTGTGTGTGTGTGCTGACCGGGAGTGGCCTGGAGTGTGTGTGTGGGCTGGCCGGGAGTGGCCTGGAGTGTGTGTGTGGGCTGGCCGGGAGTGGCCTGGCCTGGAGTGTGTGTGTGAGCTGGCCGGGAGTGGCCTGGAGTGTGTGTGTGAGCTGGCCGGGAGTGGCCTGTAGTGTGTGTGTGGGCTGGCCGGGAGTGGCCTGGAGTGTGTGTGTGGGCTGGCCGGGAGTGGCCTGGAGTGTGTGATTGGGCTGGCCGGGAGTGGCCGGGAGTGTGTGTGTGGGGTGGCCGGGAGTGGCCTGGAGTGTGTGTGTGGGCTGGACGGGATGGCCTGGAGTGTGAGTGTGGGCTGGCCGGGAGTGGCCCGGAGTATGTGTGTGGGCTGGCCGGGAGTGGCCTGGAGTGTGTGTGTGGGCTGGCTGGGAGTGGCCGGGAGTGTGTGTGTGGGCTGGCCGGGAGTGGCCTGGAGTGTGTGCGTGGGCTGGCCGGGAGTGGCCTGGAGTGTGTGTGTGGGCTGGCCGGGAGTGGCCTTGACTGGTGTGTGTGTGGGCTGGCCGAGAGTGGCCTGGAATGTGTGTGTGGGCTGGTCGGGATAGCCTGGAGTCTGTGTGTGGGCTGGCCGGGAGTGGCCTTGACTGGTGTGTGTATGGGCTGGCCGGGAGTGGCCCGGAGTGTGAGTGTGGGCTGGCCGGGAGAGGCCTGGAGTGTGTGTGTGGGCTGGCCGGGAGTGGCCTGGAGTGTGAGTGTGGGCTGGCCGGGAGTGGCCTGGAGTGTGTGTGTGGACTGGCCGGGAGTGGCCTGGAGTGTGTGTGTGGGCTGGCCGGGAGTGGCCTGGAGTGTGTGTGTGGGCTGGGGAGAGTGGCCTGGAGTGTGTGTGTGGGCTGGCCGGGAGTGGCCTGGAGTGTGTGTGTGGGCTGGCCGGGAGTGGCCTGGAGTGTGTGTGTGGGCTGGGGAGAGTGGCCTGGAGTGTGTGTGTGGGCTGGCCGGGAGTGGCCTGGAGTGTGTGTGTGGGCTGGCCGGGAGTGGCCTGGAGTGTCTGTGTGGGCTGGCCGGGAGTGGCCTGGAGTGTGTGTGTGGGCTGGCCGGGAGTGGCCTGGAGTGTGTGTGTGTGGGCTGGCCGGGAGTGGCCTGGAGTGTGTGTGTGTGCTGACCGGGAGTGGCCTGGAGTGTGTGTGTGGGCTGGCC
This sequence comes from Scyliorhinus torazame, assembly GCF_047496885.1. Taxonomy (NCBI): domain Eukaryota; kingdom Metazoa; phylum Chordata; class Chondrichthyes; order Carcharhiniformes; family Scyliorhinidae; genus Scyliorhinus; species Scyliorhinus torazame. Next base: position 57,840 of record NW_027307837.1, read on the forward strand.
GGGAGTGGCCTGGAGTGTGTGTGTGGGCTGGCCGGGAGTGGCCTGGCCTGGAGTGTGTGTGTGAGCTGGCCGTGAGTGGCCTGGAGTGTGTGTGTGAGCTGGCCGGGAGTGGCCTGGAGTGTGTGTGTGGGCTGGCCGGGAGTGGCCTGGAGTGTGTGTGTGGGCTGGCCGGGAGTGGCCTGGAGTGTGTGTGTGGGCTGGCCGGGAGTGGCCTGGAGTGTCTGTGTGGGCTGGCCGGGAGTGGCCTGGAGTGTGTGTGTGGGCTGGCCGGGAGTGGCCTGGAGTGTGTGTGTGTGGGCTGGCCGGGAGTGGCCTGGAGTGTGTGTGTGTGCTGACCGGGAGTGGCCTGGAGTGTGTGTGTGGGCTGGCCGGGAGTGGCCTGGAGTGTGTGTGTGGGCTGGCCGGGAGTGGCCTGGCCTGGAGTGTGTGTGTGAGCTGGCCGTGAGTGGCCTGGAGTGTGTGTGTGAGCTGGCCGGGAGTGGCCTGGAGTGTGTGTGTGGGCTGGCCGGGAGTGGCCTGGAGTGTGTGTGTGGGCTGGCCGGGAGTGGCCTGGAGTGTGTGATTGGGCTGGCCGGGAGTGGCCGGGAGTGTGTGTGTGGGGTGGCCGGGAGTGGCCTGGAGTGTGTGTGTGGGCTGGACGGGAGTGGCCTGGAGTGTGAGTGTGGGCTGGCCGGGAGTGGCCCGGAGTATGTGTGTGGGCTGGCCGGGAGTGGCCTGGAGTGTGTGTGTGGGCTGGCTGGGAGTGGCCTTGAGTGTGTGTGTGGGCTGGCCGGGAGTGGCCTGGAGTGTGTGTGTGGGCTGGCCGGGAGTGGCCTGGAGTGTGTGTGTGGGCTGGCCGGGAGTGGCCGGGAGTGTGTGTGTGGGCTGGCCGGGAGTGGCCTGGAGTGTGTGTGTGGGCTGCCCGGGAGTGGCCTGGAGTGTGTGTGTGGGCTGGCCGGGAGTGGCCGGGAGTGTGTGTGTGGGCTGGCCGGGAGTGGCCTGGAGTGTGTGCGTGGGCTGGCCGGGAGTGGCCTGGAGTGTGTGTGTGGGCTGGCCGGGAGTGGCCTTGACTGGTGTGTGTGTGGGCTGGCCGAGAGTGGCCTGGAATGTGTGTGTGGGCTGGTCGGGAGTAGCCTGGAGTCTGTGTGTGGGCTGGCCGGGAGTGGTCTTGACTGGTGTGTGTGTGGGCTGGCCGGGAGTGGCCCGGAGTGTGAGTGTGGGCTGGCCGGGAGAGGCCTGGAGTGTGTGTGTGGGCTGGACTAAATGGCCTGGAGTGTGAGTGTGGGCTGGCCGGGAGTGGCCTGGAGTGTGAGTGTGGGCTGGCCGGGAGTGGCCTGGAGTGTGTGTGTGGACTGGCCGGGAGTGGCCTGGAGTGTGTGTGTGGGCTGGCCGGGAGTGGCCTGGAGTGTGTGTGTGGGCTGGGGAGAGTGGCCTGGAGTGTGTGTGTGGGCTGGCCGGGAGTGGCCTGGAGTGTGTGTGTGGGCTGGCCGGGAGTGGCCTGGAGTGTGTGTGTGGGCTGGCCGGGAGTGGCCTGGAGTGTGTGTGTGGGCTGGCCAGGAGTGGCCTGGAGTGTGTATGTGGGCTGGCCGGGATTGGCCTGGAGTGTGTGTGTGGGCTGGCCGGGAGTGGCCTGGAGTATGTGTGTGGGCTGGCCGGGAGTGGCCTGGAGTGTGTGTGTGGGCTGGCCGGGAGTGGCCTGGAGTATGTGTGTGGGCTGGCCGGGAGTGGCCTGGAGTGTGTGTGTGGGCTGGTAGAGTGGCCTGGAGTGTGTGTGTGGGCTGGGGAGAGTGGCCTGGAATGTGTGTGTGGGCTGGTCGGGAGTAGGCTGGAGTCTGTGTGTGGGCTGGCCGGGAGTGGTCTTGACTGGTGTGTGTGTGGGCTGGCCGGGAGTGGCCCGGAGTGTGAGTGTGGGCTGGCCGGGAGAGGCCTGGAGTGTCTGTGAGGGCTGGCCGGGAGTGGCCTGGAGTGTGTGTGTGGACTGGCCGGGAGTGGCCTGGAGTGTGTGTGTGGTCTGGCCGGGAGTGGCCTGGAGTGTGTGTGTGGGCTGGGGAGAGTGGCCTGGAGTGTGTGTGTGGGCTGGCCGGGAGTGGCCTGGAGTGTGTGTGTGGGCTGGCCGGGAGTGGCCTGGAGTGTGTGTGTGGGCTGGGGAGAGTGGCCTGGAGTGTGTGTGTGGGCTGGCCGGGAGTGGCCTGGAGTGTGTGTGTGGGCTGGCCGGGAGTGGCCTGGAGTGTGTGTGTGGGCTGGCCGGGAGTGGCCTGGAGTGTGTGTGTGGGCTGGCCGGGAGTGGCCTGGAGTGTGTGTGTGTGGGCTGGCCGGAAGTGGTCTGGAGTGTGTGTGTGGGCTGGCCGGGAGTGGCCTGGAGTGTGAGTGTGGGCTGGCCGGGTGTGGCCTTGACTGGTGTGTGTGTGGGATGGCCGGGAGTGGCCTTGAGTGTGTGTGTGGGCTGGCCGGGAGTGGCCTGGAGTGTGTGTGTGTGCTGGCCGGGAGTGGCCTGGAGTGTGTGATTGGGATGGCCGGGAGTGGCCTGGAGTGTGTGTGTGGGCTGGCTGGGAGTGGCCTGGAGTGTGTGTGTGGGCTGGCCGGGAGTGGCCTGGAGTGTGTGTGTGGACTGGCCGGGAGTGGCCTGGAGTGTGAGTGTGGACTGGCCGGGAGTGGCCTGGAGTGTGTGTGTGGGCTGGCCGGGAGTGGCCTGGAGTGTGTGTGTGGGCTGGCCGGGAGTGGCCTGGAGTGTGAGTGTGGACTGGCCGGGAGTGGCCTGGAGTGTGTGTGTCGGCTGGCCAGGAGTTGCCTGGAGTGTGTGATTGGGATGGCCGGGAGTGGCCTGGAGTGTGTGTGTGGGCTGGCCGGGAGTGGCCTGGAGTGTGTGATTGGGATGGCCGGGAGTGGCCTGGAGTGTGTGTATGGGCTAGGCGGGAGCGGCCCGGAGTGTGTGTGTGGGCTGGTCGGGAGTAGCCTGGAGTCTGTGTGTGGGCTGGCCGGGAGTGGCCTGGAGTGTGTGTGTGGACTGGCCGGGAGTGGCCTGGAGTGTGTGTGTCGGCTGGCCAGGAGTTGCCTGGAGTGTGTGATTGGGATGGCCGGGAGTGGCCTGGAGTGTGTGTGTGGGCTGGCCGGGAGTGGCCTGGAGTGTGTGTATGGGCTGGCCGGGAGTGGCCTGGTCTGGAGTGTGTGTGTGGACTGGCCGGGAGTGACCTGGAGTGTGTGTGTGGGCTGGCCGGGAGTGGCCTGAGTGTGTGTGTGGGCTGGCCGGGAGTGGCCTGGAGTGTGAGTGTGGACTGGCCGCGAGTGTGTGTGTGGGCTGGCCAGGAGTTGCCTGGAGTGTGTGATTGGGATGGCCGGGAGTGGCCTGGAGTGTGTGTGTGGGCTGGCCGGGAGTGGCCTGAAGTGTGTGATTGGGATGGCCGGGAGTGACCTGGAGTGTGTGTGTGGGCTGGCCGGGAGTGGCCTTGCCTGGTGTGTGTGGGGGATGGCCGGGAGTGGACGGGAGTGTGTGTGTGGGCTGGCCGGGAGTGGCCTGGAGTGTGTGTGTGTGCTGCCCGGGAGTGGCCTGGAGTGTGTGTGTGGGCTGGCCGGGAGTGACCTGGAGTGTGTGTGTGGGTTGGCCGGGAGTGACCTGGAGTGTGTGTGTGGGCTGGCCGGGAGTGGCCTGGAGTGTGTGTGTGGGCTGGCCGGGAGTGGCCGGGAGTGTGTGTGTGGGCTGGCCGGGAGTGGCCTGGAGTGTGTGTGTGGGCTGGCCGGGAGTGGCCGGGAGTGTGTGTGTGGGCTGGCCGGGATTGTGTGTGTGTGGGCTGGCCGGGAGTGGCCTGGAGTGTGTGTGTGGGCTGGCCGGGAGTGGCCTGGCCTGGAGTGTGTGTGTGAGCTGGCCGGCAGTGGCCTGGAGTGTGTGTGTGAGCTGGCCGGGAGTGGCCTGGAGTGTGTGTGTGGGCTGGCCGGGAGTGGCCTGGAGTATGTGTGTGGGCTGGCCGGGAGTGGCCTGGAGTGTGTGATTGGGCTGGCCGGGAGTGGCCGGGAGTGTGTGTGTGGGGTGGCCAGGAGTGGCCTGGAGTGTGTGTGTGGGCTGGCTGGGAGTGGCCTGGAGTGTGTGTGTGGGGTGCCCGGGAGTGGCCTGGAATGTGTGAATGGGCTGGCCGGGAGTGGCCTGGCCTGGGGTGTGTGTGTGGACTGGCCGGGAGTGGCCTGGAGTGTGAGTGTGGACTGGCCGGTAGTGGCCTGGAGTGTGTGTGTGGGCTGGCCGAGAGTGGCCTGGAATGTGTGTGTGGGCTGGTCGGGAGTAGCCTGGAGTGTGTGTGTGGGCTGGCTGGGAGTGGCCTGGAGTGTGTGTGTGGGCTGCCCGGGAGTGGCCCGGAGTATGTGTGTGGGCTGGCCGGGAGTGGCCTGGAGTGTGTGTGTGGGCTGGCAGGGAGTGGCCTGGAGTGTGTGTGGGCTGGCCGGGAGTGGCCCGGAGTATGTGTGTGGGCTGGCCGGGAGTGGCCTGGAGTGTGTGTGTGGGCTGGCTGGGAGTGGCCTGGAGTGTGTGTGTGGGCTGCCCGTGAGTGGCCTGGAATGTGTGTGTGGGCTGGCAGGGAGTGGCCGGGAGTGTGTGTGTGGGCTGGCCAGGAGTTGCCTGGAGTGTGTGATTGGGATGGCCGGGAGTGGCCTGGAGTGTGTGTGTGGGCTGGCCGGGAGTGGCCTGGACTGTGTGATTGGGATGGCCGGGAGTGGCCTGGGGTGTGTGTGTGGCCTGGCCGGGAGTGGCCGGGAGTGTGTGTGTGGGCTGGCCGGGAGTGGCCTTGCCTGGTGTGTGTGTGGGATGGCCGGGAGTGGACGGGAGTGTGTGTGTGTGGGCTGGCCGGGAGTGGCCTGGAGTGTGAGTGTGGGCTGGCCGGGAGTGGCCTTGACTGGTGTGTGTGTGGGATGGCCGGGAGTGGCCTTGAGTGTGTGTGTGGGCTGGCCGGGAGTGGCCTGGAGTGTGTGTGTGTGCTGGCCGGGAGTGGCCTGGAGTGTGTGATTGGGATGGCCGGGAGTGGCCTGGAGTGTGTGTGTGGGCTGGCTGGGAGTGGCCTGGAGTGTGTGTGTGGGCTGGCCGGGAGTGGCCTGGAGTGTGTGTGTGGACTGGCCGGGAGTGGCCTGGAGTGTGAGTGTGGACTGGCCGGGAGTGGCCTGGAGTGTGTGTGTGGGCTGGCCGGGAGTGGCCTGGAGTGTGTGTGTGGGCTGGCCGGGATTGGCCTGGTGTGTGAGTGTGGACTGGCCGGGAGTGGCCTGGAGTGTGTGTGTCGGCTGGCCAGGAGTTGCCTGGAGTGTGTGATTGGGATGGCCGGGAGTGGCCTGGAGTGTGTGTGTGGGCTGGCCGGGAGTGGCCTGGAGTGTGTGTGTGGACTGGCCGGGAGTGGCCTGGAGTGTGAGTGTGGACTGGCCGGGAGTGGCCTGGAGTGTGTGTGTGGGCTGGCCGGGAGTGGCCTGGAGTGTGAGTGTGGACTGGCCGGGTGTGGCCTGGAGTGTGTGTGTGGGCTGGCCGGGAGTGGCCTGGAGTGTGTGATTGGGATGGCCGGGAGTGGCCTGGAGTGTGTGTATGGGCTGGGCGGGAGCGGCCCGGAGTGTGTGATTGGGATGGCCGGGAGTGGCCTGGAGTGTGTGATTGGGATGGCCGGGAGTGGCCTGGAGTGTGTGTGTGGGCTGGCCGGGAGTGGCCTGGAGTGTGTGATTGGGATGGCCGGGAGTGGCCTGGAGTGTGTGTGTGGGCTGGTCGGGAGTAGCCTGGAGTCTGTGTGTGGGCTGGCCTGGAGTGGCCTGGAGTGTGAGTGTGGACTGGCCGGGAGTGGCCTGGAGTGTGTGTGTCGGCTGGCCAGGAGTTGCCTGGAGTGTGTGATTGGGATGGCCGGGAGTGGCCTGGAGTGTGTGTGTGGGCTGGCCGGGAGTGGCCTGGAGTGTGTGTGTGGGCTGGCCGGGAGTGGCCTGGAGTGTGTGTATGGGCTGGCCGGGAGTGGCCTGGTCTGGAGTGTGTGTGTGGACTGGCCGGGAGTGACCTGGAGTGTGTGTGTGGGCTGGCCGGGAGTGGCCTGAGTGTGTGTGTGGGCTGGCCGGGAGTGGCCTGGAGTGTGAGTGTTGACTGGCCGCGAGTGTGTGTGTGGGCTGGCCAGGAGTTGCCTGGAGTGTGTGATTGGGATGGCCGGGAGTGGCCTGGAGTGTGTGTGTGGGCTGGCCGGGAGTGGCCTGAAGTGTGTGATTGGGATGGCCGGGAGTGGCCTGGAGTGTGTGTGTGGGCTGGCCGGGAGTAGCCTTGCCTGGTGTGTGTGTGGGATGGCCGGGAGTGGACGGGAGTGTGTGTGTGGGCTGGCCGGGAGTGGCCTGGAGTGTGTGTGTGCTGACCGGGAGTGGCCTGGAGTGTGTGTGTGGGCTGGCCGGGAGTGGCCTGGAGTGTGTGTGTGGGCTGGCCGGGAGTGGCCGGGAGTGTGTGTGTGGGCTGGCCGGGACTGTGTGTGTGTGGGCTGGCCGGGAGTGGCCTGGAGTGTGTGTGTGGACTGGCCGGGAGTGGCCTGGAGTGTGAGTGTGGACTGGCCGGGAGTGGCCTGGAGTGTGTGTGTGGGCTGGCTGGGAGTGGCCTGGAGTGTGTGTGTGGGCTGGCCGGGAGTGGCCTGGAGTGTGTGTGTGGACTGGCCGGGAGTGGCCTGGAGTGTGAGTGTGGACTGGCCGGGAGTGGCCTGGAGTGTGTGTGTGGGCTGGCCGGGAGTGGCCTGGAGTGTGTGTGTGGGCTGGCCGGGATTGGCCTGGTGTGTGAGTGTGGACTGGCCGGGAGTGGCCTGGAGTGTGTGTGTCGGCTGGCCAGGAGTTGCCTGGAGTGTGTGATTGGGATGGCCGGGAGTGGCCTGGAGTGTGTGTGTGGGCTGGCCGGGAGTGGCCTGGAGTGTGTGTGTGGACTGGCCGGGAGTGGCCTGGAGTGTGAGTGTGGACTGGCCGGGAGTGGCCTGGAGTGTGTGTGTGGGCTGGCCGGGAGTGGCCTGGAGTGTGAGTGTGGACTGGCCGGGTGTGGCCTGGAGTGTGTGTGTGGGCTGGCCGGGAGTGGCCTGGAGTGTGTGATTGGGATGGCCGGGAGTGGCCTGGAGTGTGTGTATGGGCTGGGCGGGAGCGGCCCGGAGTGTGTGATTGGGATGGCCGGGAGTGGCCTGGAGTGTGTGATTGGGATGGCCGGGAGTGGCCTGGAGTGTGTGTGTGGGCTGGCCGGGAGTGGCCTGGAGTGTGTGATTGGGATGGCCGGGAGTGGCCTGGAGTGTGTGTGTGGGCTGGTCGGGAGTAGCCTGGAGTCTGTGTGTGGGCTGGCCTGGAGTGGCCTGGAGTGTGAGTGTGGACTGGCCGGGAGTGGCCTGGAGTGTGTGTGTCGGCTGGCCAGGAGTTGCCTGGAGTGTGTGATTGGGATGGCCGGGAGTGGCCTGGAGTGTGTGTGTGGGCTGGCCGGGAGTGGCCTGGAGTGTGTGTGTGGGCTGGCCGGGAGTGGCCTGGAGTGTGTGTATGGGCTGGCCGGGAGTGGCCTGGTCTGGAGTGTGTGTGTGGACTGGCCGGGAGTGACCTGGAGTGTGTGTGTGGGCTGGCCGGGAGTGGCCTGAGTGTGTGTGTGGGCTGGCCGGGAGTGGCCTGGAGTGTGAGTGTTGACTGGCCGCGAGTGTGTGTGTGGGCTGGCCAGGAGTTGCCTGGAGTGTGTGATTGGGATGGCCGGGAGTGGCCTGGAGTGTGTGTGTGGGCTGGCCGGGAGTGGCCTGAAGTGTGTGATTGGGATGGCCGGGAGTGGCCTGGAGTGTGTGTGTGGGCTGGCCGGGAGTAGCCTTGCCTGGTGTGTGTGTGGGATGGCCGGGAGTGGACGGGAGTGTGTGTGTGGGCTGGCCGGGAGTGGCCTGGAGTGTGTGTGTGCTGACCGGGAGTGGCCTGGAGTGTGTGTGTGGGCTGGCCGGGAGTGGCCTGGAGTGTGTGTGTGGGCTGGCCGGGAGTGGCCGGGAGTGTGTGTGTGGGCTGGCCGGGACTGTGTGTGTGTGGGCTGGCCGGGAGTGGCCTGGAGTGTGTGTGTGGGCTGCCCGGGAGTGGCCTGGCCTGGAGTGTGTGTGTGAGCTGGCCGGGAGTGGCCTGGAGTGTGTGTGTGGGCTGGCCGGGAGTGGCCTGGAGTGTGTGTGTGGGCTGGCCGGGAGTGGCCTGGAGTGTGAGTGTGGACTGGCCGGGAGTGGCCTGGAGTGTGTGTGTCGGCTGGCCAGGAGTTGCCTGGAGTGTGTGATTGGGATGGCCGGGAGTGGCCTGGAGTGTGTGTGTGGGCTGGCCGGGAGTGGCCTGGAGTGTGTGATTGGGATGGCCGGGAGTGGCCTGGAGTGTGTGTATGGGCTAGGCGGGAGCGGCCCGGAGTGTGTGTGTGGGCTGGTCGGGAGTAGCCTGGAGTCTGTGTGTGGGCTGGCCGGGAGTGGCCTGGAGAGTGTGTGTGGACTGGCCGGGAGTGGCCTGGAGTGTGTGTGTCGGCTGGCCAGGAGTTGCCTGGAGTGTGTGATTGGGATGGCGGGGAGTGGCCTGGAGTGTGTGTGTGGGCTGGCCGGGAGTGGCCTGGAGTGTGTGTATGGGCTGGCCGGGAGTGGCCTGGTCTGGAGTGTGTGTGTGGACTGGCCGGGAGTGACCTGGAGTGTGTGTGTGGGCTGGCCGGGAGTGGCCTGAGTGTGTGTGTGGGCTGGCCGGGAGTGGCCTGGAGTGTGAGTGTGGACTGGCCGCGAGTGTGTGTGTGGGCTGGCCAGGAGTTGCCTGGAGTGTGTGATTGGGATGGCCGGGAGTGGCCTGGAGTGTGTGTGTGGGCTGGCCGGGAGTGGCCTGAAGTGTGTGATTGGGATGGCCGGGAGTGGCCTGGAGTGTGTGTGTGGGCTGGCCGGGAGTGGCCTTGCCTGGTGTGTGTGGGGGATGGCCGGGAGTGGACGGGAGTGTGTGTGTGGGCTGGCCGGGAGTGGCCTGGAGTGTGTGTGTGCTGACCGGGAGTGGCCTGGAGTGTGTGTGTGGGCTGGCCGGGAGTGACCTGGAGTGTGTGTGTGGGTTGGCCGGGAGTGACCTGGAGTGTGTGTGTGGGCTGGCCGGGAGTGGCCTGGAGTGTGTGTGTGGGCTGGCCGGGAGTGGCCGGGAGTGTGTGTGTGGGCTGGCCGGGATTGTGTGTGTGTGGGCTGGCCGGGAGTGGCCTGGAGTGTGTGTGTGGGCTGGCCGGGAGTGGCCTGGCCTGGAGTGTGTGTGTGAGCTGGCCGGCAGTGGCCTGGAGTGTGTGTGTGAGCTGGCCGGGAGTGGCCTGGAGTGTGTGTGTGGGCTGGCCGGGAGTGGCCTGGAGTGTGTGATTGGGCTGGCCGGGAGTGGCCGGGAGTGTGTGTGTGGGGTGGCCGGGAGTGGCCTGGAGTGTGTGTGTGGGCTGGCTGGGAGTGGCCTGGAGTGTGTGTGTGGGCTGCCCGTGAGTGGCCTGGAATGTGTGAATGGGCTGGCCGGGAGTGGCCTGGCCTGGGGTGTGTGTGTGGACTGGCCGGGAGTGGCCTGGAGTGTGAGTGTGTACTGGCCGGTAGTGGCCTGGAGTGTGTGTGTGGTCTGGCCGGGAGAGGCCTGGAGTGTGAGTGTGGGCTGGCCGGGAGTGGCCTGGCCAGGTGTCTGTGTGTGGGCTGGCCGAGAGTGGCCTGGAATGTGTGTGTGGGCTGGTCGGGAGTAGCCTGGAGTGTGTGTGTGGGCTGGCTGGGAGTGGCCTGGAGTGTGTGTGTGGGCTGTCCGGGAGTGGCACGGAGTATATGTGTGGGCTGGCCGGGAGTGGCCTGGAGTGTGTGTGTGGGCTGACAGGGAGTGGCCTGGAGTGTGAGTGTGGGCTGGCCGGGAGTGGCCCGGAGTATGTGTGTGGGCTGGCCGGGAGTGGCCTGGAGTGTGTGTGTGGGCTGGCTGGGAGTGGCCTGGAGTGTGTGTGTGGGCTGCCCGTGAGTGGCCTGGAATGTGTGTGTGGGCTGGCCGGGAGTGGCCGGGAGTGTGTGTGTGGGCTGGCCAGGAGTTGCCTGGAGTGTGTGATTGGGATGGCCGGGAGTGGCCTGGAGTGTGTGTGTGGGCTGGCCGGGTGTGGCCTGGAGTGTGTGATTGGGATGGCCGGGAGTGGCCTGGGGTGTGTGTGTGGGCTGGCCGGGAGTGGCCGGGAGTGTGTGTGTGGGCTGGCCGGGAGTGGCCTTGCCTGGTGTGTGTGTGGGATGGCCGGGAGTGGACGGGAGTGTGTGTGTGTGGGCTGGCCGGGAGTGGCCTGGAGTGTGAGTGTGGGCTGGCCGGGAGTGGCCTTGACTGGTGTGTGTGTGGGATGGCCGGGAGTGGCCTTGAGTGTGTGTGTGGGCTGGCCGGGAGTGGCCTGGAGTGTGTGTGTGTGCTGGCCGGGAGTGGCCTGGAGTGTGTGATTGGGATGGCCGGGAGTGGCCTGGAGTGTGTGTGTGGGCTGGCTGGGAGTGGCCTGGAGTGTGTGTGTGGGCTGGCCGGGAGTGGCCTGGAGTGTGTGTGTGGACTGGCCGGGAGTGGCCTGGAGTGTGAGTGTGGACTGGCCGGGAGTGGCCTGGAGTGTGTGTGTGGGCTGGCCGGGAGTGGCCTGGAGTGTGTGTGTGGGCTGGCCGGGAGTGGCCTGGAGTATGAGTGTGGACTGGCCGGGAATGGCCTGGAGTGTGTGTGTCGGCTGGCCAGGAGTTGCCTGGAGTGTGTGATTGGGATGGCCGGGAGTGGCCTGGAGTGTGTGTGTGGGCTGGCCGGGAGTGGCCTGGAGTGTGTGTGTGGACTGGCCGGGAGTGGCCTGGAGTGTGAGTGTGGACTGGCCGGGAGTGGCCTGGAGTGTGTGTGTGGGCTGGCCGGGAGTGGCCTGGAGTGTGAGTGTGGACTGGCCGGGAGTGGCCTGGAGTGTGTGTGTGGGCTGGCCGGGAGTGGCCTGGAGTGTGTGATTGGGATGGCCGGGAGTGGCCTGGAGTGTGTTGATGGGCTGGGCGGGAGCGGCCCGGAGTGTGTGATTGGGATGGCCGGGAGTGGCCTGGAGTGTGTGATTGGGATGGCCGGGAGTGGCCTGGAGTGTGTGTGTGGGCTGGCCGGGAGTGGCCTGGAGTGTGTGATTGGGATGGCCGGGAGTGGCCTGGAGTGTGTGTGTGGGCTGGTCGGGAGTAGCCTGGAGTCTGTGTGTGGGCTGGCCTGGAGTGGCCTGGAGTGTGAGTGTGGACTGGCCTGGAGTGGCCTGGAGTGTGTGTGTCGGCTGGCCAGGAGTTGCCTGGAGTGTGTGATTGGGATGGCCGGGAGTGGCCTGGAGTGTGTGTGTGGGCTGGCCGGGAGTGGCCTGGAGTGTGTGTATGGGCTGGGCGGGAGCGGCCCGGAGTGTGTGATTGGGATGGCCGGGAGTGGCCTGGAGTGTGTGATTGGGATGGCCGGGAGTGGCCTGGAGTGTGTGTGTGGGCTGGCCGGGAGTGGCCTGGAGTGTGTGATTGGGATGGCCGGGAGTGGCCTGGAGTGTGTGTGTGGGCTGGTCGGGAGTAGCCTGGAGTCTGTGTGTGGGCTGGCCTGGAGTGGCCTGGAGTGTGAGTGTGGACTGGCCGGGAGTGGCCTGGAGTGTGTGTGTCGGCTGGCCAGGAGTTGCCTGGAGTGTGTGATTGGGATGGCCGGGAGTGGCCTGGAGTGTGTGTGTGGGCTGGCCGGGAGTGGCCTGGAGTGTGTGTGTGGGCTGGCCGGGAGTGGCCTGGAGTGTGTGTATGGGCTGGCCGGGAGTGGCCTGGTCTGGAGTGTGTGTGTGGACTGGCCGGGAGTGACCTGGAGTGTGTGTGTGGGCTGGCCGGGAGTGGCCTGGAGTGTGTGATTGGGATGGCCGGGAGTGGCCTGGAGTGTGTGTGTGGGCTGGCCGGGAGTGGCCTGGAGTGTGTGTGTGGGCTGGCCGGGAGTGGCCTGGAGTGTGAGTGTGGACTGGCCGGGAGTGGCCTGGAGTGTGTGTGTCGGCTGGCCAGGAGTTGCCTGGAGTGTGTGATTGGGATGGCCGGGAGTGGCCTGGAGTGTGTGTGTGGGCTGGCCGGGAGTGGCCTGGAGTGTGTGTGTGGGCTGGCCGGGAGTGGCCTGGAGTGTGTGTATGGGCTGGCCGGGAGTGGCCTGGTCTGGAGTGTGTGTGTGGACTGGCCGGGAGTGACCTGGAGTGTGTGTGTGGGCTGGCCGGGAGTGGCCTGAGTGTGTGTGTGGGCTGGCCGGGAGTGGCCTGGAGTGTGAGTGTGGACTGGCCGCGAGTGTGTGTGTGGGCTGGCCAGGAGTTGCCTGGAGTGTGTGATTGGGATGGCCGGGAGTGGCCTGGAGTGTGTGTGTGGGCTGGCCGGGAGTGGCCTGAAGTGTGTGATTGGGATGGCCGGGAGTGGCCTGGAGTGTGTGTGTGGGCTGGCCGGGAGTGGCCTTGCCTGGTGTGTGTGTGGGATGGCCGGGAGTGGACGGGAGTGTGTGTGTGGGCTGGCCGGGAGTGGCCTGGAGTGTGTGTGTGCTGACCGGGAGTGGCCTGGAGTGTGTGTGTGGGCTGGCCGGGAGTGGCCTGGAGTGTGTGTGTGGGCTGGCCGGGAGTGGCCGGGAGTGTGTGTGTGGGCTGGCCGGGACTGTGTGTGTGTGGGCTGGCCGGGAGTGGCCTGGAGTGTGTGTGTGGGCTGCCCGGGAGTGGCCTGGCCTGGAGTGTGTGTGTGAGCTGGCCGGGAATGGCCTGGAGTGTGTGTGTGAGCTGGCCGGGAGTGGCCTGGAGTGTGTGTGTGGGCTGGCCGGGAGTGGCCTGGAGTATGTGTGTGGGCTGGCCGGGAGTGGCCAGGAGTGTGTGATTGGGCTGGCCGGGAGTGGCCGGGAGTGTGTGTGTGGGGTGGCCGGGAGTGGCCTGGAGTGTGTGTGTGGGCTGGCTGGGAGTGGCCTGGAGTGTGTGTGTGGGCTGCCCGGGAGTGGCCTGGAATGTGTGAATGGGCTGGCCGGGAGTGGCCTGGCCTGGGGTGTGTGTGTGGACTGGCCGGGAGTGGCCTGGAGTGTGAGTGTGGACTGGCCGGTAGTGGCCTGGAGTGTGTGTGTGGTCTGGCCGGGAGAGGCCTGGAGTGTGAGTGTGGGCTGGCCGGGAGTGGCCTGGCCAGGTGTCTGTGTGTGGGCTGGCCGAGAGTGGCCTGGAATGTGTGTGTGGGCTGGTCGGGAGTAGCCTGGAGTGTGTGTGTGGGCTGGCTGGGAGTGGCCTGGAGTGTGTGTGTGGGCTGCCCGGGAGTGGCCCGGAGTATGTGTGTGGGCTGACCGGGAGTGGCCTGGAGTGTGTGTGTGGGCTGGCCGGGAGTGGCCCGGAGTATGTGTGTGGGCTGGCCGGGAGTGGCCTGGAGTGTGTGTGTGGGCTGGCTGGGAGTGGCCTGGAGTGTGTGTGTGGGCTGCCCGGGAGTGGCCTGGAATGTGTGTGTGGGCTGGCCGGGAGTGGCCGGGAGTGTGTGTGTGGGCTGGCCAGGAGTTGCCTGGAGTGTGTGATTGGGATGGCCGGGAGTGGCCTGGAGTGTGTGTGTGGGCTGGCCGGGAGTGGCCTGGAGTGTGTGATTGGGATGGCCGGGAGTGGCCTGGAGTGTGTGTGTGGGCTGGCCGGGAGTGGCCGGGAGTGTGTGTGTGGGCTGGCCGGGAGTGGCCTGGAGTGTGTGTGTGGGCTGGCCGGGAGTGGACGGGAGTGTGTGTGTGTGGGCTGGCCGGAAGTGGCCTGGAGTGTGTGTGTGGGCTGGCCGGGAGTGGCCTGGAGTGTGTGTGTGGGCTGGTCGGGAGTGGCCTGGAGTGTGTGAGTGGGCTGACCGGGAGTGGCCTGGAGTGTGTGTGTGGGTTGGCCGGGAGTGGCCTGGAGTGTGTGTGTGGACTGGCCGTGAGTGGCCTGGAGTGTGTGAGTGGGCGGCCCGGGAGTGGCCTGGAGTGTGTGTGTGTGCTGACCGGGTGTGGCCTGGAGTGAGTGTGTGGGCTGGCCGGGAGTGGCCTGGAATGTGTGTGTGGGCTGGCCGGGAGTGACCTGGAGTGTGTGTGTGGGCTGGCAGGGAGTGGCCTGGAGTGTGTGTGTGGGCTGGCCGGGAGTGGTCTGGAGTGTGTGTGTGGGCTGGCCGGGAGTGGCCTGGCCTGGAGTGTGTGTGTGAGCTGGCCGGGAGTGGCCTGGAGTGTGTGTGTGAGCTGGCCGGGAGTGGCCTGGAGTGTGTGTGTGGGCTGGCCGGGAGTGGCCTGGAGTGTGTGTGTGGGCTGGCCGGGAGTGGCCTGGAGTGTGTGATTGGGCTGGCCGGGAGTGGCCGGGAGTGTGTGTGTGGGGTGGCCGGGAGTGGCCTGGAGTGTGTGTGTGGGCTGGACGGGATGGCCTGGAGTGTGAGTGTGGGCTGGCCGGGAGTGGCCCGGAGTATGTGTGTGGGCTGGCCGGGAGTGGCCTGGAGTGTGTGTGTGGGCTGGCTGGGAGTGGCCTTGAGTGTGTGTGTGGGCTGGCCGGGAGTGGCCTGGAGTGTGTGTGGGCTGGCCGTGAGTGGCCGGGAGTGTGTGTGTGGGCTGGCCGGGAGTGGCCTGGAGTGTGTGCGTGGGCTGGCCGGGAGTGGCCTGGAGTGTGTGTGTGGGCTGGCCGGGAGTGGCCTTGACTGGTGTGTGTGTGGGCTGGCCGAGAGTGGCCTGGAATGTGTGTGTGGGCTGGTCGGGATAGCCTGGAGTCTGTGTGTGGGCTGGCCGGGAGTGGCCTTGACTGGTGTGTGTATGGGCTGGCCGGGAGTGGCCCGGAGTGTGAGTGTGGGCTGGCCGGGAGAGGCCTGGAGTGTGTGTGTGGGCTGGCCGGGAGTGGCCTGGAGTGTGTGTGTGGGCTGGCCGGGAGTGGCCTGGAGTGTGTGATTGGGATGGCCGGGAGTGGCCTGGAGTGTGTGTATGGGCTGGGCGGGAGCGGCCCGGAGTGTGTGATTGGGATGGCCGGGAGTGGCCTGGAGTGTGTGATTGGGATGGCCGGGAGTGGCCTGGAGTGTGTGTGTGGGCTGGCCGGGAGTGGCCTGGAGTGTGTGATTGGGATGGCCGGGAGTGGCCTGGAGTGTGTGTGTGGGCTGGTCGGGAGTGGCCTGGAGTGTGTGTGTGGGCTGGCCGGGAGTGGCCTGGAGTGTGAGTGTGGACTGGCCGGGAGTGGCCTGGAGTGTGTGTGTCGGCTGGCCAGGAGTTGCCTGGAGTGTGTGATTGGGATGGCCGGGAGTGGCCTGGAGTGTGTGTGTGGGCTGGCCGGGAGTGGCCTGGAGTGTGTGTGTGGGCTGGCCGGGAGTGGCCTGGAGTGTGTGTATGGGCTGGCCGGGAGTGGCCTGGTCTGGAGTGTGTGTGTGGACTGGCCGGGAGTGACCTGGAGTGTGTGTGTGGGCTGGCCGGGAGTGGCCTGAGTGTGTGTGTGGGCTGGCCGGGAGTGGCCTGGAGTGTGAGTGTGGACTGGCCGCGAGTGTGTGTGTGGGCTGGCCAGGAGTTGCCTGGAGTGTGTGATTGGGATGGCCGGGAGTGGCCTGGAGTGTGTGTGTGGGCTGGCCGGGAGTGGCCTGAAGTGTGTGATTGGGATGGCCGGGAGTGGCCTGGAGTGTGTGTGTGGGCTGGCCGGGAGTGGCCTTGCCTGGTGTGTGTGTGGGATGGCCGGGAGTGGACGGGAGTGTGTGTGTGGGCTGGCCGGGAGTGGCCTGGAGTGTGTGTGTGCTGACCGGGAGTGGCCTGGAGTGTGTGTGTGGGCTGGCCGGGAGTGGCCTGGAGTGTGTGTGTGGGCTGGCCGGGAGTGGCCGGGAGTGTGTGTGTGGGCTGGCCGGGACTGTGTGTGTGTGGGCTGGCCGGGAGTGGCCTGGAGTGTGTGTGTGGGCTGCCCGGGAGTGGCCTGGCCTGGAGTGTGTGTGTGAGCTGGCCGGGAATGGCCTGGAGTGTGTGTGTGAGCTGGCCGGGAGTGGCCTGGAGTGTGTGTGTGGGCTGGCCGGGAGTGGCCTGGAGTATGTGTGTGGGCTGGCCGGGAGTGGCCAGGAGTGTGTGATTGGGCTGGCCGGGAGTGGCCGGGAGTGTGTGTGTGGGGTGGCCGGGAGTGGCCTGGAGTGTGTGTGTGGGCTGGCTGGGAGTGGCCTGGAGTGTGTGTGTGGGCTGCCCGGGAGTGGCCTGGAATGTGTGAATGGGCTGGCCGGGAGTGGCCTGGCCTGGGGTGTGTTTGTGGACTGGCCGGGAGTGGCCTGGAGTGTGAGTGTGGACTGGCCGGTAGTGGCCTGGAGTGTGTGTGTGGTCTGGCCGGGAGAGGCCTGGAGTGTGAGTGTGGGCTGGCCGGGAGTGGCCTGGCCAGGTGTCTGTGTGTGGGCTGGCCGAGAGTGGCCTGGAATGTGTGTGTGGGCTGGTCGGGAGTAGCCTGGAGTGTGTGTGTGGGCTGGCTGGGAGTGGCCTGGAGTGTGTGTGTGGGCTGCCCGGGAGTGGCCCGGAGTATGTGTGTGGGCTGACCGGGAGTGGCCTGGAGTGTGTGTGTGGGCTGGCCGGGAGTGGCCCGGAGTATGTGTGTGGGCTGGCCGGGAGTGGCCTGGAGTGTGTGTGTGGGCTGGCTGGGAGTGGCCTGGAGTGTGTGTGTGGGCTGCCCGGGAGTGGCCTGGAATGTGTGTGTGGGCTGGCCGGGAGTGGCCGGGAGTGTGTGTGTGGGCTGGCCAGGAGTTGCCTGGAGTGTGTGATTGGGATGGCCGGGAGTGGCCTGGAGTGTGTGTGTGGGCTGGCCGGGAGTGGCCTGGAGTGTGTGATTGGGATGGCCGGGAGTGGCCTGGAGTGTGTGTGTGGGCTGGCCGGGAGTGGCCGGGAGTGTGTGTGTGGGCTGGCCGGGAGTGGCCTGGAGTGTGTGTGTGGGCTGGCCGGGAGTGGACGGGAGTGTGTGTGTGTGGGCTGGCCGGAAGTGGCCTGGAGTGTGTGTGTGGGCTGGCCGGGAGTGGCCTGGAGTGTGTGTGTGGGCTGGTCGGGAGTGGCCTGGAGTGTGTGAGTGGGCTGACCGGGAGTGGCCTGGAGTGTGTGTGTGGGTTGGCCGGGAGTGGCCTGGAGTGTGTGTGTGGACTGGCCGGGAGTGGCCTGGAGTGTGTGAGTGGGCGGCCCGGGAGTGGCCTGGAGTGTGTGTGTGTGCTGACCGGGAGTGGCCTGGAGTGAGTGTGTGGGCTGGCCGGGAGTGGCCTGGAATGTGTGTGTGGGCTGGCCGGGAGTGACCTGGAGTGTGTGTGTGGGCTGGCAGGGAGTGGCCTGGAGTGTGTGTGTGGGCTGGCCGGGAGTGGCCTGGAGTGTGTGCGTGGGCTGGCCGGGAGTGGCCTGGCCTGGAGTGTGTGTGTGAGCTGGCCGGGAGTGGCCTGGAGTGTGTGTGTGAGCTGGCCGGGAGTGGCCTGGAGTGTGTGTGTGGGCTGGCCGGGAGTGGCCTGGAGTGTGTGTGTGGGCTGGCCGGGAGTGGCCTGTAGTGTGTGATTGGGCTGGCCGGGAGTGGCCGGGAGTGTGTGTGTGGGGTGGCCGGGAGTGGCCTGGAGTGTGTGTGTGGGCTGGACGGGATGGCCTGGAGTGTGAGTGTGGGCTGGCCGGGAGTGGCCCGGAGTATGTGTGTGGGCTGGCCGGGAGTGGCCTGGAGTGTGTGTGGGGGCTGGCTGGGAGTGGCCTTGAGTGTGTGTGTGGGCTGGCCGGGAGTGGCCTGGAGTGTGTGTGGGCTGGCCGGGAGTGGCCGGGAGTGTGTGTGTGGGCTGGCCGGGAGTGGCCTGGAGTGTGTGCGTGGGCTGGCCGGGAGTGGCCTGGAGTGTGTGTGTGGGCTGGCCGGGAGTGGCCTTGACTGGTGTGTGTGTGGGCTGGCCGAGAGTGGCCTGGAATGTGTGTGTGGGCTGGTCGGGATAGCCTGGAGTCTGTGTGTGGGCTGGCCGGGAGTGGCCTTGACTGGTGTGTGTATGGGCTGGCCGGGAGTGGCCCGGAGTGTGAGTGTGGGCTGGCCGGGAGAGGCCTGGAGTGTGTGTGTGGGCTGGCCGGGAGTGGCCTGGAGTGTGAGTGTGGCCTGCCGGGAGTGGCCTGGAGTGTGTGTGTGGACTGGCCGGGAGTGGCCTGGAGTGTGTGTGTGGGCTGGCCGGGAGTGGCCTGGAGTGTGTGTGTGGGCTGGGGAGAGTGGCCTGGAGTGTGTGTGTGGGCTGGCCGGGAGTGGCCTGGAGTGTGTGTGTGGGCTGGCCGGGAGTGGCCTGGAGTGTGTGTGTGGGCTGGGGAGAGTGGCCTGGAGTGTGTGTGTGGGCTGGCCGGGAGTGGCCTGGAGTGTGTGTGTGGGCTGGCCGGGAGTGGCCTGGAGTGTCTGTGTGGGCTGGCCGGGAGTGGCCTGGAGTGTGTGTGTGGGCTGGCCGGGAGTGGCCTGGAGTGTGTGTGTGTGGGCTGGCCGGGAGTGGCCTGGAGTGTGTGTGTGTGCTGACCGGGAGTGGCCTGGAGTGTGTGTGTGGGCTGGCCGGGAGTGGCCTGGAGTGTGTGTGTGGGCTGGCCGGGAGTGGCCTGGAGTGTGTGTGTGGGCTGGCCGGGAGTGGCCTGGAGTGTCTGTGTGGGCTGGCCGGGAGTGGCCTGGAGTGTGTGTGTGGGCTGGCCGGGAGTGGCCTGGAGTGTGTGTGTGTGGGCTGGCCGGGAGTGGCCTGGAGTGTGTGTGTGTGCTGACCGGGAGTGGCCTGGAGTGTGTGTGTGGGCTGGCCGGGAGTGGCCTGGAGTGTGTGTGTGGGCTGGCCGGGAGTGGCCTGGCCTGGAGTGTGTGTGTGAGCTGGCCGTGAGTGTCCTGGAGTGTGTGTGTGAGCTGGCCGGGAGTGGCCTGGAGTGTGTGTGTGGGCTGGCCGGGAGTGGCCTGGAGTGTGTGTGTGGGCTGGCCGGGAGTGGCCTGGAGTGTGTGATTGGGCTGGCCGGGAGTGGCCGGGAGTGTGTGTGTGGGGTGGCCGGGAGTGGCCTGGAGTGTGTGTGTGGGCTGGACGGGAGTGGCCTGGAGTGTGAGTGTGGGCTGGCCGGGAGTGGCCCGTAGTATGTGTGTGGGCTGGCCGGGAGTGGCCTGGAGTGTGTGTGTGGGCTGGCTGGGAGTGGCCTTGAGTGTGTGTGTGGGCTGGCCGGGAGTGGCCTGGAGTGTGTGTGTGGGCTGGCCGGGAGTGGCCTGGAGTGTGTGTGTGGGCTGGCCGGGAGTGGCCGGGAGTGTGTGTGTGGGCTGGCCGGGAGTGGCCTGGAGTGTGTGTGTGGGCTGCCCGGGAGTGGCCTGGAGTGTGTGTGTGGGCAGGCCGGGAGTGGCCGGGAGTGTGTGTGTGGGCTGGCCGGGAGTGGCCTGGAGTGTGTGCGTGGGCTGGCCGGGAGTGGCCTGGAGTGTGTGTGTGGGCTGGCCGGGAGTGGCCTTGACTGGTGTGTGTGTGGGCTGGCCGAGAGTGGCCTGGAATGTGTGTGTGGGCTGGTCGGGAGTAGCCTGGAGTCTGTGTGTGGGCTGGCCGGGAGTGGTCTTGACTGGTGTGTGTGTGGGCTGGCCGGGAGTGGCCCGGAGTGTGAGTGTGGGCTGGCCGGGAGAGGCCTGGAGTGTGTGTGTGGGCTGGACTAAATGGCCTGGAGTGTGAGTGTGGGCTGGCCGGGAGTGGCCTGGAGTGTGAGTGTGGGCTGGCCGGGAGTGGCCTGGAGTGTGTGTGTGGACTGGCCGGGAGTGGCCTGGAGTGTGTGTGTGGTCTGGCCGGGAGTGGCCTGGAGTGTGTGTGTGGGCTGGGGAGAGTGGCCTGGAGTGTGTGTGTGGGCTGGCCGGGAGTGGCCTGGAGTGTGTGTGTGGGCTGGCCGGGAGTGGCCTGGAGTGTGTGTGTGGGCTGGGGAGAGTGGCCTGGAGTGTGTGTGTGGGCTGGCCGGGAGTGGCCTGGAGTGTGTGTGTGGGCTGGCCGGGAGTGGCCTGGAGTGTGTGTGTGGGCTGGCCGGGAGTGGCCTGGAGTGTGTGTGTGTGGGCTGGCCGGAAGTGGTCTGGAGTGTGTGTGTGGGCTGGCCAGGAGTGGCCTGGAGTGTGTATGTGGGCTGGCCGGGATTGGACTGGAGTGTGTGTGTGGGTTGGCCGGGAGTGGCCTGGAGTATGTGTGTGGGCTGGCCGGGAGTGGCCTGGAGTGTGTGTGTGGGCTGGCCGGGAGTGGCCTGGAGTATGTGTGTGGGCTGGCCGGGAGTGGCCTGGAGTGTGTGTGTGGGCTGGTAGAGTGGCCTGGAGTGTGTGTGTGGGCTGGGGAGAGTGGCCTGGAATGTGTGTGTGGGCTGGTCGGGAGTAGCCTGGAGTCTCTGTGTGGGCTGGTCGGGAGTGGTCTTGACTGGTGTGTGTGTGGGCTGGCCGGGAGTGGTCCGGAGTGCGAGTGTGGGCTGGCCGGGAGAGGCCTGGAGTGTCTGTGAGGGCTGGACTAAATGGCCTGGAGTGTGAGTGTGGACTGGCCGGGAGAGGCCTGGAGTGTGAGTGTGGGCTGGCCGGGAGTGGCCTGGAGTGTGTGTGTGGTCTGGCCGGGAGTGGCCTGGAGTGTGTGTGTGGACTGGCCGGGAGTGGCCTGGAGTGTGTGTGTGGGCTGGCCGGGAGTGGCCTGGAGTGTGTGTGTGGGCTGGGGAGAGTGGCCTGGAGTGTGTGTGTGGGCTGGCCGGGAGTGGCCTGGAGTGTGTGTGTGGGCTGGCCGGGAGTGGCCTGGAGTGTGTGTGTGGGCTGGGGAGAGTGGCCTGGAGTGTGTGTGTGGGCTGGCCGGGAGTGGCCTGGAGTGTGTGTGTGGGCTGGCCGGGAGTGGCCTGGAGTGTGTGTGTGGGCTGGCCGGGAGTGGCCTGGAGTGTGTGTGTGGGCTGGCCGGGAGTGGCCTGGAGTGTGTGTGTGTGGGCTGGCCGGAAGTGGTCTGGAGTGTGTGTGTGGGCTGGCCAGGAGTGGCCTGGAGTGTGTATGTGGGCTGGCCGGGATTGGCCTGGAGTGTGTGTGTGGGCTGGCCGGGAGTGGCCTGGAGTATGTGTGTGGGCTGGCCGGGAGTGGCCTGGAGTGTGTGTGTGGGCTGGCCGGGAGTGGCCTGGAGTATGTGTGTGGGCTGGCCGGGAGTGGCCTGGAGTGTGTGTGTGGGCTGGTATTGTGGCCTGGAGTGTGTGTGTGGGCTGGGGAGAGTGGCCTGGAGTGTGTGTGTGGGCTGGTAGAGTGGCCTGGAGTGTGTGTGTGGGCTGGGGAGAGTGGCCTGGAGTGTGTGTGTGGGCTGGCCGGGAGTGGCCTGGAGTGTGTGTGTGGGCTGGCCGGGAGTAGCCTGGAGAGTGTGTGTGGGCTGGCCGGGAGTGGCCTGGAGTGTGTGTGTGGGCTGGGGAGAGTGGCCTGGAGTGTGTGTGTGGGCTGGCCGGGAGTGGCCTGGAGTGTGTGTGTGGGCTGGCCGGGAGTGGCCTGGAGTGTGTGTGTGGGCTGGCCGGGAGTGGCCTGGAGTGTGTGTGTGGGCTGGCCGGGAGTGGCCTGGAGTGTGTGTGAGGGCTGGGCGGGAGTGGCCTGGACTGTGTGTGTGTGGGCTGGCCGGAAGTGGTCTGGAGAGTGTGTGTGGGCTGGCCGGGAGTGGCCTGGAGTGTGTGTGTGGGCTGGCCGGGAGTGGCCTGGAGTGTGTGTGTGTGGAGTGGCCGGGAGTGGCCTGGCCTGGAGAGTGTGTGTGGGCTGGCCGGGAGTGGCCTGGAGTGTGTGTGTGTGGAGTGGCCGGGAGTGGCCTGGCCTGGAGAGTGTGTGTGGGCTGGCCGGGAGTGGCCTGGAGTGTGAGTGTGGACTGGCCGGGAGTGGCCTGGCCTGGAGTGTGTGTGTGGGCTGGCCGGGAGTGGGCGGGAGTGTATGTGTGGGCTGGCCGAGAGTGGCCTGGAGTGTGTATGTGGGCTGGCCGGGATTGGCCTGGAGTGTGTGTGTGGGCTGGCCGGGAGTGGCTTGGAGTATGTGTGTGGGCTGGCCGGGAGTGGCCTGGAGTGTGTGTGTGGGCTGGCCGGGAGTGGCCTGGAGTGTGTGTGTGGGCTGGCCGGGAGTGGCCTGGAGTGTGTGTGTGTGGAGTGGCCGGGAGTGGCCTGGCCTGGAGAGTGTGTGTGGGCTGGCCGAGAGTGGCCTGGAGTGTGAGTGTGGACTGGCCGGGAGTGGCCTGGCCTGGAGTGTGTGTGTGGGCTGGCCGGTAGTGGCCTGGAGTGTGTATCTGGGCTGGCCGGGAGTGGCCTGGAGTGTGTGTGTGGGCTGGCCGGGAGTGGCTTGGAGTATGTGTGTGGGCTGGCCGGGAGTGGCCTGGAGTGTGTGTGTGGGTTGGCCGGGTGTGGCCTGGAGTGTGTGTGTGGGCTGGCCGGGAGTGGCCTGGAGTGTGTGTGTGGGTTGGCCGGGAGTGGCCTGGAGTGTGTGTGTGGGCTGGCCGGGAGTGGCCTGGAGTGTGTGTGTGGGTTGACCGGGAGTGGCCTGGAGTGTGTGTGTGGGCTGGCCGGGAGTGGCCTGGAGTGTGTGTGTGGGCTGGCCGGGAGTGGCCTGGAGTGTGTGTGTGGGCTGGCCGGGAGTGGCCTGGAGTGTGTGTGTGGGCTGGCCGGGAGTGGCCTGGAGTGTGTGTGTGGATTGGCCGGGAGTGGCCTGGAGTGTGTGTGTGGGCTGGCCGGGAGTGGCCTGGAGTGTGTGTGTGGGCTGGCCGGGAGTGGCCTGTTGTGTGTGTGTGGGCTGGCCGGGAGTGGCCTGGAGTGTGTGTGTGGGCTGGCCGGGAGTGGCCTGGAGTGTGTGTGTGGGCTGGCCGGAAGAGTCCTGGAGTGTGTGTGTGGGCTGGCCGGGAGTGGCCTGGAGTGTGTGTGGGCTGGCCGGGAGTGGCCTGGAGTGTGTGTGTGGGCTGGCCGGGAGTGGCCTGGAGTGTGTGTGTGGGCTGGCCGGGAGTGGCCTGGAGTGTGTGTGTGGGCTGGCCGGGAGTGGACGGGAGTGTGTGTGTGGGCTGGCCGGGAGTGGCCCTGGAGTGTGTGTGTGGGCTGGCCGGGAGTGGCCTGGAGTGTGTGTGTGGGCTGGCCGGGAGTGGCCTGGAGTGTGTGTGTGGGCTGGCCGGGAGTGGCCTGGAGTGTGTGTGTGGGCTGGCCGGGAGTGGCCTGGAGTGTGTGTGTGGGCTGGCCGGGAGTGGCCTGGTCTGGAGTGTGTGTGTGGGCTGGCCGGGAGTGGACGGGAGTGTGTGTGTGGGCTGGCCGGGAGTGGCCCTGGAGTGTCTGTGTGGACTGGCCGGGAGTGGCCTGGAGTGTGTGTGTGGGCTGGCTGGGAGTGGCCGGGAGTATGTGTGTGGGCTGGCCGGGAGTGGCCTGGAGTGTGTGTGTGGGCTGGCCGGGATTGGCCGGGAGTGTGTGTGTGGGCTGGCCGGGAGTGGCCTGGCCTGGAGTGTGTGTGTGGGCTGGCCGGGAGTGGCCTGGTGTGTGTGTGGGGGCTGACCGGGAGTGGCCTGGAGTGTGTGTGTGGGCTGGTCGGGAGTGGCCGGGAGTGTGTTTGTGGACTGGCCGGGAGTGGCCGGGAGTTTGTGTGTGAGTTGGCCGGGAGTGGCCTGGAGTGTGTGTGTGGGCTGGCCGGGAGTGGCCTGGAGCGTGTGTGAGGGCTGGCCGGGAGTGGTCTGGAGTGTGTGTGTGGGCTGGCCGGGAGTGGCCTGGAGTGTGTGTGAGGGCTGGCCGGGAGTGGCCTGGAGTGTGTGTGTGGGCTGGCTGGGAGTGGCCTGGAGTGTGTGTGGGGGCTGGCCGGGAGTGGCCTGGAGTGTGTGTGTGGGCTGGTCGGGAGTGGCTTGGAGTGTGTGTGTGGGCTGGCCGGGAGTGGCCTGGAGTGTGTGTGGGCTGGCCGGGAGTGGCCTGGCCTGGAGTGTGTGTGTGGGCTGGCCGGGAGTGGCCTGGATTGTGCGTGTGGGCTGGCCGGGAGTGGCCTGGAGTGTGTGTGTGGGCTGGTCGGGAGTGGCTTGGAGTGTGTGTGTGGGCTGGGCGGGAGTGGCCTGGAGTGTGTGTGGGGGCTGGCAGGGAGTGGCCTGGCCAGGAGTCTGTGCGTGGGCTGGCCGGGAGTGGCCTGGAGTGTGTGTGGGGGCTGGCCGGGAGTGGCCTGGCCAGGTGTCTGTGTGTGGGCTGGCCGAGAGTGGCCTGGAGTGTGTGTGTGGGCTGGCCGGGAGTGGCCTGGAGTGTGTGTGGGCTGGCCGGGAGTGGCCTGGAGTGTGTGTGTGGGCTGGCCGGGAGTGGCCTGGAGTGTGTGTGTGGGCTGGCCGGGAGTGGCCTGGAATGTGTGTGTGGGCTGGGCGGGAGTGGCCTGGAGTGTGTGTGTGGGCTGGCCGGGAGTGGCCTGGAGTGTGTGTGTGGGCTGGCCGGCAGTGTGTGTGTGGGCTGGCTGGGAGTGGCCTGGAGTGTGTGTGTGGGCTGGCCTCCCACCTGCCCCCTCATTGTAGAATCGACTTGCGTATTCTAGAAACTCCCCCCATTTCTTACTATTTTTCCAGGGAATAATTTACAGTGGTCCCTGGGCAGTATATAATTATATACAGTGGTCTCTGGCTAGTATATCATTATATACAGTGGTCCCTGGGAAGTATATCTTAATATACAGTGGTCTCGGGCTAGACTATCATTATATACAGAGGTCCCTGGGCAGTATATCATTATTTACAGTGGTCTCTGTGCAGAATATCATTATTTACAGTGGTCCCTGGGCAGTATATCATTATTTACATTGGACCCTGAGCAGTATATCTTTATAGACAGTGGCACCTGCGCAGTATATCATTATTGACAGTGGTCCCTGGGTAGTATATCATTATTTACAGTGGTCTCTGTGCAGAATATCATTATTTACAGTAGTCCATGGGTGGTATGTCATGACTTACAGTGGTCACTGGGTTGTATATCATTATTTACAGCGGTCTCTTTGCAGAATATCATTATATACCGTGGTTCCTGGATAGTATGTCATTACTTACAGTGGTCACTGGGGAGAATATCATTATTTACAGTGGTCCCGGTTAGTGTATCATTATCCACCGTTGTCCCTGGGTAGAATATCATCATCTTCAGCGGTCCCTGGGTTGTATACCATTATTTAAAGTGGCCTTGGGGAGGTAGCATCATTTACAGTGGCCACTGGATAGTATACCATTGTTAACAGTGGCCTTGGGTAGGTATCATCATTTACAGTGGTCACTGGATAGTAATTCATTATTTACAGTGGTCCCTGGGTAGAATATCATTATTTACAGTGGTCCCTGGATAGTATTTCATTATCTGCAGTGGTCCCTGAGCGGTATATCAGTATCTACAATCTCATTATTTACTGAGGTCCCTGGGAAGAATATCATTATTTACTGTGGTCCCTGGGTATTATCTCATTACTTACAGTGGTCCCTGGGGAGAATATCATTATTTACAGTGGTCTCTGGGTAGTATATCATTATCTACAATGGTCCCTGGGTATTATGTCATCATTTACAGAGGTCCCCGGGTAGGATATCATTATTTACAGTGACCCCTGGGTAGTATATCCATATCTACAATGGCCCCTGGGTATTATCTCATTATTTACTGAGGTCCCTGGGTAGAATATCATTATTTACTGTGGTCCCAGGGTAGTATCTCATTATTTACAATGGTCCCTGTGTGGTATATCAGTATCTACAATGGTCTCTGGGTATTATCTCATTATTTACTGTGGTCCCTGGGTAGTATATCATTATTTACTGTGGTCCCAGGGTAGTATCTGATTATTTACTGTGGTCCCAGGGGAGTATCTCATTATTTACAATGGTCCCTGTGTGGTATATCAGTATCTACAATGGTCTCTGGGTATTATCTCATTATTTACAATGGGCCCTGAGTGGTATATCAGTATCTACAATGATCCCTGGGTATTATCTCATTATTTACTGTGGTCCCTGGGGAGAATAGCATTATTTACATTGGTCTCTGGGTAGTATATCATTATTTACAGTGGTCCCTGGGTAGTATATCATTATTTACAGTGGTCCCTGAGTGGTATATCCGTAACTACAATGGCCCCTGGGTGGTATGTAATGACTTACAGTGGTCACTGGGTTGTATATCATTATTTACAGTGGTCTCTGTGCACAATATCATTATATACAGTGGTTCCTGGGTAGTATGTCATTACTTACAGTGGTCACTGGGGAGAATATCATTATTCACAGTGGTCCCGGTTAGTGTATCATTATCTACCATTGTCCCTGGGTAGAATATCAGTATTTACAGTGGTCCCTGGATAGTATATCATTATCTGCAGTGGTCCCTGGTTAGAATATCATTATTTACTGTGGTCCCTGGGTAGTATCTCATTATTTACAATGGTCCCTGTGTGGTATATCAGTATCTACAATGGTCCCTGGGTAGTATCTCATTATTTACAATGGTCCCTCTGTGGTATATCAGTATCTACAATGGTCTCTGGGTATTATCTCATTATTTACTGTTGTCCCTGGGTAGTATATCATTATTTACTGTGGTCCCAGGGTAGTATCTCATTATTTACTGTGGTCCCAGGGTTGGAGCTCATTATTTACAATGGTCCCTGTGTGGTATAATAGTATCTACAATGGTCCCTGGGTATTATCTCATTATTTACTGTGTTCCCTGGGTAGTATATCATTATTTACTGTGGTCCCAGGGTAGTATCTCATTATTTACAATGGTCCCTGAGTGGTATATCAGTATCTACAATGGTCCCTGGGTATTATCTCATTATTTACTGTGGTCCCTGGGGAGAATATCATTATTTACATTGGTCTCTGGGTAGTATATCATTATTTACAGTGGTCCCTGGGTAGTATATCATTATTTACAGTGGTCCCTGAGTGGTATATCCGTATCTACAATGGCCCCTGGGTATTATCTCATTATTTACTGAGGTCCCTGGGAAGAATATCATTATTTACTGTGGTCCCTGGGTAGTATCTCATTATTTACAATGGTCCCTGTGTGTTATATCAGTACCTACAATGGTCCCTGGGTATTATCTCATTATTTACTGTGGTCCCTGGGTAGCATATCATTATTTACTGTGGTCCCAGGGTTGTATCTCATTATTTACAATGGTCCCTGTGTGGTATAATAGTATCTACAATGGTCCCTGGGTATTATCTCATTATTTACTGTGGTCCCAGGGTAGTATATCATTATTTACTGTGGTCCCAGGGTAGTATCTCATCATTTACAATGGTCCCTGGGTGGTATATCAGTATCTACAATGGTCCCTGGGTATTATCTCATTACTTACAGTGGTCCCTGGGTAGTATCTCATTATTTACAGTGGTCTCTGGGGAGTATATTCTTATCTACAATGGTCCCTGGGTATTATCTCATTACTTACAGTGGTCCCTGGGTAGTATCTCATTATTTACAGTGGTCTCTGGGGAGTATATTCTTATCTACAATGGTCCCTGGGTATTATCTCATTATTTGCAGTGGTTTGGGGAGAATATCATTATTTACAGTGGTCCCTAGGTAGTATATCATTATTTACAGTGGTCCCTGGGTAGAGTATCAGGATCTACAATGGTCCCTGGGTAATATATCATTATTTACAGTGGTCCCTGGGTATTATCTCATTATTAACTGTGGTCCCTGGGTAGTATATCATTATTTACAGTGGTCCCTGGGTATTATCTCATTATTTACTGTGGACCCTGTGGAGAATATTATTATTTACAGTGGTCTCTGGGTAGTATAACCGTATCTACAATGGTCCCTGGGTAGTATCTCGTTATTTACTGTGGTCCCTGGGTAGTATCTCATTATTTACTGTGGTCCCTGTGGAGAATATCATTATTTACAGTGGTCTCTGGGTATTATCTCATTATTTACTGTGGTCCCTGTGGAGAATACCATTATTTACAGTTGTCTCTGGGTAGTATATACGTATCTACAATGGTCCCTGGGAAGTATCTCATTATTTACTGTGGTCCCTGGGTAGTATATCATTGTTTACTGTGCTCCCTGGGTAGTATATCATTATTTACAGTGGTCTCTGGCTAGTATATCATTATATACAGTGGTCCCTGGGCAGTATATCATTATTGACAGTGGTCCCTGGGTAGCATATCATTATATACAGTGGTCTCTGGCTAGTCTATCATTATATACAGTGGTCCGTGGCCAGTATATCATTATTGACAGTGGTCCCTGGGTAGCGTATCATTATTTACAGTGGTCTCTGTGCAGAATATCATTATTTACAGTGGTCCATGGGCAGTATATCATTATTTACATTGGTCCCTGGGCAGTATATCTTTATATACAGTGGTCCCTGCGCAGTATATCATTATTGACAGTGGTCCCTGGGTAGTATATCATTATTTACAGTGGTCCCTGTGCAGAATATCATTATTTACAGTAGTCCCTGGGTGGTATGTCATGACTTACAGTGGTCACTGGGTTGTATATCATTATTTACAGTGGTGTCTGGCTAGTATATCATTATATACAGTGGTCCCTGGGCAGTATATCATTATTGACAGTGGTCCCTGGGTAGCATATCATTATATACAGTGGTCTCTGGCTAGTCTATCATTATATACAGTGGTCCCTGGGCAGTATATCATTATTGACAGTGGTCAATGGGTAGTATATCATTATTTACAGTGGTCTCTGTGCAGAATATCATTATTTACATTGGTCCCTGTGCAGTATATTTTTATATACAGTGGTCCCTGCGCAGTATATCATTATTGACAGTGGTCCCTGGGTAGTATATCATTATTTACAGTGGTCTCTGTGCAGAATATCATTATTTACAGTAGTCCCTGGGTGGTATGTCATGACTTACAGTGGTCACTGGGTTGTATATCATTATTTGCAGTGGTCTCTGTGCAGAATATCATTATATACTGTGGTTCCTGGGTAGAATGTCATTACTTACAGTTGTCACTGGGGAGAATATCATTATTTACAGTGGTCCCGGTTATTGTATCATTATCTACCGTTGTCCCTGGGTAGAATATCATTATCTTCAGCGGTTCCTGGGTTGTATACCATTATTTACAGTGGCCTTGGGCAGGTAGCATCATTTACAGTGGCCACTGCATAGTATTTCATTAGTTACAGTGGTCCCTGGGCAATATATCATTATTTACAGTGGTCCTTGGATAGTGCATCATTATTTACAGTGATCCCAGGGTAGATTATTATCATTTGAAATGGTCCTTTGGTAGTACAGCATTCTTTACACGGGTTCCTGAGTAGTATCTCATTCTTTACAGTGGTCCCTGGGAAGCATATCGTCATTTACAGTGGCCCCTGTGTAGTATCTCATTATGCACAGCGGTCCCTGGGTAGAATAACATTATATACAGTGGTCCCTGGTTAGTAAATCATTATTTACAGTCGTCCCTGGATAGTATACCATTATTTACAGTGGCCTTGGGTAGGTATCATCATTTACAGTGGTCACTGGATAGTAATTCATTATTTACAGTGGTCCCTGTGTAGAATATCATTATTTACAGTGGTCCCTGGATAGTATATCATTACCTGCAGTGGTCCCTGGTTAGAATATCATTATTTACTGTGGTCCCTGGGTCGTATCTCATTATTTACAATGGTCCCTGAACGGTATATCAGTATCTACAATGGTCCCTGGGTATTATCTCATTACTTACAGTGGTCCCTGGGGAGAATATCATTATTTACAGTGGTCTCTGGATAGTATATCATTATCTACAATGGTCCCTGGGTATTATGTCATCATTTACAGTGGTCCCCTGGTAGAATATCATTATTTACAGTGACCCCTGGGTAGTATATCCGTATCTACAATGGCCCCTGGGTATTATCTCATTATTTACTGAGGTCCCTGGGTAGAATATCATTATTTACTGTGGTCCCTGGATAGTATCTCATTATTTACTGTGGTCCCAGGATAGTATCTCATTATTTACAATGGACCCTGTGTGGTATAATAGTATCTACAATGGTCACTGGGTATTATCTCATTATTTACTGTGGTCCCTGGGTAGTATATCATTATTTACTGTGGTCCCAGGGTAGTATCTCATCATTTACAATGGTCCCTGAGTGGTATATCAGTATCTACAATGGTCCATGGGTATTATCTCATTATTTACTGTGGTCCCTGGGGAGAATATCATTATTTACATTGGTCTCTGGGTCGTATGTCATTATTTACAGTGGTCCCTGGGTAGGATATCATTATTTACAGTGGTCCCTGAGTGGTATATCAGTATCTACAATGGTCCCTGGGTATTATCTCATTATTTACTGTGGTCCCTCGGTAATACATCATTATTTACTGTGGTCCCAGGGTAGTATCTCATTATTTACAGTGGTCCCTGAGAGGTATATCAGTATCTACAATGGTCCCTGGGTATTATCTCATTATTTACTGTGGTCCCTGGGTAGTACATCATTATTTACTGTGGTCCCAGGGTAGTATCTCATTATTTACAGTGGTCCCTGAGAGGTATATCAGTATCTACAATGGTCCCTGGGTATTATCTCTTTACTTACAGTGGTCCCTGGGTAGTATCTCATTATTTACAGTGGTCTCCTGGGGAGTATATTCTTATCTACAATGGTCCCTGTGCATTATCTCATTATTTGCAGTGGTTTGGGGAGAATATCATTATTTACAGTGGTCCCTAGGTAGTATATCATTATTTACAGTGGTCCCTGGGTAGAGTATCAGGATCTACAATGGTCCCTGGGTAATATATCATTATTTACATTGGTCCCTGGGTATAATCTCATTATTTACTGTTGTCCCTGGGTAGTATATCATTATTTACTGTGGTCCCTGGGTAATATATCATTTTTTACAGTGGTCCCTGGGTATTACCTCATTATTTACTGTGGTCCCTGTGGAGAATATCATTATTTACAGTGGTCTCTGGGTAGTATATCCGTATCTTCAATGGTCCCTGGGTTGTATCTCATTATTTACTGTGGTCCCTGGGTTGTGTATCATTATTTACAGTAGTCCCTGGGTAGAATATCATTACTTACAGTGGTCCCTGGGTAGTACGTCATTATTTACAGTGCTCCCAGGGTAATATATTATTATTTATTGTGGTCCCTGTGAAGAATATGATTATTTACAGTGGTCCCAGGGTAGTATATCATTATTTACAGTGGCCGTGGGTAGTATATCATTATTTACAGTGGTCCCAGGGTAGTATATCATTATTACAGTGGCCGTGGGTAGTATATCATTATTTACAGTTGCCATGGGCTGCATATCATTATTTACTGTGGTCCCTTGATAGTGGATGATTATTTCCAATGGTCCCGATGTAGTATATCATTATTTACAGTTGTCCCTGGGTAGAATATCATTATTTGCAGTGCTCTCTGATTAGAATATTATTATTTGCAGTGGTCCCTGGGTAGAATATCATTATTTATAGTGGACCATAGGTCGAATATCATTATCGTCTGATCCCTTGGCCGTTTGTTATTATTTACAGTGGTCATTGGGTAGTATATGAATATTTACAGTGGTCCCTGGGTAGAATATCATTATTTACAGTGGTCTCTGGGTAGTATCTGATTATTTACAGTGGTCTCTGGGCGGTATATCATTATTTACAGTGGTCCCTGGGCAGAAAATCATTATTTACAGTGGTCCCTGGTTAGAATATCATTATTTGCAGTGGTCCCTGGGTAGAATATCATTATTTATAGTGGACCCTAGGTCGAATATGAATATTTACAGTGGTCCCTGGGTAGAATATCATTATTTATAGTGGTCCCTGGCTAGTCTCTCATTATTTACAGTTGTCTCTGGGCGGTATATCATTATTTACAGTGGTCCCTGGGTAGACTGTCATTATTTACAGTGGTCCCTGGGAAGTATATCATTATTTACAGTGGTCCCTGGTTAGTATATCAATATTTACAGTGGTCCCTGGGTAGAATATCATTATTTACAGTGGTCCCTGGGTAGTAGATCAATATTTACAGTGGTCCCTGGGTAGAATATCAGTATTTACAGTGGTCCCCGGGTATTTTATCATCGTTTATAGTGGTCCCTGTGTAGAATATCAGTATTTACAGTGGTCCCTGGGTAATATATCATTATTTACATTGGTTCCTGGGGAATGTCTCATTATTTACAGTGGACCCTGGGTAGAATATCATTATTTACAATGGTCCCTGGGTAGAATATCATTATTTACAGTGGTCCCTGGGCGGTATATCATTAGTTACAGTGGTCCCTGGGTAGAATATCATTATTTACACTGGCTCCTGGGATATTAATTATTATTTACTGTGGTACTTGGATAGTATATCAATATTTACAGTGGACCCTGGGTAGAATTTCATTATTTACAATGTTCCCTCGGTAGCACATCATTATTTACCGTGATCCCTGGGTAGTATTTCATTATTTACAGTGGTCCCTGTGTAGTATGCCATTATTTACATTGGCTGTGGGCAGTTATCATCATTTACAGTGGTCACTGGATTGTATTTCATTATTTACAGTGGCGCCAGGGCAGTACATCATTATTTTCAGTGGACCGTGGGCAGTATATCTTTATTTATAGTGTTCCCTGGGGAGTATATCATTACTTACAGTGGACCATTGGTATCATGTCCAATATACAGTCGTCCCTGCGTTGTATATCATTATTTTCAGTGAGCCCCTGGTAGTATTTCATTATTTACAGTGGTCCCTGAGCAGTATATCATTATTTACAGTTGTCCCTGGGCAAGATATCATTATTTACAGTTGTCCCTGGATAGTATATCTTTATTTACTGTAGCCCCTGTGTGGTATATCATTTTCAACAGTGGTCCCTGCGTGGTATATTGTTATTTACAGTGGTCCCAGGGTGGTATTTCATGATTTACAGTGGACCCTGGACAGTATGTCATCAATTATAGTGTGCACTGTGCAGTACATCTTTATTCACAGTGGTCCATGGGCAGTATATCATTATTTACAGTGGTCACTGGGCAATATATCATTAAGCACAGTGGTCCCTGGGCAGTATACCATTATTTACAGTGGTCCCTGTGTAGTATATCGTTATTTACAGTGGTCCCTGGGCAATTTATCATTAATCACAGTGGGCTCTGGGTAGTATATCATCATTGACCGCGGTTCCTGGGAAGTATATCATTATTTACAGTTGTCCCTGGGTAATATGTCATTTTTTATACAGGTCACTGGGTAGTATATCATCCTTTACAGTGGTCCCTGGATTGCTTATCATTATTTACAGTTGTCCCTTGGTGATATATAATTATTTGCAGTGGTCTCTGGACGGTATATCATTATTTATAGTGGTCCCTGGGTAACATATCATTATTTACAGTGGACCCAGTGTAGTGTAGTATTATCTACAGTGGTCCCAGAGTGATATATCATGATTTACAGTGGTCCCTGGATAGTATTTCATTACTGACAGTGGTCCCTCGGCAGTATATCATTATTTACAGTGGTCCCTTGAGAGTGGATGATTATTTACAATGGTCCCTATGTAGTATATCATTATTTGCAGTACTCTCTGATTAGAATATTGTTATTTGCAGTGGTCCCTGGGTAGAATATCATTATCTACACTGGTCCCTGGGCCGTTTGTTATTACTTACAGTGGTCCTTGTGTAGTATATGAATATTTACAGTGGTCCCTGGGGTGTATATCATTATTTACATTGAACCGTGGAAAATATATCATTATTTACGGTGGTCCCTGGGTAGTATACCATTTTATACAGTAGTCCCTGGATAGTAAATCATTATTTACAGTGGTCCCTGTATAGTATATCATTATTTACAGTGGACCCTGTGTAGTATATCATTATTTACAGTGGTCTCTGGGGAGTATATCATTATTTACAGTGGACCCTATATAGCAAATCATAATTTACAGTGGTCCCTGGATAGTATATCATTATTTGCTGTGGGCCCTAGGTTGTATATAATTATTTACAGTGGGACCCTGGTAGTGTTTCATTATTTACAGTAGTGCCTGGGGAATATATCATCATTCACAGTGGACCCTGGGCAGTAAGTATTAACAGTGGTCCCTGGGCAGTCTGTCATTATTTACAGTGGTCCCTGTGTATAATATTATTCTTTACAGTGGTCCCTCGGTAGTATATCATTATTTACAGTGGTCACTGGGTAGACTATCATTGTTTAGAGTGGTCCTTGGGTCGTATATCATTAGTTACAGTGGTTCCTTGGTAGAATATCATTAGTTACAGCGTTCCATGGGCACTTCACCATTATTAATAGTTTTCCATCGGTAGTTTATTATTTTCTGCAGTGGTCCCTGGGTAGTAAATCATTATTTACTGTAGTCCCTGGTAGAATATCAGCATTTACAGTGGTCCCTGGTCAGAATGTCATTATTTACAGTTGTGCCTGGGTAGTACATTATTATCTGCATTTGACTCTGGGTAGAATATCATTATTTACAGTGGTCCCTGGGCAGTATATCATTATTTTCAGTGGTCTCTGTGCAGTATATCATTATTTACACTGGTCCCTGGGCAGAATATCATTATTTACAGTGGTCCCTGGTTAGAATATCATTATTTGCAGTGGTCCCTGGTTAGTATAACAATATTTACAGTGGTCCCTGTGTAGAATATCATTATTTACAGTGGTCCCTGGGTAGTAGATCAATATTTACAGTGGTCCCTGGGTAGAATATCATTATTTACAGTGGTCCCTGGGTATTTTATCATTGTTTACAGTGGTCCCTGTGGAGAATATCAGTATTTACAGTGGTCCCTGGGTAATATATCATTATTTACATTGGTTCCTGGGGAATGTCTCATTATTTACAGTGGACCCTGGATAGTATATCTTTATTTACTGTAGCCCCTGTGTAGTATATCATTTTCAACAGTGGTCCCTGCGTAGTATATCGTTATTTACAGTAGTCCCAGGGTGGTATATCATGATTTACAGTGGACCCTGGACAGTATGTCATCAATTATAGTGTGCACTGTGCAGTACATCATTATTCACAGTGGTCCATGGGCAGTATATCATTATTTACAGTGGTCACTGGGCAGTATACCTTTATTTACAGTTGTCCCTGTGTAGTATATCATTATTTACAGTGGTCCCTGGGCAATATATCATTAATCACAGTGGGCTCTGGGTAGTATATCATCATTGACCGCGGTTCCTGGGAAGTATATCATTATTTACAGTGGTCCCTGGGTAGTATGTCATTATTTACACAGGTCACTGGGTAGTATATCATCCTTTACAGTGGTCCCTGGATTGCTTATCATTATTTACAGTTGTCCCTTGGTGATATATAATTATTTGCAGTGGTCTCTGGACGGTATATCATTATTTATAGTGGTCCCTGGGTAACATATCATTATTTACAGTAGACCCAGTGTAGTGTAGTATTATCTACAGTGGTCCCAGAGTGATACATCATGATTTACAGTGGTCCCTGGATAGTATTTCATTACTGACAGTGGTCCCTCGGCAGTATATCATTATTTACAGTGGTCCCTTGATAGTGGATGATTATTTACAATGGACCCTATGTAGTATATCATTATTTGCAGTGCTCTCTGATTAGAATATTGTTATTTGCAGTGGTCCCTGGGCAGAATATCATTATCTACACTGGTCCCTGGGCCGTTTGTTATTACTTACAGTGGTCCTTGGGTAGTATATGAATATTTACAGTGGTCCCTGGGGTGTATATCATTATTTACATTGAACCGTGGAAAGTATATCATTATTTACGGTGGTCCCTGGGCAGTATACCATTTTATACAGTAGTCCCTGGATAGTAAATCATTATTTACAGTGGTCCCTGTATAGTATACCATCATTTACAGTGGACCCTGGGCAGTAAGTATTAACTGTGGTCCCTGGGCAGTATATCTTTATTTACAGTGGTCCCTGAGTAGTATAAAATTATTTATCGTATTCCCTGGTGAGTATATAATTATTTACAGAGGTCCCTGGGCAGTCTGTCAGTATTTACAGTGGTCCCTGTGTAGAAAATCATTATTTACAGTGGTCCCTGGGTAGTATATCATTATTTACAGTGGTCCCTGGGTAGTATATCATTATTTACAGTGGTCCCTGTGCAGTATATCATCATTTACAGTAGTGCCTGGGGAGTATATCATCTTTTAATGTGGACCCTGGGCAGTAAGTCTTTATTTACAGTGGTCCCTGGGCAGTATATCTTTATTTACAGTGGTCCCTGAGTAGTATAACATTATTTATAGTACTCCCTGGTGAGTATATAATTATTTACAGTGGTCCCTGGGCAGTCTGTCATTATTTACAGTGGTCCCTGTGTATAATATTATTCTTTACAGTGGTCCCTCGGTAGTATATCATTATTTACAGTGGTCACTGGGTAGACTATCATTGTTTAGAGTGGTCCTTGGGTCGTATATCATTATTTACAGTGGTTCCTTGATA
Source organism: Scyliorhinus torazame (assembly GCF_047496885.1). NCBI lineage: Eukaryota > Metazoa > Chordata > Chondrichthyes > Carcharhiniformes > Scyliorhinidae > Scyliorhinus > Scyliorhinus torazame. The sequence continues at coordinate 94,135 of NW_027307837.1, forward strand.
GAATATCATTAGTTACAGCGTTCCATGGGCACTTCACCATTATTAATAGTTTTCCATCGGTAGTGTATTAATTTCTGCAGTGGTCCCTGGGTAGTAAATCATTATTTACTGTAGTCCCTGGTAGACTATCAGCATTTACAGTGGTCCCTGGTCAGAATGTCATTATTTACAGTTGTGCCTGGGTAGTACATTATTATTTGCATTTGACTCTGGGTAGAATATCATTATTTACAGTGGTCCCTGGGCAGTATATCATTATTTTCAGTGGTCTCTGTGCAGTATATCATTATTTACACTGGTCCCTGGGCAGAATATCATTATTTACAGTGGTCCCTGGTTGGAATATCATTATTTGCAGTGGTCCCTGGGTAGAATATCATTATTTGTAGTGGACCCTAGGTCGAATATGAATATTTACAGTGGTCCCTGGGTAGAATATCATTATTTACACTGGTCCCTGGGGAGTATCTCATTATTTACAGTGGTCTCTGGGCGGTATATCATTATTTACAGTGGTTCCTGGGTAGACTTTCATTATTTACAGTGGTCCCTGGGTAGTCTATCATTATTTACAGTGGTCCCTGGTTAGTATATCAATATTTACAGTGGTCCCTGGGTAGAATATCATTATTTACAGTGGTCCCTGGGCGGTATATCATTAGTTACAGTGGTCCCTGGGTAGAATATCATTATTTACACTGGCTCCTGGGATATTAATTATTATTTACTGTGGTACTTGGATAGTATATCAATATTTACAGTGGACCCTGGGTAGAATATCATTATTTACAATGTACCCTGGGTAGCACATCATTATTTACCGTGATCCCTGGGTAGTATATCATTATTTACAGTGGCCCCTGTGTAGTATACCATTATTTACATTGGCTGTGGTCAGTTATCATCATTTACAGTGGTCACTGGATAGTATTTCATTATTTACAGTGGCGCCAGGGCAGTATATCATTAGTTTTAGTGGACCGTGGGCAGTATATCTTTATTTATAGTGTTCCCTGGGGAGTACATCATTACTTACAGTGGACCATTGGTATCATGTCCAATATACAGTCGTCCCTGCGTTGTATATCATTATTTTCAGTGAGCCCCTGGTAGTATTGCATTATTTACAGTGGTCCCTGAGCAGTATATCATTATTTACAGTTGTCCCTGGGTAGGATATCATTATTTACAGTTGTCCCTGGATAGTATATCTTTATTTACTATAGCCCCTGTGTAGTATATCATTTTCAACAGTGGTCCCTGCGTAGTATATCGTTATTTACAGTGGTCCCAGGGTGGTATATCATGATTTACAGTGGACCCTGGACAGTATGTCATCAATTATAGTGTGCACTGTGCAGTACATCTTTATTCACAGTGGTCCATGGGCAGTATATCATTATTTACAGGGGTCACTGGGCAATATATCATTAAGCACAGTGTTCCCTGGGCAGTATACCATTATTTACAGTTGTCCCTGTGTAGTATATCGTTATTTACAGTGGTCCCTGGGCAATATATCATTAATCACAGTGGGCTCTGGGAAGTATATCATCATTGACCGCGGTTCCTGGGAAGTATATCATTATTTACAGTGGTCCCTGGGTAGTATGTCACTATTTACACAGGTCACTGGGTAGTATATCATCCTTTACAGTGGTCCCTGGGTTGCATATCATTATTTACAGTTGTCCCTTGGTGATATAAAATTATTTGCAGTGGTCTCTGGACGGTATATCATTATTTATAGTGGTCCCTGGGTAACATATCATTATTTACAGTGGACCCAGTGTAGTGTAGTAATATCTACAGTGGTCCCAGAGTGATACATCATGATTTTCAGTGGTCCCTGGATAGTATTTCATTACTGACAGTGGTCCCTCGGCAGTATATCATTATTTACAGTGGTCCCTTGATAGTGGATGATTATTTACAATGGTCCCTATGTAGTATATCATTATTTGCAGTGCTCTATGAATAGAATATTGTTATTTGCACTGGTCCCTGGGTAGAATATCATTATCTACACTGGTCCCTGGGCCGTTTGTTATTACTTACAGTGGTCCTTGGGTAGTATATGAATATTTACAGTGGTCCCTGGGGTGTATATCATTATTTACATTGAACCGTGGAAAGAATATCATTATTTACGGTGGTCCCTGGGCAGTATACCATTATATACAGTAGTCCCTGGATAGTAAATTATTATTTACAGTGGTCCCTGTATAGTATATCTTTATTTACAGTGGACACTGTGTAGTATATCATTATTTACAGTGGTCTCTGGGGAGTATATCATTATTTACAGTGGACCCTGTGTAGCAAATCATAATTTACAGCGGCCCGTGGGTAGTATATCATTATTTACAGTGGTCCCTGGTGTGTATATCATTATTTACAGTGGTCCCTGGGTAGTATATCATCATTTACAGTAGTGCCTGGGGAGTATATCATCTTTTAAAGTGGACCCTGGGCAGTAAGTCTTTATTTACAGTGGTCCTTGGGCAGTATATCTTTATTTACAGTGGTCCCTGGGTAGTATATCATTATTTACAGTGATCCCTGGGGTGTATATCATTATTTCCAGTGGTCCCTGGGTAGTATATCATCATTTACAGTAGTGCCTGGGGAGTATATCATCTTTTAAAGTGGACCCTGGGCAGTAAGTCTTTATTTACAGTGGTCCCTGGGCAGTATATCTTTATTTACACTGGTCCCTGAGTAGTATAACATTATTTATAGTAGTCCCTGGTGAGTATATAATTATTTACAGTGGTCGCTGGGCAGTCTGTCATTATTTACAGTGGTCCCTGTGTATAATATCATTCTTTACAGTGGTCCCTCGGTAGTATATCATTATTTACAGTGTTCACTGTGAAGACTATCATTGTTTACAGTGGTCCTTGGGTCGTATATCATTATTTACAGTGGTTCCTTGGTAGAATATCATTAGTTACAGCGTTCCATGGGCACTTCACCATTATTAATAGTTGTCCATCGGTAGTATATTATTTTCTGCAGTGGTCCCTGGGTAGTAAATCATTATTTACTGTAGTCCCTGGTAGAATATCAGCATTTACAGTGGTCCCTGGTCAGAATGTCATTATTTACAGTTGTGCCTGGGTAGTACATTATTATTTGCATTTGACCCTGGATAGAATATCATTATTTACAGTTGTCCCTGAGTAAAATATCATTATTTAAATTGGTCCCTGTGCTGTATATCATTATTTTCAGTGTTCCCTGCATAGTTTAACATTATTTACAGTCGTTTCTGGGCAACGTACCATTATTTACAGTGGTCCCAGGGAGTATATAATTTTTTTGCAGTGCGCCTGTGCAGTATATCACTGTTTGCAGTCGTCCCTGGGCAGTGTATCTATATTTACAGTGGTCCCTGAGTAGTCTATCATTATTTACAGTGGTCCCTGGGTAGTCTATCTATATTTACAGTGGTCCCTGAGTAGTCTATCTATATTTACAGTGGTCCCTGAGTAGTCTATCATTATTTACATTCGTCCCTGGATAGTATATCATTATCTACAGTGGTCCCTGCGTGGTATAATATTATTTACAGTGGTCACTGGGTGGTATATAATTATTTACAGTGGTCACTGGGTAGTATATCATTATCTACAGTGGTCCCTGGGAGTGTACCTCTATTTACAATGGTTCCTGGTAGTATATCATTCTTTTCATTGGTCACTGGGTAGTAAATAATTATTTACAGTGGCCCCTGTGTAGTATGTCTTTATTTACAGTGGTCCCTGGGCAGTGTACCTTTATTTAAAGTGGCCCCTGGGTAGTATATCATTATTTACAGTGGTCCCTATGTAGTATGTCTTTATTTACAGTGGTTCCTGGTAGTATATCACTCATTACAGTGGTCCCATGATAGTATATCATTATTTAATGTAGTCCCTGGGCAGTGTATCATTATTTACAGTGGTCCCTGGGTAGTGTATCATTATTTACAGTGGTCCCTGGGTATTTGATCATTATTTACAGCCGTCCCTGGGCAGTATTTTATTTTTACAGTGGTAACTGGGCAGTATGTCATAATTTACAGTGATCCCTGATCAGGATATCAGTGGTCCATGGGTAATATTTCATTATTTGCAGTTGTCTCTGGTTAGAATATCATTATTTACAGTGGTCACTGTGTAGTATATCATTATCTACAATAGTCCCTGGATAGTATGACTTTATTTACAGTGGTCCCTCGGCAGTATACCTTTATTATCTGGTAGTATCCCTGGTAGTATACCATTATTTACTATGGTCTCTGATTAGAATATCATTATTTACAGTGGGCACTGTGCAGTATATCTTATTTACAGTGGTTCCCGGGTTGTTTTTCATTATTTACAATGGTCTCTGGGTGGTATATCTTTATTTGCAGTGGTCCCTGGGTGGGATAACTTTATTTACAGTGGTCCCTAGGAAGTATATCATTATACTGTATCATTTAGTGGGCAGCACGGTATATTATTATATCATTTAGCACCACTATATCATTTAGTGTGTAGCACGGTAGCATAGTGGATAGCACAATTGTTTCACAGCTCCAGGGTCGGAGGTTTGATTCCCGGCTTGGGTCACTGTCTGTGTGGAGTCTGCACATCCTCCCCGTGTGTGCGTGGGTTTCCTCCGGCTGCTCCGGTTTTTCCCACAGTCCAAAGATGTGCAGTTTAGGTGAATTGGCCATCATAAATTGCCTTAGTGTCCAAAATTGCCCTTAGTGTTGGGTGGGATTACTCGCTTATGGGGATAGGGCGGAGATGTGGACTTGGATAGGGTGCTCTTTCCAAGAGCCGGGCAGACTCGATGGGCCGAATGGCCTCCATCTGCACTGTGAATTCTATGATCTATGATTTACTGTGGTCCCTGGGTAGAGTATCATGATTTACAGTGTTCACTCGGTGGTATATCATTAGTTACAGTCGTCCCTCGGCAGTATATCTTTATTTACAGTGGTACCTAGGTAGTATATCTTTATTTCCAATTGTCCCTGTGTTGAATATCATTATCTACAGTTGTCCCTGGATAGTATATCTTAATTTGCCGTTGTCCATGGGTAGTATATAATTATTTACAGTGCTCCATTGGTAGAATATCATTATTTACAGTGGTCCCTGGTAGTATATCATTATTTACAGTGGTCCCTGTGTAGTATGTAATTATTTACAGTGGTCCCTGTGTAGAAAGTCTTTATTTACATAGTTCCCGGGCGGTATATCTTTATTTACAGTGGTCACTGGGTAGTATATCATTATTTACAGTGAATCCTGGATAGTATATCACTATTTGCAGTGGTCCCTGGGCAGTATATCTTTATCTACAGAGGTCACTGGGTAGTAAATCAGTATTTACAGTGACCCCTGTGTAGTACATCATTATTTACAGTTGTCCCTCAGTATTATATCACTATTTGCAGTGGTCCCTGGACAGTGTATAATTATTTACAGTGGTCCCTAGGCAGTATTTCCTTATTTACAGTGGTCTCTGTGCAGTATATCTTTAGTTTTAGTGGACCCTGGGTAGTATATCATTAATTACAGTGTGCCTTGGTAGTATATCATTATTTACAGTGTGCCCTGGGTAGTATGTCATTATTCACAGTGGTTGTGTGCAGTATATCATTATCTGCAGTGGTCCCTGGGTAGTATATCATTATTTACAATGATCACTGGAAAGTATATCATTATCTGCAGTGATCCCTGGGTAGTATAATCATTATTTACAGTGGTGCTTGTATAGAAAGTCTTTAATTACAGTGGTTCCTGGGCGGGATACCTTTATTTACAGTGGTCACTGAGTTGTATATCATTATTTACAGTGGCCACTGTGTAGTGTATCATTATTTACAATAGTCCCTGGGTGGTATACTTTTATTTAAAGTGGTCCCTGGGTGTTATTTCTTTATTTACAGTGGTCACTGGCTGGTATATCATTATTTACAGTGGTTCCTGGGTAGGTTATTATAATTTACAATGGTCCCTGGGTGGTATACCTTTATTTACAGTGGTCCCTGGGTGATTTATAAATATTAACAGAGGTCCCGGCGTACAATATCATTATTTACAGTGGTCCCTGGGTAGAATATCATTATTTACAGTGGTCACTAGGTAGTATATCATTATTTACAGTGGTCACTGGGTAGAATATCATTATTTATAGTGGTCACTGGGTAGAATATCATTGTTTACAGTGGCCCCTGGGCAGTATATCATTATTTACAGTGGTTCCTTGGTATAGCTGTCCTTCGGTAGTATATTATTTTCTGCAGTGGTCCCTGGGTAGTAAATCATTATTTACTGTAGTCCCTGGTAGAATATCAGCATTTACAGTGGTCCCTGGTCAGAATGTCATTATTTACAGTTGTGCCTGGGTAGTACGTTATTATTTGCATTTGACCCTGGATAGAATATCATTATTTACAGTTGTCCCTGCATAAAATATCATTATTTAAATTGGTCCCTGTGCTGTATATCATTATTTTCAGTGTTCCCTGCATAGTTTAACATTATTTACAGTGGTTTCTGGGCAACGTACCATTATTTACAGTGGTCCCAGGGGAGTATATACTTTTTTGCAGTGCGCCTGTGCAGTATATCACTGTTTGCAGTCAGCCCTGGGCAGTGTATCTTTATTTACAGTGGTCCCTGAGTAGTCTATCATTATTTACAGTGGTCCCTGGGTAGCATATCATTATCTACAGTGGTCACTGAGTAGTCTATCATTATTTACAGTGGTCCCTGGGTAGTATATCATTATCTACAGTGGTCCCTGGGTGGTATATAATTATTTACAGTGGTCACTGGGTGGTATATAATTATTTACAGTGGCCCCTGTGTAGTATGTCTTTATTTACAGTGGTCCCTGGGCAGTGTACCTTTATTTAAAGTGGTCCCTGGGTAGTATATCATTATTTAAAGTGGTCCCTGGGTAGTATATCATTATTTACAGTGGTCCCTATGTAGTATGTCTTTATTTACAGTTGTTCCTGGTAGTATATCATTCATTACAGTGGTCCCATGATAGTATATCATTATTTAATGTGGTCCCTGGGTAGTGTATCATTATTTACAGTGGTCCCTGGGTAGTGTATCATTATTTATAGTGGACCCATAGGTCGAATATCATTATCTATACTGGTCCCTGGGCCGTTTGTTATTATTTACAGTGGTCCTTGAGTAGTATATGAATATTTACAGTGGACCCTGGGTAGAATATCATTATTTACAGTGGTCCCTGGGTAGTATCTCATTATTTATAGTGGTCTCTGGGCGGTATATCATTATTTACAGAGGTCCCTGGGCAGGATATCACTATTTACAGTGGTCCCTGGTTTGAATATCATTATTTGCAGTGGTCTCTGGGTAGAGTATCATTATTTATAGTGGACCCTAGGTCGAATATAATTATCTACACTGGTCCCTGGGCCGTTTGTTATTATTTACAGTGGTCCTTGGGTAGTATATGAATATTTACAGTGGTCCCTGGGTAGAATATCATTATTTACAGTGGTCCCTGGGTAGTATCTCATTATTTACAGTGGTCTCTGGGCGGTATATCATTATTTACAGTGGTCCCTGGGTAGACTATCATTATTTACAGTGGTCCCTGGGTAGTATATCATTATTTACAGTGGTCCCTGGTTAGTATATCATTATTTACAGTGGTCCCTGGGTAGAATATCATTATTTACAGTGGTCCCTGGGCAGTATATCATTATTTACAGTGGTCCCTGGGTAGAATATCATTATTTACACTGGCTACTGGGATATTAATTATTATTTACTGTGGTACTTGGATAGTATATCAATATTTACAGTGGACCCTGGGTAATATCATTATTTACAATGTACCCTGGGTAGTACATCATTATTTACCGTGATCCCTGGGTAGTATATCATTATTTACAGTGGTCCCTGTGTAGTATACTATTATTTACATTGGCTGTGGGCAGTTATCATCATTTGCAGTGGTCACTGGATAGTATTTCATACTTACAGTGCCGCCAGGGCAGTATATCATTATTTTCAGTGGACCTTGGGCAGTATATCTTTATTTATAGTGTTCCCTGGGGAGTATATCATTACTTACAGTGGACCATGGGTATCATGTCCAATATACAGTCGTCCCTGTGTTGTATATCATTATTTTCAGTGGGCCCCTGGTAGTATTTCATTATTTACAGTGGTCCCTGAGCAGTATATCATTATTTACAGTTGTCCCTGGGTCGGATATCATTATTTACAGTTGTCCCTGGATAGTATATCTTTATTTATTGTAGCCCCTGGGTAGTATATCATTTTCAACAGTGGTCCCTGCGTAGTATATTGTTATTTGCAGTGGTCCCAGGGTGGTATATCATGATTTACAGTGGACCCTGGACAGTATGTCATCAATTATAGTGTGCACTGTGCAGTACATCTTTATTCACAGTGGTCCATGGGCAGTATATAATTATTTACAGTGGTCACTGGGCAATATATCATTAAGCACAGTGGTCCCTGGGCAGTATACCATTATTTACAGTGGTCCCTGTGTAGCATATCATTAATTACAGTGGTCCCTGGGCAATATATCATTAATCACAGTGGGCTCTGGGTAGTATATCATCATTGACCGCGGTTCCTGGGAAGTTTATCATTATTTACAGTGGTCCCTGGGTAGTATGTCATTATTTACACAGGTCACTGGGTAGTATATCATCCTTTACAGTGGTCCCTGGGTTGCATATCATTATTTACAGTTGTCCCTTGGTGATATAAAATTATTTGCAGTGGTCTCTGGACGGTATATCATTATTTATAGTGGTCCCTGGGTAACATATCATTATTTACAGTGGACCCAGTGTGGTGTAGTAATATCTACAGTGGTCCCAGAGTGATACATCATGATTTACAGTGGTCCCTGGATAGTATTTCATTACTGACAGTGGTCCCTCGGCAGTATATCATTATTTACAGTGGTCCCTTGATAGTGGATGATTATTTACAATGGTCCCTATGTAGTATATCATTATTTGCAGTGCTCTCTGATTAGAATATTGTTATTTGCAGTGGTCCCTGGGTAGAATATCATTATCTACACTGGTCCCTGGGCCGTTTGTTATTACTTACAGTGGTCCTTGGGTAGTATATGAATATTTACAGTGGTCCCTGGGGTATATATCATTATTTACATTGAACCGTGGAAAGTATATCATTATTTACGGTGGTCCCTGGGCAGTATACCATTCTATACAGTAGTTCCTGGATAGTAAATCATTATTTACAGTGGTCCCTGTATAGTATATCTTTATTTACAGTGGACACTGTGTAGTATATCATTATTTACAGTGGTCTCTGGGGAGTATATCATTATTTACAGTGGACCCTGTGTAGCAAATCATAATTTACTGCGGTCCCTGGATAGTATATCATTATTTACTGTGGGCCCTAGGTTGTATATAATTATTTATAGTGGGACTCTGGTAGTGTTTCATTATTTACAGTAGTGCCTGGGGAGTATATCATCATTTACAGTGGACCCTGGGCAGTAAGTATTAACAGTGGTCCCTGGGCAGTATATCTTTATTTACAGTGGTCCCTGAGTAGTATAACATTATTTATCGTAGTCCCTGGTGAGTATATAATTATTTACAGTGGTCCCTGGGCAGTCTGTCATTATTTACAGTGGTCCCTGTGTAGAATATCATTATTTATAGTGGTCCCTGGGTAGTATATCATTATTTACAGTGGTCCCTGGTGTGTATATCATTATTTACAGTGGTCCCTGGGTAGTATATCATTATTTACAGTGGTCCCTGGGTAGTATATCATCATTTACAGTAGTGCCTGGGGAGTACATCATCTTTTAAAGTGGACCCTGGGCAGTAAGTCTTTATTTACAGTGGTCCCTGGGCAGTATATCTTTATTTACAGTGGTCCCTGGGTAGTATATCATTATTTACAGTGATCCCTGGGGTGTATATCATTATTTCCAGTGGTCCCTGGGTAGTATATCATCATTTACAGTAGTGCCTGGGGAGTATATCATCTTTTAAAGTGGACCCTGGGCAGTAAGTCTTTATTTACAGTGGTCCCTGGGCAGTATATCTTTATTTACACTGGTCCCTGAGTAGTATAACATTATTTATAGTAGTTCCTGGTGAGTATATAATTATTTACATTGATCGCTGGGCAGTCTGTCATTATTTACAGTGGTCCCTGTGTATAATATCATTCTTTACAGTGGTCCCTCGGTAGTATATCATTATTTACAGTGTTCACTGTGAAGACTATCATTGTTTACAGTGGTCCTTGGGTCGTATATCATTATTTACAGTGGTTCCTTGGTAGAATATCATTAGTTACAGCGTTCCATGGGCACTTCACCATTATTAATAGTTGTCCATCGGTAGTATATTATTTTCTGTAGTGGTCCCTGGGTAGTAAATCATTATTTACTGTAGTCCCTGGTAGAATATCAGCATTTACAGTGGTCGCTGGTCAGAATGTCATTATTTACAGTTGTGCCTGGGTAGTACATTATTATTTGCATTTAACCCTGGATAGAATATCATTATTTACAGTTGTCCCTGAGTAAAATATCATTATTTAAATTGGTCCCTGTGCTGTATATCATTATTTTCAGTGTTCCCTGCATAGTTTAACATTATTTCCAGTGGTTTCTGGGCAACGCACCATTATTTACAGTGGTCCCAGGGGAGTATATACTTTTTTGCAGTGCGCCTGTGCAGTATATCACTGTTTGCAGTCGTCCCTGGGTAGTATATCTTTATTTACAGTGGTCCCTGAGTAGTCTATCATTATTTACATTCGTCCCTGGGTAGTATATCATTATTTACAGTGGTCACTGGGTGGTATATAATTATTTACAGTGGTCACTGGGTTGTATATCTTTATTAACAATGGTCCCTGGGAGTGTACCTCTATTTACAATGGTTCGTGGTAGTATATCATTCTTTTCATTGGTCACTGGGTAGTAAATAATTATTTACAGTGGTCCCTATGTAGTATGTCTTTATTTACAGTGGTTCCTGGTAGTATATCACTCTTTACAGTGGTCCCATGATAGTATATCATTATTTAATGTAGTCCCTGGGTAGTGTATCATTATTTACAGTGGTCCCTGGGTAGTGTATCATTATTTACAGTGGTCCCTGGGTAGTTGATCATTATTTACAGCCGTCCCTGGGCAGTATTTTATTTTTACAGTGGTACCTGGGCAGTATGTCATAATTTACAGTGATTCCTGATCAGGATATCAGTGGTCCATGGGTAATATTTCATTATTTGCAGTTGTCTCTGGTTAGAATATCATTATTTACAGTGGTCACTGTGTAGTATATCATTATCTACAATAGTCCCTGGATAGTATGACTTTATATACAGTGGTCCCTCGGCAGTATACCTTTATTATCTGGTAGTATCCCTGGTAGTATATCATTATTTACTATGGTCTCTGATTAGAATATCATTATTTACAGTGGGCACTGTGCAGTATATCTTATTTACAGTGGTTCCCGGGTTGTTTTTCATTATTTACAATGGTCTCTGGGTGGTATATCTTTATTTGCAGTGGTCCCTGGGTGGTATATCTTTATTTACAGTGGTCTCTGGGTGGTTTATCTTTATTTACAGTGGTCCCTGGGAAGTATATCATTATTTACTATGGTCTCTGATTAGAATATCATTATTTACAGTGGGCACTGTGCAGTATATCTTATTTACAGTGGTTCCCGGGTTGTTTTTCATTATTTACAGTGGTCTCTGGGTGGTATATCTTTATTTGTAGTGGTCCCTGGGTGGGATAACTTTATTTACAGTGGTCCCTGGTAAGTATATCATTATACTGTATCATTTAGTGGGCAGCACCGTATATTATTATATCATTCAGCACCACTATATCATTTAGTGTGCAGCATGGTAGCACAGTGGATAGCACAATTGTTTCACAGCTCCAGGGTCGCAGGTTTGATTCCCGGCTTGGGTCACTGTCTGTGCGGAGTCTGCACATCCTCCCCGTGTGTGCGTGGGTTTCCTCCGGCTGCTCCGGTTTTTCCCACAGTCCAAAGATGTGCAGTTTAGGTGAATTGGCCATCATAAATTGCCTTAGTGTCCAAAATTGCCCTTAGTGTTGGGTGGGATTACTCGCTTATGGGGATAGGGTGGAGATGTGGACTTGGATAGGGTGCTCTTTCCAAGAGCCGGGCAGACTCGATGGGCCGAATGGCCTCCTTCTGCACTGTAAATTCTATGATCTATGATTTACTGTGGTCCCTGGGTAGAGTATCATGATTTACAGTGTTCACTCGGTGGTATATCATTATTTACAGTCGTCCCTCGGCAGTATATCTTTATTTACAGTGGTACCTAGGTAGTATATCTTTATTTCCAATTGTCCCTGTGTTGAATATCATTATCTACAGTTGTCCCTGGATAGTATATCTTAATTTGCCGTTGTCCATGGGTAGTATATAATTATTTACAGTGCTCCATGGGTAGAATATCATTATTTACAGTGGTCCCTGGTAGTATATCATTATTTACAGTGGTCCCTGTGTAGTATGTAATTATTTACAGTGGTCCCTGGGTAGAAAGTCTTTATTTACATAGTTCCCGGGCGGTATATCTTTATTTACAGTGGTCACTGGGTAGTATATCATTATTTACAGTGAATCCTGGATAGTATATCACTATTTGCAGTGGTCCCTGGGCAGTATATCTTTATCTACAGAGGTCACTGGGTAGTAAATCAGTATTTACAGTGACCCCTGTGTAGTACATAATTATTTACAGTTGTCCCTCAGTATTATATCACTATTTGCAGTGGTCCCTGGACAGTGTATAATTATTTACAGTGGTCCCTAGGCAGTATTTCCTTATTTACAGTGGTCTCTGTGCAGTATATCTTTAGTTTTAGTGGACCCTGGGTAGTATATCATTATTTACAGTGTGCCCTGGGTAGTATGTCATTATTCACAGTGGTTGTGTGCAGTATATCATTATCTGCAGTGGTCCCTGGGTAGTATATCATTATTTACAATGATCACTGGAAAGTATATCATTATCTGCAGTGATCCCTGGGTAGTATAATCATTATTTACAGTGGTGCTTGTATAGAAAGTCTTTAATTACAGTGGTTCCTGGGCGGGATACCTTTATTTACAGTGGTCACTGAGTTGTATATCATTATTTACAGTGGCCACTGTGTAGTGTATCATTATTTACAATAGTCCCTGGGTGGTATACTTTTATTTAAAGTGGTCCCTGGGTGGTATTTCTTTATATACAGTGGTCACTGGCTGGTATATCATTATTTACAGTGGTTCCTGGGTAGGTTATTATAATTCACAATGGTCCCTGGGTGGTATATCTTTATTTACAGTGGTCCCTGGGTGGTATACCTTTATTTACAGTGGTCCCTGGGTGGTATTTCTTTATTTACAGTGGTCCCTGGGTTATTTATAAATATTAACAGAGGTCCCGGCGTACAATATCATTATTTACAGTGGTCCCTGGGTAGAATATCATTATTTACTGTAGTCCCTGTGTAGAATATCATTGTTTACAGTGGTCACTGGGTGGAATATCAATATTTACAGTGGTCCCTGGTAGTCTATCATTATTTACAGTGGCTCTGTGCAGTATATCATTATTTACATTTGCTCTGTGCAGTATGTCATTATTTTCAATGATCACTGGGTAGTATATCATCATCTGCAGTGGTCCCTGGGTAGGAGATCATTATTTCCATTGGTCCTTGTGTAGAAAGTCTTTATTTACTGTGGTTCCTGGGCGGTATTCCTTTATTTACAGTGGTCACTGGGTAGTATATCACTATTTGCAGTGGTCCCTGGGCAGTATATCTGTATTTACAGATGATGTGGAGATGCCGGCGTTGGACTGGGGTGAGCACAGTAAGAAGTCTTACAACACCAGGTTAAAGTCCAACAGGTTTGTTTCGATGTCACTAGCTTTCGGACCGCTGCTCCTTCCTCAGGTGAATGGAGAGGTCTGTTCCAGAAACACATATATAGACAAATTCAAAGATGCCAAACAAAGCTTGGAATGCGAGCATTAGCAGGTGATTAAATCTTTACAGATCCAGAGATGGGGTAACCCCAGGTTAAAGAGGTGTGAATTGTGTCAAGCCAGGACAGTTGGTAGGATTTCGCAGGCCAGATGGTGGGGGGGGTGAATGTAATGCGACATGAATCCCAGGTCCCGGTTGAGGCCGCACTCATGTGTGCGGAACTTGGCTATAAGCTTCTGCTCGGAGATTCTGTGTTGTCGCGCGTCCTGAAGGCTGCCTTGGAGAACGCTTACCCGGAGATCAGAGGCTGAATGCCCTTGACTGCTGAAGTGTTCCCTGACTGGAAGGGAACATTCCTGCCTGGTGATTGTTGCACGATGTCTGTTCATTCGGTGTTGCAGCGTCTGCTTGGTCTCGCCAAATTACCAGGCTTCGGGACACCCCTCCCCCAGCAGCCGCGATCCCTCCCCCTCCCCCAACAGCCGCGGCCCCCATCCCCCTCCCCCAGCAGCCTCCCACTCCCCCTCCCCCTCCCCCAGCAGCCGGGGTCCCCCTCCCCCAGCAGCCGCGGTCCCCCTCCCCCAGCAGCCGCGGTCCCCCTCCCCCTCCCCAGCAGCCGGGGTCCCCCTCCACCTGCAGCCGCTGTCCCCCCTCCCTCTCCCCCAGCAGCCGCGGTCCCCCTCCCCCAGCAGCCGCGGCCCCCCTCCCCCAGCAGCCGCGGTCCCCATCCCCCAGCAGCCGCGGTCCCCCTCCCCCAGCAGACGCAGTCCCCCTCCCCTCCCCAGCAGCCGCGGTCCCCTTCCCCCAGCAGCCGCGGTCCCCCTCCCCCAGCAGCCGCGGTCCCCCTCCCCCAGCAGCCGCGGTCCCCCTCCCCAGCAGCCGCGGTCCCCCTCCCCCAGCAGACGCGGTCCCCCTCCCCTCCCCCAGCAGCCGCGGTACCCTTCCCCCAGAAGCCGCGGTCCCCCTCCCCCAGCAGCCGCGGCCCCCCTCCCCAGCAGCCGCGGTCCCCCTCCCCAGCAGCCGCGGTCCCCCTCCCCCAGCAGCCGCGGTCCCCCTCCCCCAGCAGCCGCGGTCCCCCTCCCCCTCCCCCAGCAGCCGCGGTCTCCATCCCCTCCCCCAGCAGCCGCGGTCCCCCTCCCCCAGCAGCCGCGGTCCCCCTCCCCCAGCAGCCGCGGTCCCCCTCCCCCAGCAGCCGCGGTCCCCCTCCCCCAGCAGCCGCGGTCCCCCTCCCCCAGCAGCCGCGGTCCCCCTCCCCAGCAGCTGCGGTCCCCCTCCCCCGGCAGCCGCGGTCCCCCTCCCCAGCAGCCGCGGTCCCCCTCCCCCAGCAGCCGCGGTCCCCCTCCCCAGCAGCCGCGGTCCCCCTACCCCAGCAGCCGCGGTCCCCCTCCCCCAGCAGCCGCGGTCCCCCTCCCCAGCAGCCGCGGTCCCCCTCCCCCAGCAGCCGCGGTCCCCCTCCCCCAGCAGCATTGTCTCGGGTCGGACAGTTTGATGGTGCTGTTTATTTGATGTCTATATAATGTTTATTTGGATCTGTTTTCCCTGAGATTGCCTGTCCTGCCCGCTCTTCCCGCGGGCAGGGTGAGGCAGCGCCCGCCGCTGGCATCGGCCTGGAGCTGGGACACAACAAAGCAAAACAGACCAGAAGTAACTGATGGACAAACAAAATGTGGGGAGTGCCCCAAACCGGGGGTGGAGCACAGCCCCAACAGAACAGGAAAAGAGACCAAACCTCCCCCAATACCCGCCCAATGAAAGTGTGAGAATGGGGGTCGGTCCGGCAGCCCACCCCCTGCGGGGCCCAGCCAGCCCGGAAAGCTTCGAGTGTGCCCGTGGGCAGCGCCTGCCCCCGCTCCAGGGACCCCCGGCCGCCACCCAGGCCGCGGGAGAGGGGCAGACAGCCGGGCCGGACGGCCCCCTCAGTCGCCCGCTGCCTGGACCTAGAAATGGGAAGTTCGGCCCGGCCCAGGGGCAGGTTCACGGGGAGACCCTCCGCCTTCCCCGCCCCCCGCCGCACCGGGTGTCCGTAGATCAGGAGCGCGGGGCTGAAGCACAAAGAAAACCTCAACAACAACGTGGTCGAGAAATCAAAGCGGGAGAGCAGCCGAGGACAGACACCAAGAGCTGGTGCAGACTCGGGGGGCCGAATGGCCTCCTTCTGCACTGTAAATTCAATGATAATCTATGATTAATCTAGGACAAAGGTTCGGCACAACATCGTGGGCCGAAGGGCCTGTTCTGTGCTGTATTTTCTATGTTCTATGTACAACATGGACAAGCTCCACGGTGTCCCCCAGGCCGCGGGAGAGGCAGGTCTGTGGGGAGGCCGAGAAGTGATAGACTCTGTGATCGGGCGGCACTGCCGCGGGTAGCACCCTCCCACCCAGCTCCCCCAGTTCTATGGGGAGGACACCTCGGTCGAGGGCCCCCAGCAGGGAGCTCCGCTGCCGGACGCGTGTGGGGAGGGCGGGCGAGGTAAAGGAGGTGGAAGGTGTGCAGCAGCAGGCCGGACAGGAAACCCCTCCGCGCGGTGCCGAGAGGCCCGGAGGGGATTTCCACCAGGCGGCTGTGGGGCGCCGGCGCCCGGCGGGTGCACCGGGGCCTGGGACCGATGTGGAACTCCGTCCGAGCAGGGGTTCGCTCAGCCGGGATGCCAACCTCGCAACCAGGCCGCCTCTCGCTCCAGTGTGCCCGCGGGGCCGGGCACGGACGTCTTAAGGCCTTGGATGGCACTGGCCGGGCGCCGGACAGACACCGCCCCGCGCCCTGCCAGCCCAGCCCTCCGCCACACAGCCCTGCCCACGGCACCCACAGCCCGGCCCTCCGCCACCCAGCCCTTCCCACGGCACCAACAGCCCGGCCCTCCGCCACCCAGCCCTTCCCCCGGCACCCACAGCCCTCCCCACCCAGCCCTTCCCACGGCACCCACAGCCCTCCCCACCCAGCCCTTCCCACGGCACCCACAGCCCTCCGCCACCCAGCCCTTCCCACGGCACCCACAGCCCTCCGCCACCCAGCCCTTCCCACGGCACCCACAGCCCTCCGCCACCCAGCCCTGCCCACGGCACCCACAGCCCTCCGCCACCCAGCCCTTCCCACGGCACCCACAGCCCTCCGCCATCCAGCCCTGCCCACGGCACCCACAGCCCGGCCCTCCGCCACCCAGCCCTTCCCACGGCACCCACAGCCCTCCGCCATCCAGCCCTGCCCACGGCACCCACAGCCCGGCCCTCCGCCACCCAGCCCTTCCCACGGCACCCACAGCCCGGCTCTCCGCCACCCAGCCCTGCCCACGGCACCCACAGCCCTCCGCCACCCAGCCCTTCCCACGGCACCCACAGCCCTCCGCCACCCAGCCCTTCCCACGGCACCCACAGCCCGGCCCTCCGCCACCCAGCCCTTCCGACGGCACCCACAGCCCTCCCCACCCAGCCCTTCCCACGGCACCCACAGCCCTCCGCCACCCAGCCCTTCCCACGGCACCCACAGCCCTCCCCACCCAGCCCTTCCGACGGCACCCACAGCCCTCCCCAACCCAGCCCTTCCCACGGCACCCACAGCCCTCCGCCACCCAGCCCTTCCCACGGCACCCACAGCCCTCCGCCACCCAGCACTGCCCACGGCACCCACAGCCCTCCGCCACCCAGCCCTGCCCACGGCACCCACAGCCCTCCCCACCCAGCCCTTTCCAGGCACCCACAGCCCGGCCCTCCGCCACCCAGCCCTTCCCACGGCACCCACAGCCCTCCGCCACCCAGCCCTTCCCCCGGCACCCACAGCCCTCCTCCACCCAGCCCTTCTCACGGCACCCACAGCCCTCCGCCACCCAGCCCTTCCCACGGCACCCACAGCCCGGCCCTCTGCCACCCAGCCCTGCCCACGGCACCCACAGCCCTCCGCCACCCAGCCCTTCCCCCGGCACCCACAGCCCTCCTCCACCCAGCCCTTCCCACGGCACCCACAGCCCTCCGCCACCCAGCCCTTCCCACGGCACCCACAGCCCGGCCCTCCACAACCCAGCCCTTCCCACGGCACCCACAGCCCTCCCCCACCCAGCCCTTCCCACGGCACCCACAGCCCGGCCCTCCGCCACCCAGCCCTTCCTACGGCACCCACCGCCCTCCGCCACCCAGCCCTGCCCACGGCACCCACAGCCCTCCGCCACCCAGCCCTTCCCCCGGCACCCACAGCCCGGCCCTCCGCCACCCAGCCCTTCCCACGGCACCCACAGCCCTCCGCCACCCAGCCCTTCCCCCGGCACCCACAGCCCTCCCCCACCCAGCCCTTCCCACGGCACCCACAGCCCGGCCCTCCGCCACCCAGCCCTTCCCCCGGCACCCACAGCCCTCCGGCACCCACAGCCCTCCGCCACCCAGCCCTTCCCCCGGCACCCACAGCCCTCCCCCACCCAGCCCTTCCCACGGCACCCACAGCCCTCCGCCACCCAGCCCGTCACACGGCACCCACAGCCCGGCCCCCACCCAGCCCTTCCCACGGCACCCACAGCCCTCCGCCACCCAGCCCTTCCCATGGCACCCACAGCCCGGCCCTCCGCCACCCAGCCCTTCCCCCGGCACCCACAGCCCGGCCCTCTGCCACCCAGCCCTGCCCACGGCACCCACAGCCCAGCCCTCC
Source organism: Scyliorhinus torazame (assembly GCF_047496885.1). NCBI lineage: Eukaryota > Metazoa > Chordata > Chondrichthyes > Carcharhiniformes > Scyliorhinidae > Scyliorhinus > Scyliorhinus torazame. Next base: position 112,819 of record NW_027307837.1, read on the forward strand.
GCCACCCAGCCCTTCCCACTGCACCCACAGCCCTCCGCCACCCAGCCCTTCCCCCGGCGCCCACAGCCCGGCCCTCCGCCACCCTGCCCTGCCCACGGCACCCACAGCCCTCCGCCACCCTGCCCTGCCCACGGCACCCACAGCCCTCCGCCACCCAGCCCTTCCCACGGCACCCACCGCCCTCCGCCACCCAGCCCTTCCCACGGCACCCACAGCCCTCCGCCACCCAGCCCTTCCCACGGCACCCACAGCCCTCCGGCACCCACAGCCCTCCGCCACCCAGCCCTTCCCACGGCACCCACAGCCCTCCGCCACCCAGCCCTGCCCACGGCACCCACAGCCCTCCGCCACCCAGCCCTTCCCACGGCACCCACAGCCCGGCCCTCCGCCACCCAGCCCTTCCCACGGCACCCACAGCCCGGCCATCCGCCACCCAGCCCTTCCCACGGCACCCACAGCCCTCCGCCACCCAGCCCTTCCCACGGCACCCACAGCCCTCCCCACCCAGCCCTTCCCACGGCACCCACAGCCCTCCGCCACCCAGCACTGCCCACGGCACCCACAGCCCGGCCCTCCGCCACCCAGCCCTTCCCACGGCACCCACAGCCCTCCGCCACCCAGCCCTTCCCCCGGCACCCACAGCCCTCCCCCACCCAGCCCTTCCCACGGCACCCACAGCCCGGCCCTCCGACACCCAGCCCTTCCCACGGCACCCACAGCCCTCCGCCACCCAGCCTTTCCCACCGCACCCACAGCCCTCCGCCACCCAGCCTGCCCACGGCACCCACAGCCCTCCACCATCCAGCCCTTACCACGGCACCCACAGCCCTCCCCAACCAGCCCTTCCCACGGCACCCACAGCCCTCCGCCACCCAGCCCTTCCCACGGTACCCACAGCCCTCCCCCACCCAGCCCTTCCCACGGCACCCACAGCCCTCCGCCACCCAGCCCTTCCCACGGCACCCACAGCCCTCCGCCACCCAGCCCTGCCACGGCACCCACAGCCCGGCCCTCCGACACCCAGCCCTTCCCACTGCACCCACAGCCCTCCGCCACCCAGCCCTTCCCCCGGCACCCACAGCCCTCCGCCACCCAGCCCTTCCCACGGCACCCACAGCCCGGCCCTCCGCCACCCAGCCCTTCCCACGGCACCCACAGCCCTCCGCCACCCAGCCCTTCCCCCGGCACCCACAGCCCTCCCCCACCCAGCCCTTCCCCCGGCACCCACAGCCCGGCCCTCCGCCACCCAGCCCTTCCCACGGCACCCACAGCCCTCCGCCACCCAGCCCTTCCCCCGGCACCCACAGCCCTCCCCCACCCAGCCCTTCCCACGGCACCCACAGCCCTCCGCCACCCAGCCCTTCCCACGGCACCCACAGCCCTCCGCCACCCAGCCCTTCCCATGGCACCCACAGCCCGGCCCTCCGCCACCCAGCCCTTCCCACGGCACCCACAGCCCTCCGCCACCCAGCCCTTCCCACGGCACCCACAGCCCGGCCCTCTGCCACCCAGCCCTTCCCATGGCACCCACAGCCCTCCGCCACCCCGCCCTTCCCACGGCACCCACAGCCCAGCCCTCCGCCACCCAGCCCTTCCCACTGCACCCACAGCCCTCCGCCACCCAGCCCTTCCCCCGGCGCCCACAGCCCGGCCCTCCGCCACCCTGCCCTGCCCACGGCACCCACAGCCCTCCGCCACCCAGCCCTTCCCACGGCACCCACAGCCCGGCCCTCCGCCACCCAGCCCTTCCCACGGCACCCACAGCCATCCGCCACCCAGCCCTTCCCACGGCACCCACAGCCATCCGCCACCCAGCCCTTCCCCCGGCACCCACAGCCCTTCGCCACCCAGACCTGCCCACGGCACCCACAGCCCAGCCCTCCGCCACCCAGCCCTTCCCACTGCACCCACAGCCCTCCGCCACCCAGCCCTTCCCCCGGCGCCCACAGCCCGGCCCTCCGCCACACTGCCCTGCCCACGGCACCCACAGCCCTCCGCCACCCAGCCCTGCCCACGGCACCCACAGCCCAGCCCTCCCCCACCCAGCCCTTCCCACTGCACCCACAGCCCTCCGCCACCCAGCCCTTCCCCCGGCGCCCACAGCCCGGCCCTCCGCCACCCTGCCCTGCCCACGGCACCCACAGCCCTCCGCCACCCAGCCCTGCCCACGGCACCCACAGCCCGGCCCTCCGCCACCCAGCCCTTCCCACGGCACCCACAGCCCTCCGCCACCCAGCCCTTCCCCCGGCACCCACAGCCCGGCCCTCCGCCACCCAGCCCTTCCAAAGGCACCCACAGCCCTCCGCCACCCAGCCCTTCCCACGGCACCCACAGCCCTCCGCCACCCAGCCCTTCCCACGGCACCCACAGCCCTCCGCCACCCAGCCCTTCCCACGGCACCCACAGCCCTCCCCCACCCAGCCCTTCCCACGGCACCCACAGCCCGGCCCTCCGCCACCCAGCCCTTCCCACGGCACCCACAGCCCTCCGCCACCCTGCCCTGCCCACGGCACCCACAGCCCTCCGCCACCCAGCCCTGCCCACGGCACCCACAGCCCGGCCCTCCGCCACCCAGCCCTTCCCACGGCACCCACAGCCCTCCGCCACCCAGCCCTTCCCCCGGCACCCACAGCCCGGCCCTCCGCCACCCAGCCCTTCCCACGGCACCCACAGCCCGGCCCTCCCCCACCCAGCCCTTCCCACGGCACCCACAGCCCTCCGCCACCCAGCCCTTCCCACGGCACCCACAGCCCTCCGCCACCCAGCCCTTCCCACGGCACCCACAGCCCGGCCCTCCGCCACCCAGCCCTTCCCACGGCACCCACAGCCCTCCGCCACCCAGCCCTGCCCACGGCACCCACAGCCCTCCGCCACCCAGCCCTGCCCACGGCACCCACAGCCCTCCGCCACCCAGCCCTTCCCACGGCACCCACAGCCCTCCGCCACCCAGCCCTTCCCACTGCACCCACAGCCCTCCGCCACCCAGCCCTTCCCCCGGCGCCCACAGCCCGGCACTCCGCCACCCTGCCCTGCCCACGGCACCCACAGCCCTCCGCCACCCAGCCCTGCCCACGGCACCCACAGCCCGGCCCTCCGCCACCCAGCCCTTCCCACGGCACCCACAGCCCTCCGCCACCCAGCCCTTCCCCCGGCACCCACAGCCCGGCCCTCCGCCACCCAGCCCTTCCCACGGCACCCACAGCCCTCCGCCACCCAGCCCTTCCCACGGCACCCACAGCCCTCCGCCACCCAGCCCTTCCCACGGCACCCACAGCCCTCCGCCACCCAGCCCTGCCCACGGCACCCACAGCCCGGCCCTCCGCCACCCAGCCCTTCCCACGGCACCCACAGCCCTCCGCCACCCAGCCCTTCCCACGGCACCCACAGCCCTCCGCCACCCAGCCCTTCCCACGGCACCCACAGCCCTCCCCCACCCAGCCCTTCCCACGGCACCCACAGCCCGGCCCTCCGCCACCCAGCCCTTCCCACGGCACCCAAAGCCCTCCGCCACCCTGCCCTGCCCACGGCACCCACAGCCCTCCGCCACCCAGCCCTGCCCACGGCACCCACAGCCCGGCCCTCCGCCACCCAGCCCTTCCCACGGCACCCACAGCCCTCCGCCACCCAGCCCTTCCCCCGGCACCCACAGCCCGGCCCTCCGCCACCCAGCCATTCCCACGGCACCCACAGCCCGGCCCTCCCCCACCCAGCCCTTCCCACGGCACCCACAGCCCTCCGCCACCCAGCCCTTCCCACGGCACCCACAGCCCTCCGCCACCCAGCCCTGCCCACGGCACCCACAGCCCTCCGCCACCCAGCCCTGCCCACGGCACCCACAGCCCTCCGCCACCCAGCCCTGCCCACGGCACCCACAGCCCTCCGCCACCCAGCCCTTCCCACGGCACCCACAGCCCTCCGCCACCCAGCCCTTCCCACGGCACCCACAGCCCTCCGCCACCCAGCCCTGCCCACGGCACCCACAGCCCTCCGCCACCCAGCCCTTCCCACGGCACCCACAGTCCTCCGCCACCCAGCCCTTCCCACAGCACCCACAGTCCAGCCCTCCGCCACCCAGCCCTTCCCACGGCACCCACAGCCCGGCCCTCCCCCACCCAGCCCTTCCCACGGCACCAACAGCCCTCCCCCACCCAGCCCTTCCCACGGCACCCACAGCCCTCCGCCACCCAGCCCTTCCCACGGCACCCACAGCCCTCCCCCACCCAGCCCTTCCCACGGCACCCACAGCCCTCCGCCACCCAGCCCTGCCCACGGCACCCACAGCCCTCCCCCACCCAGCCCTGCCCACGGCACCCACAGCCCGGCCCTCCGCCACCCAGCCCTTCCCACGGCATCCACAGCCCTCCCCCACCCAGCCCTTCCCACGGCACCCACAGCCCTCCCCCACCCAGCCCTTCCCACGGCACCCACAGCCCTCCGCCACCCAGCCCTGCCCACGGCACCCACCGCCCTCCCCACCCAGCCCTTCCCACGGCACCCACAGCCCTCCGCCACCCAGCCCTGCCCACGGCACCCACAGCCCTCCGCCACCCAGCCCTTCCCACGGCACCCACAGCCCTCCGCCACCCAGCCCTGCCCACGGCACCCACCGCCCGGCCCTCCGCCACCCAGCCCTGCCCACGGCACCCACAGCCCGGCCCTCCGCCACCCAGCCCTTCCCACGGCACCCACAGCCCTCCGCCACCCAGCCCTGCCCACGGCACCCACAGCCCTCCGCCACCCAGCCCTTCCCACGGCACCCACAGCCCTCCGCCACCCAGCCCTTCCCACGGCACCCACAGCCCTCCGCCACCCAGCCCTGCCCACGGCACCCACCGCCCGGCCCTCCGCCACCCAGCCCTGCCCACGGCACCCACAGCCCTCCGCCACCCAGCCCTTCCCACGGCACCCACCGCCCTCCGCCACCCAGCCCTGCCCACGGCACCCACAGCCCTCCGCCACCCAGCCCTTCCCACGGCACCCACCGCCCTCCGCCACCCAGCCCTTCCCACGGCACCCACCGCCCTCCGCTCCGCCAGCCACCCGAATGGAGATTGGCGGAGGTGCGGATTCCTGAGCAGCGGCTCCCTTACGACAGCCGCCACTCCTGACGGGGGAGAGCTGCGGCGCCTGGAGACCGTGTTCCAGACTTTGAGGAGGTCCTGGTACAAGACGGGCAGCGCCAACAGAGAGTTCCGAAGACCCTGCTGGTCCACAGACAGGAGCTGCACGTCGTAGTTCAGGCCGAGCCCCTGGGGGGAGAAATCCGTCGCCAGGGCCCCACCGTGGAGGAGGCTCAGCGTACAGGTAACGCTGCAGAGTCTGAGGGTGGAAAGTGGCAGTCTGGGTGCGGAGGCACACCAGCGCCTGACCGCCCTCCGCCATCGGGAGACTCCAGACCTCCGCAGCGACCCCGTGCAGTCGATTGTCCCGGAGGAACCGAAGCTGGGCTCTCTGGATGGTGGGACAAAGCCAGGGGGGGGAGTCAGTGACCAGCCGGGACCACAGCATGGAGGCGATCAGCTGGTTTATGACGAGAACTCGGCCCCTGGGGGACAGCACTCGGAGCCGTCCTGTCCAGCGTCCCAGGCCAGCGGTGACCTTGGTCTCCAGCTCCTGCCCGTTCGCCGGCCAGGCTCCCTCTGCCGGGCAAAGATGGACTCCCAGGTCGAGGCTGTTGGTCCGACTCCAGCTGAAGGGCCCGAGCTCCTCCGGGAGGGGGTCCACCTGCCACGGACCGACCAGGAGTCCGGAACATTTGGCCCAGTTGATCCGTGGGGAGGACGCGGCGGAGTAGACAGCTTGGCTCTCTCGCATCCTCCGGGGGTCCCCGGGGTCAGTGACCATGAGGAACACGGCATCAGCGTCCGCCGAGAGGACCACCCCCCCGTCCGGCTCGCGCAGAACCAGCCCCGTGAACCCCCTCCGCAGGAGGCACAGGAAAGGCCCCACGCAGCGGGAATAATGTTGGCCGGACAGGGGGCAGCCCTGACGCACTCCTCCACCAAAGCGAAGGGGCGCCGTCAGGGACCCGTTAACCTTAATCAGACTCTCCGAGGCGGCGGACAGTAACCGGATCCGGGGGACAAAATACCACCCGAACCCGACAGCTCGCAGAGTCCCGAGCAAATCCCCGGGCCCCACCCTGTCGAACGCCTTCTCCTGGTCAAGAGACAGGGAGGCGCTCGACATACCAGTCCTCTGGGTAAAGTGAATAATGTCCCGGGCCAGGTGGATATTGTCATAGATTGTGCGGTCCGGGACTGTGTAGGACTGGTCAGGGTGGATCATGTGGTCCACCTCGGGGCCAAGGCGTAAACACAGCACCTTTGCGAAGATTTTATAGTCCGTGCTGAGGAGGGAGACCGGTCGCCAGGTCTTTAGTCGGCAGAGATCCCCCTTCTTGGGCAGCAGGGCAATGACGGCCCTGCGCCACGAAAGGGGCATCTCCCCGGTCGCGATACATTCCCCCACGACCCCCGTATAGTCACTCCCCAGGACGTCCCAGCACGCCCTGAAGAACTCCACGGTCAGCCCGTCCAGCCCTGGGGATTTGCCCCGTGAGAGGCTGTCCAGGGCGCCGGTCAGCTCTTGGAGGTTGATGGCATTATCGAGCTTCCCGGCGCCCTCCGGGCCCACCTGCGGCAGGTCCTCCCACAGAACTCTGCAAGCGTCCTCGCTGGACGGACCCGGAGAGAAGAGGTCGGAGTAAAAATCCCTGATCAGGGCCCTGACCCCCCTCCGGATCCGAGACGAGGGGCCGGTCGTCGACCAGCAGCGTAGAAACCTGCCGACGCGCCCCGCGTCCTCTTTCCAGCGAGTAGAAGAAGCGGGAGTCGCGGTCCATGTCCGTTAGGAGACGGATCCGCGACCTCACGTACGCGCCGCTGGACCCGGCGAGTTGCAGGCCCCGCAGTGCGCCCCTCTTCTCCCTGTACACCAACCCCAGGGCCGGGCCTCATCGGGCTGAGCGAGACGTGACTCCAGATCGAGGAGTTCCTCAGCCAATTTGGCGATAGTGGAGTTCCGCCCCGCCGTAGACCCCTCCGTGTACCCCTGACAGACGGCACGGTTCTGGGCCTTGCCCACATCCCACCGTAGCCTCAAGGAGGGGAAGCCACCCCGCTCCCTTCTCCAGCCGGCCCAGAAACGGCAGAACGAGTCCAGGAACCGCTCGTCCTCCAGCAGCAGGTTGTTAAAGTGCCAGTACGCGGACCGTGTCTGAGCGCGGGACGGGGCGAGACCCGCCCACACCAGGTGGTGATCCGAGCACGGCACCTGCTCCATGGAGCCCGTCGGAACGCTGGGCAAGTCCGTCTTGGAAATGTAAAGACGGTCGATGATGGACGCTCTGAACGGGGGCCGCACAGAGGTGCGCACCCGCAATTCAGGATGGAGAGTCCGCCAGACATCCACCAAGTCAAAGGACCTAACCAGGTCCCTCAACTCCACCACCGCCGCTGGGCCACGCTGGACTCCGATGCGGTCCTTGTCCCGGAGGGTGCAATTGAAATCCCCTCCGAGGACGATGCACTTGCCCACCGGGATGGTGCCGAGAAGAGTGGACACCTTTTGGAAGGAAGCCGCCTGCTGCAGTCCGGCCACGGGAGCGGATACATTTACAAAGTGAATCACCGCTGCCCCGAAACGGGCCTTTAGGTGCAGCAGACGGCCTGGCACTGGCTCCTTGACCCCCCCCAGGGGGGACGAGGGGAGACTCGGTGCCGGGTGTGAGGGTGCCCTCTGCCTCGCTGCAGAGCGCGTCTAAATCCTCCTCCTCACCCGCCACCGAGCAGCCTTCCTCCTCCGAACGGTCACCTCCCGAGCTCGAGTCCCCCGCCACATGGAGTATGGCGGGCGGCACGGGCCCACCGGCTAACCCTTGGCCCGATTTGACCCCACCCCCCAGGGTCGTCCTCAGGCAGGTCCCTCGCAGGCTCCTCCCGCGGCTCAGGGCCCGTGGACGGCGCACCCACCCACGCCGGCGACTCCGGGACCTCGGAGAGACCCCCCCGGAAATATGTCCGGCTTGAAAACAGGGCTCTCCGGCGTCGCCCGCCCGGGTGTAGAGGGCGGGGAGCCTCCCCCGTCCACGGCCCACAGTGGCACGATGAGCGGTCGCTGCTGCTGCCGGCCCCCGGCGATGGTGAAGAGGAGGCGTCCGGGGAGGAAACTTGCACCGGGCGGGACGGGCCCCCAGGGGCTTCGACTCCGCTCGACCCCGGGTCCTCCTGCTCGGGGAGGACAGCAGCTCGAGTGGCTCGGGGGCCTCGGAGGCCCCCCCCGGTCTTGCTTCTCTTCATTGTGTGCCCCGGGCCAGGCGTCGGGGGGATGGGCACCAACACGGGAGACCCCCACCCCTCGCCCGGGGAGGGGGCAGCAAACCCCCCCTTGCCCGGGCAGGCGGCGCTTGCGGGGAGGGGGCGGCTCGGGATCGCCCTGCTGCACGGCCTCCATGGCGGGAGAGGCCCCGGCAGCATCCCCCTCCCCCTCCCGGCTCAGGCGGACAGGAGCCTGGCGGCGGAAGGAGTAGACATGGCGGAGGGAGGGGTCCCGCAGGCCGAGCGTCAGCGCCGCCGCCCCGGACCTGACCTCCCCCAGTAGGTTGGGATGGGGCAGGAGGAGCTCGGTGGGGAGGGAGGGCGGGACGTTTGATAGAACAACACGTTCTGCGGTGGCCTCCAGCGTCTCCACCGCCACGTGTGCCCCGCCCACCGTGAGCCCCCTTTCCAGGGCCCGGTGGGCCGCCTGCTCGGCCCGCAGGAAGAACCCGGCCTTGCCGTACATCCGCGAGGCGGCTACGATGGCCGAGGGGCCGACAGCCCCGCCCATCGCACGGGTGCCCGCCTCAATGGTCATGGTAGGGTGGGCATAGCACTTCACCCCCAGCTGCCGCGTGAGCAGGCGGGAGGGCGAGGGCACCGCGGGGGCAGCGGAGCGACGGGAGGCTGCCGCCCCCACATAATGTCTTGTCCGCCCTGCCCCCGGCAGTGGAGGATGCCCCCGAGGTGCTGGCCTGAGGGTGGGAGGGCAGGAGGCTGGGCCTGCAGCCCTGGATGGTCCCACTCCCACCTCAGACAGAGGGGTGGGAGGACAGGAGGCCGGGCCTGCAGCCCTGGATGGTCCCACTCCCACCTCAGACAGAGGGGTGGGAGGACAGGAGGCTGGGCCTGCAGCCCTGGATGGCCCCACTCCCACCTCAGGCAGAGGGGTGGGAGGACAGGAGGCCGGGCATGCAGCCCTGGATGGTCCCAGTCCCACCTCAGGCAGAGGGGTGGGAGGACAGGAGGCTGGGCCTGCAGCCCTGGATGGTCCCACTCCCACCTCAGACAGAGGGGTGGGAGGACAGGAGGCCGGGCCTGCAGCCCCGGATGGTCCCAGTCCCACCTCAGGCAGAGGGGTGGGAGGACAGGAGGCCGGGCCTGCAGCTCTGGATGGTCCCAGTCCCACCTCAGGCAGACGGGTGGGAGGACAGGAGACTGGGCCTGCAGCCCCGGATGGTCCCACTCCCACCTCAGGCAGAGGGGTGGGAGGACAAGAGGCTGGGCCTGCAGCCCTGGATGGTCCCAGTCCCACCTCAGGCAGAGGGGTGGGAGGACAGGAGGCCGGGCCTGCAGCTCTGGATGGTCCCAGTCCCACCTCAGGCAGACGGGTGGGAGGACAGGAGGCTGGGCCTGCAGCCCCAGGCGGTCCCACTCCCACCTCAGGCAGAGGAGTGGGAGGATAGGAGGCCGGGCCTGCAGCCCTGGATGGTCCCACTCCCACCTCAGGCAAAGGGGTGCGAGCACAGGAGGCCGGTCCTGCAGCCCTGGATGGTCCCACTCCCACCTCAGTCAGAGGGGTGAGAGGACAGGAGGCCGGGGCTGCAGCCCTGTATGGTCCCACTCCCACCTCAGGCAGACGGGTGAGAGGACAGGAGGCTGGGCCTGCAGCCCCGGATGGTCCCAGTCCACCTCAAGCATTGGGGTTGGAGGACAGGAGGCCGGGCCTGCAGCTCTGGATGGTCCCACCCACCTCAGGCAGAGGGGTGGGGGACAGGAGGCTGGGCCTGCAGCCTGGATGGTCCCAGTCCCACCTCAGGCAGAGGAGTGGGAGGACAGGAGGCCGGGCCTGCAATCCTGGATGGTCCCAGTCCCACCTCAGGCAGAGGGGTGGGGGACAGGAGGCTGGGCCGGCATCCCTGGATGGTCCCAGTCCCACCTCAGGCAGAGGTGTGGGGGACAGGAGGCTGGGCCGGCATCCCTGGATGGTCCCACCTCAGGAAGAGGGGTGGGAGGACAGGAGGCTGGGCCTGCAGCCCTGGATGGTCCCAGTCCCACCTCAGGCAGAGGGGTGGGAGGACAGGAGGCCGGGCCTGCAGCCCTGGATGGTCCCACTCCCACCTCAGGCAGAGGGGTGGGAGGACAGGAGGCCGGGCCTGCAGCCCTGGATGGTCCCACCTCAGGAAGAGGGGTGGGAGGACAGGAGGCTGGGCCTGCAGCCCTGGATGGTCCCAGTCCCACCTCAGGCAGAGGGGTGGGAGGACAGGAGGCCGGGCCTGCAGCCCTGGATGGTCCCACTCCCACCTCAGGCAGAGGGGTGGGAGGACAGGAGGCCGGGCCTGCAGCCCTTGATGGTCCCTGTCCCACCTCAGGCAGAGGGGTGGGAGGACAGGAGGCCGGGCCTGCAGCCCTGGATGGTCCCACTCCCACCTCAGGCAGAGGGGTGGGAGGACAGGAGGCCGTGCCTGCAGCCTTGGATGGTCCCACACCCACCTCAGACAGAGGGGTGGGAGGACAGGAGGCCGGGCCTGCAGCCCTGGATGGTCCCACTCCCACCTCAGGCAGAGGGGTGGGAGGACAGGAGACTGGGCCTGCAGCCCTGGATGGTCCCACTCCCACCTCAGGCTGAGGGGTGGGAGGACAGGAGGCTGGGCCTGCAGCTGTGGATGGTCCCAGTCCCACCTCAGGCAGAGGGGTGGGAGGACAGGAGGCCGGGCCTGCAGCTCTGGATGGTCCCAGTCCCACCTCAGGCAGACGGGTGGGAGGACAGGAGACTGGGCCTGCAGCCCCGGATGGTCCCACTCCCACCTCAGGCAGAGGGGTGGGAGGACAAGAGGCTGGGCCTGCAGCCCTGGATGGTCCCACTCCCACCTCAGGCAGAGGGGCGGGAGGACAGGAGGCTGGGCCTGCAGCCCCAGGCGGTCCCACTCCCACCTCAGGCAGAGGAGTGGGAGGATAGGAGGCCGGTCCTGCAGCCCTGGATGGTCCCACTCCCACCTCAGGCAGAGGGGTGGGGGACAGGAGGCTGGGCCTGCAGCCTGGATGGTCCCAGTCCCACCTCAGGCAGAGGAGTGGGAGGACAGGAGGCCGGGCCTGCAATCCTGGATGGTCCCAGTCCCACCTCAGGCAGAGGGGTGGGGGACAGGAGGCTGGGCCGGCATCCCTGGATGGTCCCACCTCAGGAAGAGGGGTGGGAGGACAGGAGGCTGGGCCTGCAGCCCTGGATGGTCCCAGTCCCACCTCAGGCAGAGGGGTGGGAGGACAGGAGGCCGGGCCTGCAGCCCTGGATGGTCCCACTCCCACCTCAGGCAGAGGGGTGGGAGGACAGGAGGCCGGGCCTGCAGCCCTGGATGGTCCCACCTCAGGAAGAGGGGTGGGAGGACAGGAGGCCGGGCCTGCAGCCCTGGATGGTCCCACTCCCACCTCAGGCAGAGGGGTGGGAGGACAGGAGGCCGGGCCTGCAGCCCTTGATGGTCCCTGTCCCACCTCAGGCAGAGGGGTGGGAGGACAGGAGGCCGGGCCTGCAGCCCTGGATGGTCCCACTCCCACCTCAGGCAGAGGGGTGGGAGGACAGGAGGCCGTGCCTGCAGCCTTGGATGGTCCCACACCCACCTCAGACAGAGGGGTGGGAGGACAGGAGGCCGGGCCTGCAGCCCTGGATGGTCCCACTCCCACCTCAGGCAGAGGGGTGGGAGGACAGGAGACTGGGCCTGCAGCCCTGGATGGTCCCACTCCCACCTCAGGCTGAGGGGTGGGAGGACAGGAGGCTGGGCCTGCAGCTGTGGATGGTCCCAGTCCCACCTCAGGCAGAGGGGTGGGAGGACAGGAGGCCGGGCCTGCAGCTCTGGATGGTCCCAGTCCCACCTCAGGCAGACGGGTGGGAGGACAGGAGACTGGGCCTGCAGCCCCGGATGGTCCCACTCCCACCTCAGGCAGAGGGGTGGGAGGACAAGAGGCTGGGCCTGCAGCCCTGGATTGTCCCACTCCCACCTCAGGCAGAGGGGCGGGAGGACAGGAGGCTGGGCCTGCAGCCCCAGGCGGTCCCACTCCCACCTCAGGCAGAGGAGTGGGAGGATAGGAGGCCGGGCCTGCAGCCCTGGATGGTCCCACTCCCACCTCAGGCAAAGGGGTGCGAGGACAGGAGGCCGGTCCTGCAGCCCTGGATGGTCCCACTCCCACCTCAGGCAGAGGGGTGAGAGGACAGGAGGCCGGGGCTGCAGCCCTGTATGGTCCCACTCCCACCTCAGGCAGACGGGTGAGAGGACAGGAGGCTGGGCCTGCAGCCCCGGATGGTCCCAGTCCACCTCAAGCAGTGGGGTTGGAGGACAGGAGGCCGGGCCTGCAGCTCTGGATGGTCCCACCCACCTCAGGCAGAGGGGTGGGGGACAGGAGGCTGGGCCTGCAGCCTGGATGGTCCCAGTCCCACCTCAGGCAGAGGAGTGGGAGGACAGGAGGCCGGGCCTGCAATCCTGGATGGTCCCAGTCCCACCTCAGGCAGAGGGGTGGGGGACAGGAGGCTGGGCCGGCATCCCTGGATGGTCCCACCTCAGGAAGAGGGGTGGGAGGACAGGAGGCTGGGCCTGCAGCCCTGGATGGTCCCAGTCCCACCTCAGGCAGAGGGGTGGGAGGACAGGAGGCCGGGCCTGCAGCCCTGGATGGTCCCACTCCCACCTCAGGCAGAGGGGTGGGAGGACAGGAGGCCGGGCCTGCAGCCCTGGATGGTCCCACCTCAGGAAGAGGGGTGGGAGGACAGGAGGCTGGGCCTGCAGCCCTGGATGGTCCCAGTCCCACCTCAGGCAGAGGGGTGGGAGGACAGGAGGCCGGGCCTGCAGCCCTGGATGGTCCCACTCCCACCTCAGGCAGAGGGGTGGGAGGACAGGAGGCCGGGCCTGCAGCCCTTGATGGTCCCTGTCCCACCTCAGGCAGAGGGGTGGGAGGACAGGAGGCCGGGCCTGCAGCCCTGGATGGTCCCACTCCCACCTCAGGCAGAGGGGTGGGAGGACAGGAGGCCGTGCCTGCAGCCCTGGATGGTCCCACACCCACCTCAGACAGAGGGGTGGGAGGACAGGAGGCCGGGCCTGCAGCCCTGGATGGTCCCACTCCCACCTCAGGCAGAGGGGTGGGAGGACAGGAGACTGGGCCTGCAGCCCTGGATGGTCCCACTCCCACCTCAGGCAGAGGGGTGGGAGGACAGGAGGCTGGGCCTGCAGCTGTGGATGGTCCCAGTCCCACCTCAGGCAGAGGGGTGGGAGGACAGGAGGCCGGGCCTGCAGCCCTGGATGGTCCCACTCCCACCTCAGGCAGAGGGGTGGGAGGACAGGAGGCCGGGCCTGCAGCCCTGGATGGTCCCACGCCCACCTCAGGCAGAGGGGTGGGAGGACAGGAGGCCGGGCCTGCAACCCTCGATGGTCCCACTCCCACCTCAGGCAGAGGGATGGGAGGACAAGAGGCTGGGCCTGCAGCCCTGGATGGTCCCATTCCCACCTCAGGCAGAGGTGTGGGAGGACAGGTGGCTGGGCCTGCAGCCCTGGATGGTCCCACGCCCACCTCAGGCAGAGGGGTGGGAGGACAGGAGGCTGGGCCTGCCGCCCTGGATGGTCCCAGTCCCACCTCAGGCAGAGGGGTGGGAGGACAGGAGGCTGGGCCTGCCGCCCTGGATGGTCCCAGTCCCAAATCAGGCAGATGGGTGCGAGGACAGGTGGCTGGGCCTGCAGCCATAGGCGGTCCCACTCCCACCTCAGGCAGAGGGGTGGGACGACATGAAGCCGGGCCTGCAGTCCTGGATGGTCTCACTCCCACCTCAGGCAGAGGGGTGGGAGGACAGGAGGCCGGACCTGCATCCCTGGATGGCCCCAGTCCCACCTCAGGCAGAGGTCTGGGAGGACAGGAGGCTGGGTCTGCAGCCCTGGATGGTCCCACTCCCACCTCAGGCAGAGGGGTGGGAGGACAGGAGGCCGGGCCTGCAGCCCTGGATGGTCCCACTCCCACCTCAGGCAGAGGGGTGGGAGGACAGGAGGCTGGGCCTGCAGCCTGGTTGGTCCCACTCTCACCTCAGGCAGAGGGTTGGGAGGACAGGAGGCTGGGCCTGCAGCCTGGATTGTCCCACTCCCACCTCAGGCAGAGGGGTGAGAGGACAGGAGGCCGGGGCTGCAGCCCTGTATGGTCCCACTCCCACCTCAGGCAGACGGGTGAGAGGACAGGAGGCTGGGCCTGCAGCCCCGGATGTTCCCAGTCCACCTCAAGCATTGGGGTTGGTGGACAGGAGGCCGGGCCTGCAGCTCTGGATGGTCCCACCCACCTCAGGCAGAGGGGTGGGGGACAGGAGGCTGGGCCTGCAGCCTGGATGGTCCCAGTCCCACCTCAGGCAGAGGAGTGGGAGGACAGGAGGCCGGGCCTGCAATCCTGGATGATCCCAGTCCCACCTCAGGCAGAGTGGTGAGGGACAGGAGGCTGGGCCGGCATCCCTGGATGGTCCCACCTCAGGAAGAGGGGTGGGAGGACAGGAGGCTGGGCCTGCAGCCCTGGATGGTCCCAGTCCCACCTCAGGCAGAGGGGTGGGAGGACAGGAGGCCGGGCCTGCAGCCCTGGATGGTCCCACTCCCACCTCAGGCAGAGGGGTGGGAGGACAGGAGGCCGGGCCTGCAGCCCTGGATGGTCCCACCTCAGGAAGAGGGGTGGGAGGACAGGAGGCTGGGCCTGCAGCCCTGGATGGTCCCAGTCCCACCTCAGGCAGAGGGGTGGGAGGACAGAAGGCCGGGCCTGCAGCCCTGGATGGTCCCACTCCAACGTCAGGCAGAGGGGTGGGAGGACAGGAGGCCGGGCCTGCAGCCCTTGATGGTCCCTGTCCCACCTCAGGCAGAGGGGTGGGAGGACAGGAGGCCGGGCCTGCAGCCCTGGATGGTCCCACTCCCACCTCAGGCAGAGGGGTGGGAGGACAGGAGGCCGTGCCTGCAGCCCTGGATGGTCCCACACCCACCTCAGACAGAGGGGTGGGAGGACAGGAGGCCGGGCCTGCAGCCCTGGATGGTCCCACTCCCACCTCAGGCAGAGGGGTGGGAGGACAGGAGACTGGGCCTGCAGCCCTGGATGGTCCCACTCCCACCTCAGGCAGAGGGGTGGGAGGACAGGACGCTGGGCCTGCAGCTGTGGATGGTCCCAGTCCCACCTCAGGCAGAGGGGTGGGAGGACAGGAGGCCGGGCCTGCAGCTCTGGATGGTCCCAGTCCCACCTCAGGCAGACGGGTGGGAGCACAGGAGACTGGGCCTGCAGCCCCGGATGGTCCCACTCCCACCTCAGGCAGAGGGGTGGGAGGACAAGAGGCTGGGCCTGCAGCCCTGGATGGTCCCACTCCCACCTCAGGCAGAGGGGCGGGAGGACAGGAGGCTGGGCCTGCAGCCCCAGGCGGTCCCACTCCCACCTCAGGCAGAGGAGTGGGAGGATAGGAGGCCGGGCCTGCAGCCCTGGATGGTCCCACTCCCACCTCAGGCAAAGGGGTGCGAGGACAGGAGGCCGGCCCTGCAGCCCTGGATGGTCCCACTCCCACCTCAGGCAGAGGGGTGAGAGGACAGGAGGCCGGGGCTGCAGCCCTGTATGGTCCCACTCCCACCTCAGGCAGACGGGTGAGAGGACAGGAGGCTGGGCCTGCAGCCCCGGATGGTCCCAGTCCACCTCCAGCATTGGGGTTGGAGGACAGGAGGCCGGGCCTGCAGCTCTGGATGGTCCCACCCACCTCAGGCAGAGGGGTGGGGGACAGGAGGCTGGGCCTGCAGCCTGGATGGTCCCAGTCCCACCTCAGGCAGAGGAGTGGGAGGACAGGAGGCCGGGCCTGCAATCCTGGATGGTCCCAGTCCCACCTCAGGCAGAGGGGTGGGGGACAGGAGGCTGGGCCGGCATCCCTGGATGGTCCCACCTCAGGAAGAGGGGTGGGAGGACAGGAGGCTGGGCCTGCAGCCCTGGATGGTCCCAGTCCCACCTCAGGCAGAGGGGTGGGAGGACAGGAGGCCGGGCCTGCAGCCCTGGATGGTCCCACTCCCACCTCAGGCAGAGGGGTGGGAGGACAGGAGGCCGGGCCTGCAGCCCTGGATGGTCCCACCTCAGGAAGAGGGGTGGGAGGACAGGAGGCTGGGCCTGCAGCCCTGGATGGTCCCAGTCCCACCTCAGGCAGAGGGGTGGGAGGACAGGAGGCCGGGCCTGCAGCCCTGGATGGTCCCACTCCCACCTCAGGCAGAGGGGTGGGAGGACAGGAGGCCGTGCCTGCAGCCCTTGATGGTCCCTGTCCCAACTCAGGCAGAGGGGTGGGAGGACAGGAGGCCGGGCCTGCAGCCCTGGATGGTCCCACTCCCACCTCAGGCAGAGGGGTGGGAGGACAGGAGGCCGTGCCTGCAGCCCTGGATGGTCCCACACCCACCTCAGACAGAGGGGTGGGAGGACAGGAGGCCGGGCCTGCAGCCCTGGATGGTCCCACTCCCACCTCAGGCAGAGGGGTGGGAGGACAGGAGACTGGGCCTGCAGCCCTGGATGGTCCCACTCCCACCTCAGGCAGAGGGGTGTGAGGACAGGAGGCTGGGCCTGCAGCTGTGGATGGTCCCAGTCCAACCTCAGGCAGAGGGGTGGGAGGACAGGAGGCCGGGCCTGCAGCCCTGGATGGTCCCACTCCCACCTCAGGCAGAGGGGTGGGAGGACAGGAGGCCGGGCCTGCAGCCCTGGATGGTCCCACGCCCACCTCAGGCAGAGGGGTGGGAGGACAGGAGGCTGGGCCTGCAGCCCTGGATGGTCCCGCTCCCACCTCAGGCAGAGGGATGGGAGGACAGGAGGCTGGGCCTGCAGCCCTGGATGGTCCCATTCCCACCTCAGGCAGAGGGGTGGGAGGACAGGAGGCTGGGCCTGCAGCCCTGGATGGTCCCACGCCCACCTCAGGCAGAGGGGTGGGAGGACAGGAGGCTGGGCCTGCCGCCCTGGATGGTCCCAGTCCCACCTCAGGCAGAGGGGTGGGAGGACAGGAGGCTGGGCCTGCCGCCCTGGATGGTCCCAGTCCCAAATCAGGCAGATGGGTGCGAGGACAGGTGGCTGGGCCTGCAGCCATAGGCGGTCCCACTCCCACCTCAGGCAGAAGGGTGGGACGACATGAAGCCGGGCCTGCAGTCCTGGATGGTCTCACTCCCACCTCAGGCAGAGGGGTGGGAGGACAGGAGGCCGGACCTGCATCCCTGGATGGCCCCAGTCCCACCTCAGGCAGAGGTCTGGGAGGACAGGAGGCTGGGTCTGCAGCCCTGGATGGTCCCACTCCCACCTCAGGCAGAGGGGTGGGAGGACAGGAGGCCGGGCCTGCAGCCCTGGATGGTCCCACTCCCACCTCAGGCAGAGGGGTGGGAGGACAGGAGGCTGGGCCTGCAGCCTGGTTGGTCCCACTCTCACCTCAGGCAGAGGGTTGGGAGGACAGGAGGCTGGGCCTGCAGCCTGGATTGTCACACTCCCACCTCAGGCAGAGGGGTGGAAGGACAGGAGGCCGGGCCTGCAGCCCTGGATGGTCCCACTCCCACCTCAGGCAGAGGGGTGGGAGGAGAGGAGGCTGGGCCTGCAGTCCTGGATGGTCACAGTCCCACCTCAGGCAGAGGGGTGGGAGGACATGAGGGTGGGCCTGCAGCCCTGGGTGGTCACACTCCCACCTCAGGCAGAGGGGTGGGAGGACAGGAGGCTGGGCCTGCAGCCCTGGATGGTCCCAGTCCCACCTCAGGCAGAGGGGTGGGAGGACAGGAGGCCGGGCCTGCAGCCCTGGATGGTCCCACTCCCACCTCAGGCAGAGGGGTGGGAGGACAGGAGGCCGGGCCTGCAGCCCTGGATGGTCCCACGCCCACCTCAGGCAGAGGGGTGGGAGGACAGGAGGCTGGGCCTGCAGCCCTGGATGGTCCCAGTCCCACCTCAGGCAGAGGGGTGGGAGGGCAGGAGGCCGGGCGTGCAGCCCTGGATGGTCCCAGTCCCACCTCAGGCAGAGGGGTGATCAAACCGTGATCTTTATCAATGATGAGAAGGCGGAAACAGTGGAAGTTTAAACTGGACAGATATTTCACAGCTGGATTCACACAATACAGACAGCAATGTATCGTAGATTGTGGAAGTGCCACAAATGTTGTCAAATGCAGGACGCGGGGTCCCTCAATGTTTCAATCTTGCTGAGAGACTGTCAGCCCACAGGGACAACATTTCTGTTTAATAGGATTGAAGCACAAGTTCAAATAGTTTCATTTCAAAGTTTAAAATAAGCAGTCATTGCTCTGTGCAGCTTTCGGAATCTGTCAGTGGAATTTACTTCACACAGGCAAGTTTATCAAGTGTATGGGGAACTGATTAGAAGTTTTGATGGAGATATTCCTGCATTATGGAAATGTGTGAGATCTATTTCGGGTTGGGAAATGGATTGAGGATCAAAGGAAGCAGTTGTTTTTTAACTACATTAGACTGAGAGCCTTGAAGTTTCACAACTTCCATGTGCTGTGAGAAAGGATTGATTAACCAAGGCCTGTTATACAAATACTTCAGACAAGTGAATAAGCTACAGGAACATTGAATATACAGACAGAGACAAGCAGACACCTGTAATCGAAGCTTAAACTTCACGTTTGAATGTGAAGGGCTGAAATAAACAAGAGTCCACCCTGGGATTCGGTGCAATTTGAGTTCTGCTTTTCCAAAAAATAAAAATAACTATCTGCAATGAAAAATTCCTTCGACAGGACAGAGGGATTTTGACTCTGTATTTAACCCCAGACAGTATTTGTGTTGTGAGTGTTTGATGGGCAGTGGAGATGAAGCTTGACTCTGAAACACTGGAATTCAGTCTCAGGGCTGATTTAATCAAAATGCTTCAGAATAATAATTGATATTGTACATCTCGTGTGTGTCTCAGTGACAGCTCTGAAACTTGTACAGCACAATCTCATCCTGTTTCTGTGTCTCTCTCTCTCTCTCGCTGAAATTAGCTAGTCCATTTCCTAAATTACCACCTTTCAAAAGCGCTCCATTGCCTGTGAAACAGTTTGTGATACCCAAAGGTTATGAAAAGTGCTTCAGAATTATCTGTCCCCAAGCTGCTGTGAGGATGTTCAGGGTCAGTGTGTGACTTGGGTCACACACAGGCCAGATACACCTCTCCAAGTTAAAGGTGGAGAATGGATCTCGCTCCATTTGAAAGATGTATTGACCCAGTCTGTCTGAGTTTGAGTATCTGTGTTTCTGTACACGTGTGTGTGTGTTGGGGGGGCGGGGGGGGTTATGTGTGGCATTCTTTAGGCGGCACTGGAAGTTACACGGTAGCACAGTGGTTAGCACTGCGGCCTCACAGCTCCAGAGCCCCAGGTCGAATCCCAGCTTGGGTCACAGTCTGTGCGGAGTCTGCACGTTCTCCCATTGTCCGCGTGGGTTTCTCCCGGGTGCTCCGGTTTCCCCCCTGACGTCCCGAAGGACGTGCTGTTTGGTGAATTGGACATTATGTATTCTCCCTCAGTGTACCCGAACAGGCGCCAGAGTTTGGAGACTAGGGACTTTTCTTAGTAACTTCATTGCAGTCTGTGTGTGTGCCTGTGTGTGTGTGTGTGTGTGTGTCTGTGTGTGTGTGTGTGTGTGTGTGTATCTGTGTGTCTCAGTTTGACTTTGTTGAGTACTGATTGAAGATAATGAGATAGAAAGTTTGATAGAAAGTTTGGCAGCATTGTCGGTGTAAACAATAATGACAGAGGCAGTGTGAACCCTGAAGAGAGCGCCATACCTAGGCCCACTCCCCTACCCCGTCGCTGTCACCCCACCTAACCTGAACATCTTTAGATACTGTGGGCAATTTGGATTTATCACGGCCAACCCACCTAACCTGCACATCTTTGGGCGGTGGGAGGAAACCGGAGCACCCGGAGGAAGCCCACGCAGACACGGGGAGGACGTCCAGACTCCGCACAGACAGTGACCTAAGCCGGGAATCGAACCTGGGATCCTGTAGCTGTGAGGCAGCAGTGCTAACCACTGTTCAGTCCCGGCTCTGGGTCACTGTCCGTGTGGAGTTTGCACATTCTCCCTGTGTCTGCGTGGGTCTCACCCCCACAACCCAAAGATGTGCAGGGCAGGTGGATTGGCCGCGCTAAATTGCCCCTGAATTGGAAAAACTGAACTGGGCTCTGAATTTATTGAAAAAATCTTTTTATTGCCATTTCCACAATTCTGTGCATTGCGGCTAGTTTACATTTCTCAGAGAGTGAAAAGGCTTTCTCTTACGTTTCTATCGTTACAAACTGTTGCCGTTCAGTTCGGCGTTTCTGCCCCCCCCCCCCCAACCCCCCTTTCCCTAACCCTTCCCCTCTCTCCCCCGCAGACCCTCCGTGATTCCCTTCCTGGCCGACCTGGTGTGTGACCCCCTGCTCCTTGTTTACCCCCTTACCCCCCCTTTCTTTTCTCCCTCCATCGGTTTCAGCCGTGTTCTTTCAGTGAATTGGGGGGGGGGTTCCCCCTCCCCATCTCTCTCGGTGGGGGGAGGGGTCCCCCTCTCCATCCCTCTCGGTGGGGGGGGGTCCCCCTCCCCATCTCTCTCGGTGGGGTGAGGGTTCCCCCCTCTCCATCTCTCTCGGTGTGGGGGGATTCCCCCCTCCATCTCTCTCTGTGGGGGGGGTTCCCCCCTCTCCATCTCTCTCGGTGGGGGGGTGTTCACCCTCTCCATCTCTCTCGGTGGGGGTGGGGGTTCCCCCCTCTCCATCTCTCTCGGTGGCGGGGCGGGGGTTCACCCCTCTCCATCTCTTTCGGTGGGGGGGCGGACCCCCTCTCCATCCCTCTCGGTGGGAGGTGGTTCCCCCTCTCCATCTTTCTCGGTGGGGGGGGTTCCCCCCTCTCCATCCATCTCAGTGGGGGGGGGTTTCCCCCTCTCCATCCCTCTCGGTAGGGGGGATCCCCCCTCTCCATCCCTCTCGGTGGGGAGGTGGCTCCCCCTCTCCATCTCTCTCGGTGGGGGTTCCCCCCTCTCCATCCCTCTCGGTGGGGGTGGTGGTTCCCCCACTCCATCTCTCTCGGTGGGGGTGGGGGTTCCCCCCTCTCCATCCCTCCTGGTGGGGGGCTTCCCCCCTCTCCTTCTCACTCGGTGGGGGGCTTCCCCCTCTCCATCCCTCTCGGTGGGGGGGGTCCCCCCCTCTTGATCTCTCTCGGTGGAGGGGGGGTCCCCCTCTCCATCCCTCTCAGTGGGGGTTGGGGTTCCCCCCTCTCCACAACTCTCGGTGGGGGGGGGATTCCCCCCCTCCATCTCTCGGTGTGGGGGGATTCCCCCTCTCCACCTCTCTCGGTGGGGGGGGGGGTTCCCCCCTCTCCATATCTCTCGGTGGGGTGGGGGTTCCCCCCTCTCCAACCCTCTCGGTGGGGGGGGTCCCCCCTCTCCGTCTCTCTCGGTGGGGGGTCCCCCCTCTCCATCACTCCCGGTGGGGGGGGGGGTGTTAGCCCCTCTCCATCTCTCTCATAGAACATTACGGCGCATTACAGGCCCTTCGGCCCTCGATGTTGCGCCGACCTGTGAAACCACTCTAAAGCCCATCTACACTATTCCCTTATCGTCCATATGTCTATCCAATGACCATTTGAATGCCCTTAGTGTTGGCGAGTCCACTACTGTTGCAGGCAGGGCATTCCACGCCCTTACTACCCTCTGAGTAAAGAACGTACCTCTGACATCTGTCCTATATCTATCTCCCCTCAATTTAAAGCTATGTCCGCTCGTGCTAGACATCACCATCCGAGGAAAAAGGCTCTCACTGTCCACCCTATCCAATCCTCTGATCATCTTGTATGCCTCAATTAAGTCACCTCTTAACCTTCTTTTCTCTATCGAAAACAGCCTCAAGTCCCTCAGCCTTTCCTCATAAGATCTTCCCTCCATACCAGGCAACATTCTGGTAAATCTCCTCTGCACCCTTTCCAATGCTGCCACATCCTTCCTATAATGCGGCGACCAGAACTGTATGCAATTCTCCAAATGCGGCCGCACCAGAGTTTTGTACAGCTGCAACATGACCTCATGGCTCCGAAACTCAGACACTCTACCAATAAAAGCTAACACACCGTACGCCTTCTTAACAACCCTCTCAACCTGAGTGGCAACTTTCAGGGATCTATGTATATGCACACCGAGATCTCTCTGCTCATCCACACTGCCAAGAATCTTACCATTAGCCCAGTACTCTGTCTTCCTGTTATTCCTTCCTAAATGAATCACCTCACACTTTTCTGCATTAAACTCCATTTGCCACCTCTCAGACCAGCGCTGCAGCTTATCTATGTCCCTCTGTAACTTGTAACATCCTTCCGCACTGTCCACAACTCCACCGACTTTAGTGTCATCTGCAAATTTACTCACCCATCCTTCTACGCCCTCCTCCAGGTCATTTATAAAAATGACAAACAGCAGTGGACCCAAAACAGATCCGTGTGGTACACCACTAGTAACTGGACTCCAGTCTGAACACTTCCCATCAACCACCACCCTTTGTCTTCTTCCAGCTAGCCAATTTCTGATCCAAACTGCTAAATCTCCCTGAATCCCATGCTTCCGTATTTTCTGCAGTAGCCTACCGTGGGGAACCTTGTCAAATGCTTTACTGAAATCCATATACACCACATCAACTGCTTTACCCTCATCCACCTATTTCTCACCTTCTCAAAGAACCCTATATGGTTTGTGAGGCGCAACCGACCCTTCACAAAACCGTGTTGACTATGTCTAATCAAATTATTCCTTTCCAGATGATTATACACCCTATCTCTTATAAACCTTTCCAAGATTTTGCCCACAACAGAAGTTAGGCTGACTGGTCTATATTTACCGGGGTTGTCTCTACTCTCCTTCTTGAACAAGGGGACAACATTTGCTATCCTCCAGTCTTCTGGCACTATTCCTGTTGACAAAGATGACTTAAAGATCAAAGCCAAAGGCTCTGTAATCTCCTCCCTAGCTTCCCAGAGAATCCTAGGATAATTCGTATCCGGCCCAGGGGGCTTATCAATTTTCACCCTTTCCAGAATAGTTAACACCTCCTCCTTATGAACATCAAGCCCTTCTAGTATAGTAGCCTGAATCTCAGTATTCTCTTCGTCAACATTGTCTTTTTGCTGTGTGAATAGTGATGAAAAATATTCATATAGCACCTCGCCTATCTCCTCGGACTCCAAGCACAACTTCCCACTACTGTCCTTGACTGGCCCTACTCTTACCCTAGTCATTCTTTTATTCCTGACATATCTATAGAAACCTGACATATCTATAATGAACGGACATCGCGCAACAATC
The DNA here is from genome assembly GCF_047496885.1 of Scyliorhinus torazame. NCBI lineage: Eukaryota > Metazoa > Chordata > Chondrichthyes > Carcharhiniformes > Scyliorhinidae > Scyliorhinus > Scyliorhinus torazame. Next base: position 136,381 of record NW_027307837.1, read on the forward strand.
ACCAGGCAGGAATGTTCCCTTCCAGTCGGGGAACACTTCAGCAGTCAAGGGCATTCAGCCTCTGATCTCCGGTTAAGCGTTCTCCAAGGCGGCCTTCAGGACCCGCGACAACGCAGAATCGCCGAGCAGAAACTTATAGCCAAGTTCCGCACACATGAGTGCGGCCTCAACCGGGACCTGGGATTCATGTCGCATTACATTCATCACCCACCATCTGGCCTGCGAAATCGTACCAACTGTCCTGGCTTGGTACAATTCACACCTCTTTAACCTGGGGTTACCCCATCTCTGGATCTGTAAAGATTTAATCACCTGCTAATGCTCGCATTCCTAGCATTGTTTGGCATCTTTGAATTTGTCTGTACATATGTTTCTGGAACAGACCTCTTCATTCACCTGAGGAAGGAGCAGCGCTCCGAAAGTTAGTGACATCGAAACAAACCTGTTGGACTTTAACCTGGTGTTGTAAGACTTCGTACTGTGCTCACCCCAGTCCAACGCCGGCATCTCCACATCATATCTATAGAAAGCTTTAGGGTTATCCTTGATCCTACCTGCCAAAGACTTCTCATGTCCCCTCCTGACTCTTCTTAGCTCCCTCTTTAGGTCCTTCCTAGCTAACTTGTAACTCTCGAGCGCCCTTACTGAACCTTCATGTCTCATCTTTACATACGCCTCCTTCCTTCTTCCTCTAGACAAGTGTTTCGACTGCCTTAGTAAACCACGGTTCCCTTGCTCGACCACTTCCTCCCTGCCTGACAGGTACATACTTATCAAGGACACGCAGTAGCTGTTCCTTGAACAAGCTCCACATTTCCATTGTGCCCATCCCCTGCAGTTTTCCTCTCCGTCTCGGTGGGGGGGGGGGGGGCGGGATCCCCCTCTCCATCTCTCTCGGTGAGGGAGTCCCCCCTCTCCATCTCTCTCGGTGGGGGGTCCCCCCTCTACATCTCTCTCGTTGGGGGGGGGGGTCCCTCCTCTCCATCTCTCTCGGTGGGGAGTCCCCCCTCTCCATCTCTCTCGGTGGGGGGTCCCCCCTCTACATCTCTCTCGGTGGAGGGGGGGACCTCCCTCCATCTCTCTCGGCGGGGGGGGGGGGGTCCACCCTCTCCATCTCTCTCGGTGGGTGGGGGGTTCCCGCCTCTCCATCTCTCTCGGTGGGTGGGGGTTCCCGCCTCTCCATCTCTCTCGCTGGGGGAGTCCCCCCTCTCCATCTCACTCGGTGGGGGGTCCCCTCTCTCCATCTCTCTCGGTGGAGGGGGAGTTCCCCCCTCTCCATCTCTCCCGGTGGGGGGTGGGGTGATTCCACCCTCTCCATCTCTCTCGGTGGAGGGGGAGTTCTCCCCTCTCCATCTCTCTCGGCGGGGGGTCCACCCTCTCCATCTCTCTCGGTGGGGGGGGGTCCACCCTCTCCATCTCTCTCGGTGGAGGGGGAGTTCTCCCCTCTCCATCTCTCTCGGCGGGGGGGGGGGGGGTCCACCCTCTCCATCTCTCTTGGTGGGGGCAGGGTTCCCCCCTCTCCATCTCTCTCGGCGGGGGCGGGGGGGAGGGGGTCCACCCTCTCCATCTCTCTCGGTGGAGGGGGAGTTCCCCCCTCTCCATCTCTCCCGGTGGGGGGGGGGGGGGTTCCACCCTCTCCATCTCTCTCTCGGTGGGGGTGGGGTTCCCCCTTCTCCATCTCTCTCGGTGGGGGGGGGTTCCCCTTCTCCATCTCTCTCGGTGGGGGGGGTTCCCCTTCTCCATCTCTCTCGGTGGGGGGAGGCTGTTCTCCCCTCTCCATCTCTCTCGGTGGGGGGGGGGGGGAGGGTGTTCTCCCCTCTCCATCTCTCTCGGTCTCTGCGTCTCTGCGTCTCTCTCTGGGACTCTGCCAAAACAAAATCCACAACCAGCAGTCGGCCATTTTCTGTCAGTTCACGGGAGCCATTTTATGTCAGTTCACGGTGGCCATTTTACATCAGTTCGCGATAGCCATTAGTATGTCAGTTCACAATGGCCATTGTATGTCAGTTCACGGTGGCCATTTTATGTCGGTTCACGGGAGCCATTTTATGACAGTTCACAATAGCCATTTTATGTCAGTTAACAATGGACAGTTCATGTCAGTTCACGGGGGCCTTTTTAGGTCAGGTCGCAATGGCCATTGTATGTCAGTTCAGAATGGACAGTTTATGTCAGTTCACAATGGCCATTTTATGTCAGTTCACGGGGGCCATTTTATGTCAGGTCGCAATGGCCATTTTATGTCAGTTCACAATGGACAGTTTATGTCAGTTCACAATGGCCATTTTATGTCAGTTCACGGGGGCCATTTTATGTCAGGTCGCAAAGGCCATTGTATGTCAGTTCACAATGGACAGTTTATGTCAGTTCACAGGGGCCATTTTTTGTCAGGTCGCAATGGACAGTTTATGTCAGTTCACGGGGGCCATTTTATGTCAGGTCGCAATAACCATTGTATGTCAGTTCAGAATGGACAGTTTATGTCAGTTCATGGGGGCCTTTTTATGTAAGGTCGCAAAGGCCATTGTATGTCAGTTCACGGTAGCCATTTTATGTCAGGTCGCAATGGCCATTTTATGTCAATTCACGGGTGCCATTTTATGTCAGTTCACATTGGCCATTTTATGTCAGTTCACGGGGGCCATTGTATGTCAGTTCACAATGGCCATTTTATGTCAGTTCACGGGGTCAATTTTATGTTAGTTCACAATGGCCATTTTATGTCAGTTCACAATGGACATTTTATGTCAGATCACGGTGGCCATTGTAAGTCAGTTCACAATGGCCATTTTATGTCAGTTCACAATGGCCATTTTATGTCAGTTCATGGTGGCCATTGTATGTCAGTTCACATTGGCCATTGTATGTCAGTTCACAATGGCCAATTTATGTCAGTTTGCAATGGCCATTTTTTCTCAGTTCACGGTGGCCATTGTATGTCAGTTTGCACTGGCCATTTTATCTCAGTTGCGGTGGCAGTTCATGTTTGGTTCACGGGGGCCATGTTATGTCAGTTCACAGTGGCCATTTTATGTCAGTTCACGGGGTCCATTTTATGTCAGTTCACAATGGCCATTTTATGTCAGTTCACAATGGCCATTTTATGTCAGTTCACAATGGCCATTTTATGTCAGTTCACAATGGCCATTTTATGTCAGTCCACAATGGACAGTTTATGTCAGTTCACGGGGGCCCTTTTATGTCAGTTCACAATGGCCATTGTATGTCAGTTCACAATGGCCATTTTATGTCAGTTTGCAATGGCCATTTTTTCTCAGTTGACGGAGGCCATTTTGTGTCAGTTCACGGTGGCCATTGTATGTGAGTTCACAATGGCCATTTTATGTCAGTTTGCAATGGCCATTTTATCTCAGTTGCGGTGACCAGTTCATGTTTGTTCACGGGGGCCATGTTATGTCAGTTCACGGTGGCCATATTATGTCAGTTCACGGGGGCCATTTTATGTCAGTTCACAATGGCCATTTTATGTGTTCACAGTGGCCATTTTATGTCAGTTCACGGTGGCCATTTTATCTCAGTTCACAGTGGCCATTTTATGTCAGTTCACGGGGGCCATTTTATACAGTCGATGGGGGCCATTTTATGTCAGTACATGGTGGCCATTTTATGTCAGTTCACGGTGGTCATTTTATGTCGGTTGACGGGGGCCATTTTATGTCAGCTCGCAATGGCCATTTTATGTCAGTTCACGATGGCCATTGTATGTCAGTTCATGGCGTCCATTGTATGTCAGTTCACAATGGACAGTTTATGTCAGTTCATGGGGGCCATTGTATGTCAGTTCACAATGGCCATTGTATGTCAGTTCTCAATGGCCATTTTATGTCAGTTCACGGGGGCCTTTTTATGTCAGGTCGCAATGGCCATTTTCTGTCAGTCCACGGTAGCCATTTTATGTCAGGTCGCAATGGCCATTTTATGTCAGTTCACAATGGCCATTTTATGTTAGTTCTCAATGGCCAATTTATGTCAGTTCACAATGGCCATTGTAAGTCAGTTCACAATGGCCATTTTATGTCAGTTCACAATGGCCATTTTATGTCAGTTCATGGTGGCCATTGTATGTCAGTTCACAATGGCCATTTTATCTCAGTTGCGGTTGCCAGTTCATGTTTGGTTCACAGGGGCCATGTTATGTCAGTTCACAGTGGCCATTTTATGTCAGTTCACGGGGTCCATTTTATGTCAGTTCACAATGGCCATTTTATGTCAGTTCACAATGGCCATTTTATGTCAGTTGACAATGGACAGTTTATGTCAGTTCACGGGGGCCCTTTTATGTCAGTTCACAATGGCCATTGTTTGTCAGTTTGCAATGGCCATTTTATCTCAGTTGCGGTGGACAGTTCATGTTGGTTCACGGGGGCCATGTTATGTCAGGACACGAGGGCCATGTTATGTCAGTTCACGGTGGCCATTTTATGTCGGTTGATGGCCATTTTATGTCAGCTCGCAATGGCCATTTTATGTCAGTTCACGGAGGCCATTTAATGTCAGTTCACGGTGGCCATTTTATGTCAGTTCACAATGGCCATTTTATGTCAGTTCACAGTGGCCATTGTATGTCAGTTCACAATAGTCATTTTATGTCTGTTCACAATGGCCATTTTATGTCTGTTCACAATGGCCATTTTATGTCAGTTCATGGTGGCCATTGTATGTCAGTTCACCATGGCCATTGTATGTCAGTTCACAATGGCCATTTTACGTCAGGTTGCAATGGCCATTTTATCTCAGTTGACGGTGGCCATTTTATGTCAGTTCACGGTGGCCATTGTATGTCAGATCACAATGGCCATTTTATGTCAGTTTGCAATGGCCATTTAATCTCAGTTGCGGTGGCCAGTTCATGTTGGTTCACGGGGGCCATTTTATGTCAGTTCACGGTGGCCATTTTATGTCAGTTCACGGGGGCCATTTTATGTCAGTTCATGGTGGCCATTTTATCTCAGTTCACAGTGGCCATTTTATGTCAGTTCACGGGGGGCATTTTATTCAGTCGAAGGGGCCATTTAATGTCAGTACACGGTGGCCATTTCATGTCTGTTCATGGTGGTCATTTTATGTCGTTTGAAGGTAACCATTTTATTTCAATCGCAATGGCCATTTTATGTAAGTTCACGGTGGCCATTGTATGTCAGTTCACGGACGCCATTTTATGTCAGGTCACGGTGGCTATTTTATGTGAGCTCACGGCAGCCATTATATGTTAATCAACGGTGGCCATTTTATGTCAGTTCACGGCAGCCATTTTATGTTAGTTCACGGTGGTCATTTAATGTCGGTTGAAGGGGTCCATTTTATGTCAGTTCACGGTGGCCATTTTAAGTCAGTTCACGGTGGCCATTTTATGTCAGTTCACGTTGGCCATTATATGTCAGTTCACGGTGGCCATTTTATGTCAGCCTGCACTGCCAGTGCTCCCACAACACACCAGCACTGTGGTCATTATATGTCAGTTCACGGTGGCCATTTTACGTCAGTTCACGGCAGCCTTTTTATGTCAGTACACGGCAAGCATTTCTGGCAATTTTCAGCCATCCCACAGCCAGCACTGCCAGTGCTCCCCACACAGCCAGCACTGTCAGCGTTACCCCACACAGCCAGCACTGTCAGTGCTCCCCCACAGACAGCACTGTCAGTGCTCCCCCCACACAGCCAGCACTGTCAGTGCTCCCCCACAGCCAGCACTGTCAGTGCTCCCCCCACACAGCCAGCACTGTCAGTGCTCCCCCACAGTCAGCACTGTCAGTGCTCCCCCACACAGCCAGCACTGCCAGTGCTCCCCCCACACAGCCAGCACTGTCAGCGCTCCCCCAAACAGCCAGCACTGTCATTGCTCCCCCCACACAGCCAGCACTGTCTGTGCTCCCCCACACAGCCAGCACTGTCAGTGCTCCCACCACACAGCCAGCACTGTCCGTGCTCCCAACACACAGCCAGAACTGTCAGTGCTCCCCCACACAGCCAGCACTGTCAGTGCTCTCCCCACACAGCCAGCACTGTCAGTGCTCCCCACACACAGCCAGCACTGTCAGTGCTCTCCCCACACAGCCAGCACTGTCAGTGCTCCCCCACACAGCCAGCACTGTCAGTGCTACCCCACACAGCCAGCACTGTCAGTGCTCCCCCACACAGCTAGCACTGCCAGTGGTCCACCCACACAGCCAGCACTGTCAGTGCTCCCCCACACAGCCAACACTGACAGTGCTCCCACCACACAGCCAGCGCTGTCAGTGCTCCCCCCACACAGTCAGCACTGTCAATGCTCCCCCACAAGGCCAGCACTGTCAGTGCTCCCACCACACAGCCAGCACTGTCAGTGCTCCCACCACACAGCCAGCACTGTCAGTGTTCCTACCACACAGCCTGCACTGTCAGTGCTCCCACAACACAGCCAGCACTGTCAGTGCTAAACTCACACAGCCAGCACTGTCAGAGCTCCCCCCACACAGCCAGCAATGTCAGTGCTCCCACCACACAGCCAGCACTGTCAGTGCTCCCACGACACAGCTAGCACTGTCAGTGCTCCCCTACACAGCCAACACTGTCAGTGCTCCCCCACACAGCCAGCACTGCCAGTGCTCCCCACAGAGACAGCACCGTCAGTGCTCCCACCACACAGCCATCACTGTCAGTGCTCCCCCACGCAGCCAGCACTGTCAGTGCTCCCCCACACAGCCAGCACTGTCAGTGCTCCCACCACAGAGCCAGCACTGCCAGCGCTGCTCCTACACAGCCAGCACTGTCAGTGCTCCCCCACACAGCCAGCACTGTCAGTGCTCCCCCACACAGCCAGCACTGTCAGTGCTCCCACACGCAGCCAGCACTGTCAGTGCTCCCACCACACAGCCAGCACTGTCAGTGCACCCCCCACACAGCCAGCACTGTCAGTGCACCCCCCACACAGCCAGCACTGTCAGTGCTCCCACCACACAGCCAACACTGTCAGTGCACCCCCCACACAGCCAGCACTGTCAGTGCTCTCCCCACACAGCCAGCACTGTCAGTGCATGCCCCACACAGCCAGCACTGTCAGTGCTCCCACCACACAGCCAGCACTGTAAGTGCTCCCCCACACAGCCAGCACTGTCAGTGCTCCCACCACACAGCCAGTACTGTCAGTGCTCCCACCACACAGCCAGCACTGTCAGTGCTCCCCCACACAGCCAGCACTGTCAGTGCTCCCCAACGCAGCCAGCACTGTCAGTGCTCCCCCCACACAGCCAGCACTGTCAGTGCTCCCCCACACAGCCAGCACTGTCAGTGCTCCCACCACACAGCCAGCACTTTCAGTGCTCCCCCACACACAGCCAGCACTGTCGGTGCTCCCACCACACAGCCAGCACGGACAGTGCTCCCCCCACACAGCCAGCACTGTCAGTGCTCCCCCACACAGGCAGCACTGTCAGTGCTCCCCCACATAGCCAGCACTGTCAGTGCTCCCCCCACACAGACAGCACTGTCGGTGCTCCCACCCCACAGCCAGCGCGGACAGTGCTCCCCCCACACAGCCAGCACTGTCAGTGCTCCCACCACACAGCCAGCGCTGTCAGTGCTCCCCCCACACAGCCAGCACTGTCAGTGCTCCCACCACACAGCCAGCACTGTCAGTGCTCCACACACACAGCCAGCACTGCCAGTGCTCCCCCCACACAGCCAACACTGTCAGTGCACCCCACACAGCCAGCACTGCCAGTGCTCCCCCCACACAGCCAGCACTCTCACTGCTCCCATCCCACACAGCCAGCACTGTCAGTGCTCCCACAACACAGGCAGCACTGTCAGTGCTCCCGCACACAGCCGCGCTATCAGTGCTAAACTCACACAGCCAGCACTGCCAGTGCTCCCGCCACACAGCCAGCGCTGTCAGTGCTCCCCCACACAGTCAGCACTGTCAATGCTCCCCCACACAGCCAGCACTGTCAGTGCTCCCACCACACAGCCAGCACTGTCAGTGCTCCCGCCACACAGCCAGCACTGTCAGTGCTCCCCCCACACAGCCAGCACTGCCAGTGCTCCCACCACACAGCCAGCACTGTCAGTGCTCCGCCCACACAGCCAGCACTATCAGTGCTCCCCCCACACAGCCAGCACTGACAGTGCTCCCACCGCACAGCCAGCACTGTCAGTGCTCCCACACACACAGCCAGCACTGTCAGTGCTCCCACCACGCAGCCAGCACTGGCTGTGCTCCCACCACACGGCCAGCACTGTCTGTGCTCCCACCACACAGCCAGCACTGTCTGTGCTCCCACCACACAGCCAGCACTGTCTGTGCTCCGACCACACAGCCAGCACTGTCAGTGCTCCCACCACACAGCCAGCACTGTCAGTGCTCCCACCACACAGCCAGCACTGTTAGTGCTCCCACCACACAGCCACCACTGTCAGTGCTCCCACCACACAGCCAGCACTGTCAGTGCTCCCACCATACAGCCATCCCTGTCAGGGCTCCCCCACACAGCCAGCACTGCCAGCGCTGCTCCTACACAGTCGGCACTGTCAGTGCTCCCCCACACAGCCAGCACTGTCAGTGCTCCCCACACACAGCCAGCACTGTCAGTGCTCCCCCACACAGCCAACACTGTCAGTGCTCCCACTACACAGCCAGCACTGTCAGTGCTCCCACTACACAGCCAGCACTGTCAGTGCTCCCCCACACAGTCAGTGCTCCCACCACACAGCCAGCACTGCCAGTGCTCCCTCAAGACAGTCAGCACTGTCAGTGCTCCCCCACACAGCCAGCACTGTCAGTGCTCCCACCCCCACACAGCCAGCACTGACTGGGCTCCCCCCACACAGTCAGCACTGTCAGTGCTACCACCACACAGCCAGCACTGTCAGTGCTCCCCCCACACAGTCAGCACTGTCAGTGCTCCCACACACAGTCGGCACTGTCAGTGCTCCCACACACAGCCAGCAGTGTCAGTGCTCCCCACACACAGCCAGCACTGTCAGTGCTCCCACACACAGTCGGCACTGTCAGTGCTCCCACACACAGCCAGCAGTGTCAGTGCTCCCCACACGCAGACAGCACTGTCAGTGCTCCCCCACACAGCCAGCACTGCCAGTTCTCCACCCACAGCCAGCACTGTCAGTGCTCCCACCACACAGCCAGCACTGTCAGTGCTCCCACCACACAGCCAGCACTGTCAGTGCTCCCCCCACACAGCCAGCACTGGCAGTGCTCCCACCACACAGCCAGCACTGTCAGTGCTACCCCACACAGCCAGCACTGTCAGTGCTCCCATCACACAGCCAGCAATGTCAGTGCTCCCCACACAGCCAGCACTGTCAGTGCTCCCACCACACAGCCAGCACTGTCAGTGCTCCCCTCACACAGCCAGCACTGTCAGTGCTCCCACCACACAGCCAGCACTGTCAGTGCTCCCACCCCCACACAGCCAGCACTGTCAGTGCGCCCCCCACACAGCCAGCACTGTCAGTGCTCCCACCACACAGCCAGCACTGTCAGTGCTCCCACCCCACACAGCCAGCACTGTCAGTGCTCCCACCACACAGCCAGCACTGTTAGTGCTCCCACCACACAGCCAGCACTGTCAGTGCTCCCACCACACAGCCCGCACTGTCAGTGCTCCCACCATACAGCCATCCCTGTCAGGGCTCCCCCACACAGCCAGCACTGCCAGCGCTGCTCCTACACAGTCGGCACTGTCAGTGCTCCCCCACACAGCCAGCACTGTCAGTGCTCCCCACACACAGCCAGCACTGTCAGTGCTCCCCCACACAGCCAACACTGTCAGTGCTCCCACTACACAGCCAGCACTGTCAGTGCTCCCACTACACAGCCAGCACTGTCAGTGCTCCCACCACACAGCCAGCACTGTTAGTGTTCCCACTACACAGCCAGCACTGTCAGTGCTCCCCCACACAGCTAGTGCTCCCACCACACAGCCAGCACTGTCAATTTTCCCCACCACACAGCCAGCACTGCCAGTGCTCCCTCAAGACAGCCAGCACTGTCAGTGCTCCCCAACACAGTCAGCACTGTCAGTGCTCCCCCACACAGCCAGCACTGTCAGTGCTCCCACCCCCACACAGCCAGCACTGACTGGGCTCCCCCCACACAGTCAGCACTGTCAGTGCTACCACCACACACAGAGCCAGCACTGTCAGTGCTACCACCACACAGCCAGCACTGTCAGTGCTCCCCCCACACAGTCAGCACTGTCAGTGCTCCCACACACAGTCGGCACTGTCAGTGCTCCCACACACAGCCAGCAGTGTCAGTGCTCCCCACACTAAGCCAGCACTGTCAGTGCTCCCACTACACAGCCAGCACTGCCAGTGCTCCCACCACACAGCCAGCACTGCCAGTTCTCCACCCACAGCCAGCACTGTCAGTGCTCCCACCACACAGCCAGCACTGTCAGTGCTCCCACCACACAGCCAGTACTGTCAGTGCTCCCCCACACAGTCAGTGCTCCCACCAGACAGCCAGCACTGTCAGTGCTCCCCCACACAGACAGCACTGTCAGTGCTCCCCACACAGCCAGCACTGTCAGTGCTCCCCCCGCACAGCCAGCACTGTCAGTGCTCCCACCACATAGCCAGGACCGTCAGTGCTCCCCCACACAGCCAGCACTGTCAGTGCTCCCACCACACAGCCAGCACTATCAGTGCTACCCCACACAGCCAGCACTGTCAGTGCTCCCACCACACAGCCAGCAATGTCAGTGCTCCCCACACAGCCAGCACTGTCAGTGCTCCCACCACACAGCCAGCACTGTCAGTGCTCCCCTCACACAGCCAGCACTGTCAGTGCTCCCACCACACAGCCAGCACTGTCAGTGCTCCCACCCCCACACAAGCCAGCACTGTCAGTGCTCCCCCCACAGAGCCAGCACTGTCAGTGCTCCCACCACACAGCCAGCACTGTCAGTGTTCCCACCCCACACAGCCAGCACTGTCAGTGCTCCCCCACACAGCCAGCACTGTCAGTGCTCCCCTCACACAGCCAGCACTGCCAGTGCACCCCCCACACAGTCAGCACTGTCAGTGCTCTCCCACACAGCCAGCACTGTCAGTGCTCCCCACACAGGCAGCACTGTCAGTGCTCCCCCCACACAGCCAGCACTGTCAGTGCTCCCCACACAGCCAGCACTGCCAGTGCACTCCCCCCCCACAGCGAGCACTGCCAGTGCACCCCCCACACAGCCTGCACTGTCAGTGCTCCCACCACACAGCCAGCACTGTCAGTGCTCCCCCCACACAGCCAGCACTGTCAGTGCTCCCACCACAGAGCCAGCACTGTCAGTGCACTCCCCACCCCACAGAGCCAGCAGTGCCAGTGCACTTCCCTCCCCCACAGAGCCAGCACTGCCAGTGCACTCCCCCCCACTGAGCCAGCACTGCCAGTGCACATCCCCCCGCCCACAGAGCCAGAACTGCCAGTGCACTTCCCCCCCACAGAGCCAGCACTGTCAATGCTCCCACCACACAGCCAGCACTGTCATTGCTCCCCCACACAGCCAGCACTGTCAGTGCTCCCACCACACAGCCAGAACTGCCAGTGCACCCCCGCCCCCCCCACAGCCAGCACTGTCAGTGATCCCACCACACAGCCAGCACTGTCAGTGCTCCCCACACAGCCAGCACTGTCAGTGCTCCCACCACACAGCCGGGACCGTCAATGCTTCCCCACACAGCCAGCACTGTCAGTGCTCCCATCACACAGCCAGCACTGTCAGTGCTCCCCACACAGCCAGCACTGTCAGTGCTCCCCCCACACAGCCAGCATTGTCAGTGCTCCCCCACACAGCTAGCACTGTCAGTGCTTCCACCACACAGCCAGCAATGCTAGTGCTCCACCCACACAGCCAGCAATGTCAGTGCTCCCACCACACAGCCAGCACTGTCAGTGCTCCCCACACAGCCAGCACTGTCAGTGCCCCCCCCCCACAGCCAGCACAGTCAGTGCTCCCACCACACAGCCAGAACTGCCAATGCACCCCCCCCCCACAGAGCCAGCACTGCCATTGCACTTCCCCCCCCCCACAGCCAGCACTGTCAGTGCTCCCCACACAGGCAGCACTGTCAGTGCTCCCCCCCACAGCCAGCACTGGTAGTGCACTCCCCCCCCACAGAGCCAGCACTGTCAGTGCACTTCCCCCCACAGAGCCAGCACTGCCAGTGCACTTACCCCACCCACAGAGCCAGCACTGCCAGTGCACTCCCCCCCACAGAGCCAGCACTGCCATTGCACTTCCCCCCCACACAGCCAGCACTGTCAGTGCTCCCACCACACAGCCAGCACTGTCAGTGCTCCCACCACACAGCCAGAACTGCCAGTGCACCCCCAACACAGCCAGCACTGTCAGTGCTCCCCACACAGCCAGCACTGTCTGTGCTCCCACCACACAGCCAGAACTGCCAGTGCATCCCCCCCCCACAGCCAGCACTGTCAGTGCTCCTACCACACAGCCAGCACTGCCAGTGCACTTCCCCCCTCCCCCACAGCCAGCACTGTTAGTGCTCCCCCCACACAGGCAGCACTGTCAGTGCTCCCCCCACACATCCAGCACTGTCAGTGCTCCCCCCACACAGCCAGCACTGTCAGTGCTCCCCCACACAGCCAGCACTGCCAGTGCACTTCCCCCCCCCCACAGCCAGCACTGTCAGTGCTTCCCCACACAGCCAGCACTGTCAGTGCTCCCCCCACACAGCCAGAACTGCCAGTGCACCCACCACATAGCCAGCACTGTCAGTGCTCCCACCACACAGCCAGCACTGTCAGTGCTCCCCCCACACAGCCAGCACTGTCAGTGCTTCCCCCACACAGCCAGCACTGTCAGTGCTCCCCCCACACAGCCAGAACTGCCAGTGCTCCCACCACATAGCCAGCACTGCCAGTGCTCCCACCACACAGCCAGCACTGTCAGTGCTCCCCCACACAGCCAGCACTGTCAGTGCTCCCCCACACAGCCAGCATTGTCAGTGCTCCCCACACAGCCAGCACTGTCAGTGCTCCCCCCACACAGCCAGCATTGTCAGTGCTCCCCCACACAGCTAGCACTGTCAGTGCTCCCACCACACAGCCAACAATGCTAGTGCTCCACCCACACAGCCAGCAATGTCAGTGCTCCCACAACACAGCCAGCACTGTCAGTGCTCCCCCACACAGCCAGCACTGTCAGTGCTCCCACCACACAGCCAGCACTGTCAGTGCTCCCCCACACAGCCAGCACTGTCATTGAACTTCCCCCCCTTCAGAGCCAGCACTGCCAGTGCACTTCCCCCACACAGCCAGCACTGTCATTGCACTTCCCCCCCTTCAGAGCCAGCACTGCCATTGCACTTCCCCCCCACACAGCCAGCACTGTCAGTGCTCCCACCACACAGTCAGCACTGTCAGTGCTCCCACCACACAGCCAGCAATGTCTGTGCTCCCGCCACAGCCAGCACTTACAGTGCTCCCCCACACTGCCACACTGCCAGTGCTCCCACCACACAGCCAGCACTGCCAGTGCTCCCACCACACAGCCAGAACTGCCAGTGCACCACCCACACAGCCAGCACTGTCAGTGCACCCCCACACAGGCAGCACTGTCAGTGCCCCCCCCCACAGCCAGCACAGTCAGTGCTCACACCACACAGCCAGAACTGCCAGTGCACCCCCCCACAGAGCCAGCACTGCCATTGCACTTCCCCCCCCCATAGCCAGCACTGTCAGTGCTCCCCACACAGGCAGCACTGTCAGTGCTCCCCCCACAGCCAGCACTGGTAGTGCACTTCCCCCCACAGAGCCAGCACTGCCAGTGCACTTACCCCACCCACAGAGCCAGCACTGCCAGTGCACTCCCCCCACAGAGCCAGCACTGCCATTGCACTTCCCCCCCACACAGCCAGCACTGTCAGTGCTCCCACCACACAGCCAGCACTGTCAGTGCTCCCACCACACAGCCAGAACTGCCAGTGCTCCCACCACACAGCCAGCACTGTCAGTGCTCCCATCACACAGCCAGCACTGTCAGTGCTCCCACCACACAGCCAGCAGTGTCAGTGCTCCCCACACAGCCAGCACTGTCAGTGCTCCCACCACACAGCCAGAACTGCCAGTGCTCCCACCACACAGCCAGCACTGTCAGTGCTCCCCACACAGCCAGCACTGTCAGTGCACCCCCAACACAGCCAGCACTGTCAGTGCTCCCCACACAGCCAGCACTGTCAGTGCTCCCACCACACAGCCAGAACTGCCAGTGCATCCCCCCCCCCCACAGCCAGCACTGTCAGTGCTCCTACCACACAGCCAGCACTGTCAGTGCTCCCCCACACAGCCAGCACTGACAGTGCTCCCCCACACAGCCTGCACTGTCAGTGCTCCCCACACAGGCAGCACTGCCAGTGCCCCCCCACACAGCCAGCACTGCCAGTGCACTTCCCCCCTCCCCCACAGCCAGCACTGTTAGTGCTCCCCCCACACAGGCAGCACTGTCAGTGCTCCCCACACAGGCAGCACTGTCAGTGCTCCCCCCACACAGCCAGCACTCTCAGTGCTCCCCCACACAGCCAGCACTGCCAGTGCACTTCCCCCCCCCACAGCCAGCACTGTCAGTGCTTCCCCACACAGCCAGCACTGTCAGTGCTCCCCCCACACAGCCAGAACTGCCAGTGCTCCCACCACATAGCCAGCACTGTCAGTGCTCCCACCACACAGCCAGCACTGTCAGTGCTCCCCCCACACAGCCAGCACTGTCAGTGCTTCCCCCACACAGCCAGCACTGTCAGTGCTCCCCCCACACAGCCAGAACTGCCAGTGCTCCCACCACATAGCCAGCACTGTCAGTGCTCCCACCACACAGCCAGCACTGTCAGTGCTCCCCCCACACAGCCAGCACTGTCAGTGCTCCCCCACACAGCCAGCAGTGTCAGTGCTCCCCCACATAGCCAGCACTGTCAGTGCTCCCATCACACAGCCAGCACTGTCAGTGCTCCCATCACACAGCCAGCACTGTCAGTGCTCCCACCAGAGAGCCAGCACTGTCAGTGCACTTCCCCCCCCACAGAGCCAGCACTGCCAGTGCACTTCCCCCCCGCCACAGAGCCAGCACTGCCATTGCACTTCCCCCCCCCCCCCACACAAAGGCAGCACTGTCAGTGCTCCCCCACAGCCAGCACTTCCAGTGCACTTCCCCCCTTCAGAGCCAGCACTGCCAGTGCACTTCCCCCCACAGAGCCAGCACTGCCAGTGCAGGTACCCCACCCACAGAGCAAGCACTGCCAGTGCACTCCCCCCCACAGAGCCAGCACTGCCAGCACTGCCATTGCACTTCCCCCCCACACAGCCAGCACTGTCAGTGCTCCCACCACACAGCCAGCAATGTCAGTGCTCCCCCCACACTGCCAGCACTGCCAGTGCTCCCACCACACAGCCAGCACTGTCAGTGCTACCCCTCACACAGCCTGCACTGTCAGTGCTCCCACACACAGCCAGCACTGTCAGTGCTCCCCCACACAGCCAGCCCTGTCAGTGCTCCCACCACACAGCCAGAACTGCCGGTGCACCCCACACACAGCCAGCACTGTCAGTGCTCCCCCCACACAGGCAGCACTGTCAGTGCCCCCCCCCACAGCCAGCATTGTCAGTGCTCCCACCACACAGCCAGAACTGCCAGTGCACCCCCCCACAGAGCCAGCACTGCCATTGCACTTCCCTCCCCCCACAGCCAGCACTGCCAGTGCACTTACCCCACCCACAGAGCCAGCACTGCCAGTGCACTCCCGCCCACAGAGCCAGCACTGCCAGCACTGCCATTGCACTTACGCCACCCACAGAGCCAGCACTGTCAGTGCTCCCCCCCACACAGCCAGCACTGTCAGTGCTCCCACCACACAGCCAGCACTGTCAGTGCTCCCACCACACAGCCAGCACTGTCAGTGCTCCCCCACACAGCCAGCACTGTCAGTGCTCCCACCCCACACTGCCAGCACTGCCAGTGCTCCCACCACACAGGCAGCACTGTCAGTGCTCCCCCACACAACCAGCACTGTCAGTGCTCCCACCACACAGCCAGAACTGCCAGTGCACCCCCACACAGCCAGCACTGTCAGTGCTCCCCCACACAGCCAGCACTGTCAGTGCTCCCACCACACAGCCAGAACTGCCAGTGCTCCCCCACACAGCCAGCACTATCAGTGCTCCCCCCACACAGCCAGCACTGTCAGTGCTCCCACCATACGGCCAGCACTGTCAGTGCTCCCCACACAGCCAGCACTGTCAGTGCTCCCACCACACAGCCAGCACTGTCAGTGCTCCCACCACACAGCCAGCACTGTCAGTGCTCCCCCCACACAGCCAGCACTGTCAGTGCTCCCACCACACAGCCAGCACTGTCAGTGCTCCCCGCACACAGCCAGCACTGTCAGTGCTCCCACCACATAGCCAGCACTATCAGTGCTCCCCCCACACAGCCAGCACTGGCAGTGCTCCCCCACACAGCCAGCACTGGCAGTGCTCCCCCCCTCAGCCAGCACTGTCAGTGCTCCCCCCACACAGCCAGCACTTCCAGTGCACTTCCCCCCCCCCCACAGCCAGCACTGCCAGTGCTCTCCCACAGAGCCAGCACTGGCAGTGCTCCCCCAAACACCAGCACTGGCAGTGCTCCCCCACACTCGGTCTGTGTCTCTGTCTGTGTCTCTGTCTCTGTCTCTGTCCCTGTCTCTGTCCCTGTCTCTGTCTCTGTCTCTGTCCCTGTCTCTCTCCCTGTCCCTGTCCCTGTCTCTGTCTGTGTCCCTGTCTCTGTCTCTGTCTGTGTCCCTGTCTCTGTCTGTGTCTGTGTCTCTGTCCCTGTCTCTCTCTCTGTCCCTGTCTCTGTCTGTGTCCCTGTCTCTGTCTGTCTCTGTCTGCGTCTCTGTGTCTGTCTCTGTCTGTGTCTCTGTCTGTGTCTCTGTCTGTCTGTGTGTCTCGCTGTGTCTCTGTGTCTGTCTGTGTCTCAGTCTCTGCCTCTGTCTGTGTCTCTCTGTCTGTCGGTGTCTGTGTCTCACTCTCTGTCTCTGTCTGTATCTCCGTGTCTGTCTGTGTCTCAGTCTCTGTCTCTGTCTGTGTCCCTGTCTCTGTCTGTGTCCCTGTCTCTGTCTGTGTCTCTGTCTCTATCTGTGTCTCTGTTTGTGTCTCTGTCTGTTTATGTGTCTCTGTCTGTTTCTGTGTCTCTGTCTGTGTCTGTTTCTGTGTCTCTGTCTGGGGCACATTCTGCTGCACAGACTGTGTTTAAGTGTGAGGCACACATCCAGCTGATCGGCAATGGGGGAGTCACACAAACCCAGCTGATCGGCAATGCGGGGAGTCACACACACCCAGCTGATCGGCAATGCGGGGAGTCACACACACCCAGCTGATCGGCATTGGGGAGGTAGCACACACCCAGCTGATCGGCAATGCGGGGAAACACACACCCAGCTGATCGGCAATGGGGGAAAGCACACACCCAGCTGATCGGCAATGGGGGGAAGCACACACCCAGCCGATCGGCAATGGGGGGAAGCACACACCCAGGTGATCGGCAATGCGGGGAAGCACACACCCAGCTGATCGGCAATAGGGGGCAGGACAGACTAAGCTGATCGGCAATGTGGGGAAGCACACACCCAGCTGATCGGCAATGCGGGGAAGGACACACCCAGCTGATCGGCAAAGGGGGGAAGCACACACCCAGCTGATCGGCAATGCGGGGAAGCACACACCCAGCTGATCGGCAATGGGGGGAAGGACACACCCAGCTGATCGGCAATGGGGGGGATGCACTCTGTGTCTCTGTCTCTGTGTCTCTGTGTCTCTGTGTCTGTGTCTCTGTGTCCCTGTGTCTCTGTGTCTCTGTGTCTGTGTCTGTGTCTCTGTGTCTGTCTCTGTGTCTGTGTCTGTGTCTCTGTCTGTGTCTCTGTGTCTCTGTGTCAGAGTCTCTGTCTGTGTCTCTGTCTGTGTGTCTGTGTCTGTGTCTGTGTCTCTGTGTCTGTGTCTCTGTGTCTCTGTCTGAGTCTCTGTCTGTGTGTCTGTGTCTGTGTTTCTGTTTGTGTCCGTGTCTGTGTCTCTGTCTGTGTCTGTGTCTCTGTGTCTCTGTGTCTGTGTCTCTGCCTGTGTCTCTGTCTGTGTCTCTGTCTGTGTCTCTGTCTCTGTCTGTGTCACATTCTGCTGCACAGACTGTGTTTAGGTGTGAGGCACACACCCTGCTGATCGGCAATGCGGGGAAGCACACACCCAGCTGATCGGCCATGGTGGGGGCACACATCCAGCTGATCGGCAATGGGGGGAAGCACACACCCAGCTGATCGGCAATGGGGGGAAACACACACCCAGCTGATCGGCAATGGGGGGAAACACACACCCAGCTGATCGGCAATGGGGGGAAGCACACACCCAGCTAATCGGCAATGGGGGGAAGCACACACCCAGCTGATCGGCAATGGGGGGAAGAACACACCCAGCTGATCGGCCATGGTGGGGGCACACATCCAGCTGATCGGCAATGGGGGGAAGCACACACCCAGCTAATCGGCAATGGGGGGAAGCACACACCCAGCTGACGGCCATGGTGGGGGCACACATCCAGCTGATCGGCAATGGGGGGAAGAACAGACACAGCTGATCGGCAATGGGCGGAAGCACACACCCAGCTGATCGGCAATGGGGGGAAGCACAAACCCAGCTGATCGGCAATGCAGGGAAGGACAGACCCAGCTGATCGGCAATGCGGGGAAGCACACACCCAGCTGATCGGCAAAGTGGGGAAGCACACACCCAGCTGATCGGCAATGGGGGGAAGCACACACCCAGCTGATCGGCAATGCGGGGAAGGACACTCCCAGCTGATCGGCAATGGGGGGAAGCACATACCCAGCTGATCGGCAATGGGGGGAAACACACACCCAGCTGATCGGCAATGCGGGGAAGGACAGACCCAGATGATCGGCAATGCGGGGAAGCACACACCCAGCTGATCGGCAATGGGGGGAAGCACATACCCAGCTGATCGGCAATGGGGGGAAGCACACACCCAGCTGATCAGCAATGCGGGGAAGGACAGACCCAGCTGATCGGCAATGGGGGAAAGCACACACCCAGCTGATCGGCAATGGGGGGAAGCACACACGCAGCTGATCGGCAATGCGGGGAGTCACACACACCCAGCTGATCGGCAATGGGGGGTAGCACACACCCAGCTGATCGGCCATGGTGGGAGCACATACCCAGCTGATCGGCAATGGGGGGAAGCACACACCCAGCTGATCGGCCATGGTGGGAGCACATACCCAGCTGATCGGCAATGCGGGTGAAGCACACACCCAGCTGATCGGCAATGGGGGGAAGCACACACCCAGCTGATCGGCAATGGGGGGAAGCACACTCCCAGCTGATCGGCAATGGGGGGAAGCACACACCCAGCTGATCGGCAATGGGGGGAAGCACATCCCAGCTGATCGGCAATGGGGGGAAGCACACACACAGCTGATGGGCCATGGGGGAGTCACACTGACCCAGCTGATCGGCCATGGGGGAGTCACACTGAACCAGCTGATCGGCCATGGGGGAGTCACACTGACCCAGCTGATCGGCCATGGGGGAGTCACACCCACCCACCGACAGTCTCTCCTGGTAATGTAGAATGGTAAATCTCTGCCTGTGTCTCTGCCTGTACCTGTCCAATTCTCTCTCTGTCTGTGTTTCTGTCTGTTTCTCTGTCTGTGTCTGTGTCCCTGTCTGTGTCTGTGTCTGTGTCTGTGTCTCTGTCTGTGTCTGTGTCCCTGTCCCTGTCCCTGTCTCTGTCTGTGTCCCTGTCTCTGTCTGTGTCCCTGTCTGTGTCCCTGTCTCTGTCTGTGTCTCTGTCTGTGTCTGTGTCCCTGTCTCTGTCTGTGTCTCTTTCTGTGTCCCTGTCTCTGTCTGTGTCCCTGTCTCTGTCTGTGTCTCTGTCTGTGTCTGTGTCCCTGTCTCTGTCTGTGTCTCTGTCTGTGTCTCCGTCTGTGTCGCTGACTCTGTCTCTGCCTGTGTCTCTGCCTGTGTCTCTGCCTGTGTCTGTGTCTCTGTCTCTGTCTGTGTCGCTGACTCTGTCTCTGCCTGTGTCTCTGCCTGTGTCTCTGTCTCGGTGTCTGTGTCGGTGTCGGTGTCTCTGTCTCTGTCTCTGTCTCGGTGTCTGTGTCGGTCTCGGTGTCTCTGTGTCTGCCTGTGTCCCTGAATCTGACTGCGTTTCTGTCTGTGTCTCTGCCTGTGTCTTTTTGTCTCTCTCGGTCTGTGTCTGTCTGTGTTTCTGTCTGTGTCTCTGTCTGTATATCTGTCTGTGTCCCTGTCTCTGTCTTTGTTGGTGTCTGTGTTTCTGTGTCTGCCTGTGTCCCTGTCTGTGTCTCAGCCCGGGTCTCTGTCTGTGTCTCTGAATATGACTGCGTTTCTGTCTGTGTCTCTGCCTGTGTCTTTTTCTCTCTCTCGGTCTGTGTCTGTCTGTGTTCCTGTCTGTGTCTCTTTCTCTGTCTGTGTCTGTGACTCTGTCTGTGTCTCTGTCTGTGTCTCTGTCTGTGTCTGTGTCTATGCCTGTGTCTGTGTCTCTGCCTGTGTCTGTGTCTCTGTCTCTGTCGCTGTTTCTGTCTGTTTCTCTGTCTATGTCTGTGTCTGTGTCTCTGTCTATATCTGTGCCTGTGTCTCTGTCTGTGCCTGTGTCCCTGTCTCTGTCTGTGTCTCTGTCTGTGTCTATGCCTCTGTCTGTGTCTGTCTCTGTCGCAGTCTCTGCCGCTGTCTGTGTCTCTGTCTGTGCCTCTGTCTGTGCCTGTGTCGGTACCTGTGTCGGTGTCTGTGTCTCTGTGTCTGCCTGTGTCCCTGTATATGTCTGTGTCTCTGAATCTGACTGCGTTTCTGTCTGTGGCTCTGCCTGTGTCTTTTTCTCTCTCTCGGTCTGTGTCTGTCTGTGTTTCTGTCTGTGTCTCTTTCTCTGTCTGTGCCTGTTTCTCTGTCTGTATCTCTGTCTGTGTCGCTGTCTTTGTGTGCGTCGCTGTGTCTGCCTGTGTCTCTGTCTCTGTCTGTATATCTGTCTGTGTCCCTGTCTCTGTTTGTGTTGGTGTCTGTGTCTCTGTGTCTGCCTGTGTCCCTGTAACTGTCTGTGTCTCAGCCCGGGTCTCTGTCTGTGTCTCTGAACCTGACTGCGTTTCTGTCTGTGTCTCTGACTGTGTCTTTTTCTCTCTCTCGGTCTGTGTCTGTCTGTGTTTCTGAGTCTGTGTCTGTGACTGTACCTGTGCCTGTGTCTGTGTCTCTGTCTGTGTCTCTGTGTCTCTGTATCTGTGTCTCTCTGTATCTGTGTCTCTGCCTGTGTCTCTGTGTCTCTGTGTCTGTGTCTCTGTGACTGTGTCTCTGTTTCTGTGTCTCTGTTTCTGTGTCTCTGTCTCTGTCTCTGTCTCTGTGTCTCTGTGTCTGTGTCTCTGTGTCTCTGTGTCTGTGTCTGTCTCTGTGTCTGTCCCTGTGTCTGTGTCTCTGTGTCTGTGTCTGTGTATGTGTCTGTGTCTCTGTCTCTGTGTCTCTGTGTCTGTCTCGGTGTCTGTGTCTGTGTCTGTGTCTCTGTGTCTGTCTCTGTGTCTGTGTCTCTGTGTCTGTCTCGCTGTCTGTGTCTGTGTCTGTGTCTCTGTCTCTGTGTCTCTGTGTCTCTGTGTCTGTGTCTCTGTGTCTCTGTGTCTCTGTGTCTCTGTGTCTCTGTGTCTGTGTCTGTGTCTCTGTGTCTGTGTCTCTGTCTGTGTCTCTGTGTCTCTGTGTCAGAGTCTCTGTCTGTGTCTCTGTCTGTGTGTCTGTGTCTGTGTCTGTGTCTCTGTGTCTGTGTCTCTGTGTCTCTGTCTGAGTCTCTGTCTGTGTGTCTGTGTCTGTGTTTCTGTTTGTGTCCGTGTCTGTGTCTCTGTCTGTGTCTGTGTCTCTGTGTCTCTGTGTCTGTGTCTCTGCCTGTGTCTCTGTCTGTGTCTCTGTCTGTGTCTCTGTCTCTGTCTGTGTCACATTCTGCTGCACAGACTGTGTTTAGGTGTGAGGCACACACCCTGCTGATCGGCAATGCGGGGAAGCACACACCCAGCTGATCGGCCATGGTGGGGGCACACATCCAGCTGATCGGCAATGGGGGGAAGCACACACCCAGCTGATCGGCAATGGGGGGAAACACACACCCAGCTGATCGGCCATGGTGGGGGCACACATCCAGCTGATCGGCAA
The DNA here is from genome assembly GCF_047496885.1 of Scyliorhinus torazame. Taxonomy (NCBI): domain Eukaryota; kingdom Metazoa; phylum Chordata; class Chondrichthyes; order Carcharhiniformes; family Scyliorhinidae; genus Scyliorhinus; species Scyliorhinus torazame. Next base: position 158,588 of record NW_027307837.1, read on the forward strand.
TGGGGGGAAGCACACACCCAGCTAATCGGCAATGGGGGGAAGCACACACCCAGCTGATCGGCAATGGGGGGAAGAACACACCCAGCTGATCGGCCATGGTGGGGGCACACATCCAGCTGATCGGCAATGGGGGGAAGCACACACCCAGCTAATCGGCAATGGGGGGAAGCACACACCCAGCTGACGGCCATGGTGGGGGCACACATCCAGCTGATCGGCAATGGGGGGAAGAACAGACACAGCTGATCGGCAATGGGCGGAAGCACACACCCAGCTGATCGGCAATGGGGGGAAGCACAAACCCAGCTGATCGGCAATGCAGGGAAGGACAGACCCAGCTGATCGGCAATGCGGGGAAGCACACACCCAGCTGATCGGCAAAGTGGGGAAGCACACACCCAGCTGATCGGCAATGGGGGGAAGCACACACCCAGCTGATCGGCAATGCGGGGAAGGACACTCCCAGCTGATCGGCAATGGGGGGAAGCACATACCCAGCTGATCGGCAATGGGGGGAAACACACACCCAGCTGATCGGCAATGCGGGGAAGGACAGACCCAGCTGATCGGCAATGCGGGGAAGCACACACCCAGCTGATCGGCAATGGGGGGAAGCACATACCCAGCTGATCGGCAATGGGGGGAAGCACACACCCAGCTGATCAGCAATGCGGGGAAGGACAGACCCAGCTGATCGGCAATGGGGGAAAGCACACACCCAGCTGATCGGCAATGGGGGGAAGCACACACGCAGCTGATCGGCAATGCGGGGAAGCACACACCCAGCTGATCGGCAATGGGGGAAAGCACACACCCAGCTGATCGGCAATGGGGGGGAGCACACACGCAGCTGATCGGCAATGCGGGGAAGGACACACCCAGCTGATCGGCAATGGGGGGAAGCACACACACAGCTGATCGGCAATGGGGGAAAGCACACACCCAGCTGATCGGCAATGGGGGGAAGCACACACCCAGCCGATCGGCAATGGGGGGAAGCACACACCCAGCTGATCGGCAATGCGGGGAAGCACACACCCAGCTGATCGGCAATGGGGGGAAGGACAGACTCAGCTGATCGGCAATGGGGGGAAGCACACACCCAGCTGATCGGCAATGCGGGGAAGGACACACCCAGCTGATCGGCAAAGGGGGGAAGCACACACCCAGCTGATCGGCAATGCGGGGAAGCACACACCCAGCTGATCGGCAATGGGGGGAAGGACACACCCAGCTGATCGGCAATGGGGGGGATGCACACATCCAGCTGATCGGCAATGGGGGGAAGGACACACCCAGCTGATCGGCAATGGGGGGAAGCACACACCCAGCTGATCGGCAATGCGGGGAAGGACACACCCAGCTGATCGGCAATGGGGGGAAGCACACACCCAGCTGATCGGCAATGCGGGGAAGCACACACCCAGCTGATCGGCAATGCGGGGAAGCACACACCCAGCTGATCGGCAATGGGGGGAAGGACAGACCCAGCTGATCGGCAATGCGGGGAAGCACACATCCAGCTGATCGGCAATGCGTGGCAGGACACTCCCAGCTGATCGGCAATGGGGGGAAGCACACACCCAGCTGATCGGCAATGGGGGGAAGCACAAACCCAGCCGATCGGCATGGGGGGGAAGCACACACCCAGCTGATCGGCAATGCGGGGAAGCACACACCCAGCTGATCGGCAATGGGGGGAAGCACACACCCAGCTGATCGGCAATGCGGGGAAGGACACACCCAGCTGATCGGCAATGGGGGGAAGCACACTCCCAGCTGATCGGCAATGCGGGGAAGCACACTCCCAGCTGATCGGCAATGGGGGAAAGCACACACCCAGCTGATCGGCAATGGGGGGAAGCACACACCCAGCTGATCGGCAATGGGGGGAAGCACACACCCAGCTGATCGGCAATGGGGGAAAGCACACACCCAGCTGATCGGCAATGGGGGGAAGCACACACACAGCTGATCGGCAATGGGGGGAAGGACACACCCAGCTGATCGGCAATGCGGGGAAGCACACTCCCAGCTGATCGGCAATGGGGGGAAGCACACACCCAGCTGATCGGCAATGGGGGGAAGCACACACCCAGCTGATCGGCAATGCGGGGAAGGACACACCCAGCTGATCGGCAATGGGGGGAAGCACACTCCCAGCTGATCGGCAATGCGGGGAAGCACACTCCCAGCTGATCGGCAATGGGGGAAAGCACACACCCAGCTGATCGGCAATGGGGGGAAGCACACACCCAGCTGATCGGCAATGGGGGGAAGCACACACCCAGCTGATCGGCAATGGGGGAAAGCACACACCCAGCTGATCGGCAATGGGGGGAAGCACACACACAGCTGATCGGCAATGGGGGGAAGGACACACCCAGCTGATCGGCAATGCGGGGAAGCACACTCCCAGCTGATCGGCAATGGGGGGAAGCACACACCCAGCTGATCGGCAATGGGGGGAAGCACACACCCAACTGATCGGCAATGGGGGGAAGCACACACCCAGCTGATCGGCAATGCGGGGAAGCACACACCCAGCTGATCGGCAATGCGGGGAAGGACACGCCCAGCTGATCGGCAATGGGGGGAAGGACAGACCCAGCTGATCGGCAATGGGGGGAAGGGCAGACCCAGCTGATCGGCAATGGGGGGAAGGACAGACCCAGCTGATCGGCAATGCGGGGAAGCACACTCCCAGCTGATCGGCAATGGGGGGAAGGACACACCCAGCTGATCGGCAATGGGGGGAAGGACAGACCCAGCTGATCGGCAATGGGGGGAAGGACAGACCCAGCTGATCGGCAATGGGGGGAAGCACACACCCAGCTGATCGGCAATGGGGGGAAGGACAGACCCAGCTGATCGGCAATGCGGGGAAGCACACACCCAGCTGATCGGCAATGGGGGGAAGCACACACCCAGCTGATCGGCAATGCGGGGAAGCACACACCCAGCTGATCGGCAATGCGGGGAAGCACACACCCAGCTGATCGGCAATGCGGGGAAGCACACACCCAGCTGATCGGCAATGGGGGGAAGCACACACCCAGCTGATCGGCAATGTGGGGAAGCACACACCCAGCTGATCGGCAATGGGGGGAAGCACACACCCAGCTGATCGGCAATGGGGGGAAGCACACTCCCAGCTGATCGGCAATGCGGGGAAGGATAGACCCAGCTGATCGGCAATGGGGGGAAGGACAGACCCAGCTGATCGGCAATGGGGGGAAGCACACTCCCAGCTGATCGGCAATGGGGGGAAGGACAGACCCAGCTGATCGGCAATGGGGGGAAGCACACACCAAGCTGATCGGCAATGCGGGGAAGCACACACCCAGCTGATCGGCAATGGGGGGAAGCACACGCCCAGCTGATCGGCAATGCGGGGAAGCACACTCCCAGCTGATCGGCAATGGGGGGAAGGACACACCCAGCTGATCGGCAATGGGGGGAAGCACACTCCCAGCTGATCGCCAATGCGGGGAAGGACAGACCCAGCTGATCGGCAATGGGGGGAAGCACACACCCAGCTGATCAGCAATGGGGGGAAGGACACACCCAGCTGATCGGCAATGGGGGGGAAGGACAGACCCAGCTGATCGGCAATGGGGGGAAGCACGCACCCAGCTGATCGGCAATGGGGGGAAGCACACTCCCAGCTGATCGGCAATGCGGGGAAGCACACACCCAGCTGATCGGCAATGCGGGGAAGCACACACCCAGCTGATCGGCAATGGGGGGAAGGACAGACCCAGCTGATCGGCAATGGGGGGAAGCACACTCACAGCTGATCGGCAATGGGGGGAAGCACACTCCCAGCTGATCGGCAATGGGGGGAAGGACAGACCCAGCTGATCGGCAATGCGGGGAAGCACACACCCAGCTGATCGGCAATGGGGGGAAGGACAGACCCAGCTGATCAGCAATGGGGGGAAGGACACACCCAGCTGATCGGCAATGGGGGGAAGGACAGACCCAGCTGATCGGCAATGCGGGGAAGCACACACCCAGCTGATCGGCAATGGGGGGAAGGACAGACCCAGCTGGTCGGCAATGGGGGGAAGCACACACCCAGCTGATCGGCAATGCGGGGAAGCACACACCCAGCTGATCGGCAATGGGGGGAAGCACACACCCAGCTGATCGGCAATGCGGGGAAGCACACACCCAGCTGATCGGCAATGGGGGGAAGCACACACCCAGCTGATCGGCAATGGGGGGAAGCACACTCCCAGCTGATCGGCAATGGGGGGAAGCACACACCCAGCTGATCGGCAATGCGGGGAAGCACACACCCAGCTGATCGGCAATGGGGGGAAGGACAGACCCAGCTGATCGGCAATGGGGGGAAGCACACTCACAGCTGATCGGCAATGGGGGGAAGCACACACCCAGCTGATCGGCAATGGGGGGAAGCACACACCCAGCTGATCGGCAATGGGGGAAGCACGCTCCCAGCTGATCGGCAATGGGGGGAAGCACACACCCAGCTGATCGGCAATGGGGGGAAGGACAGACCCAGCTGATCGGCAATGGGGGGAAGCACACACCCAGCTGATCGGCAATGGGGGGAAGCACACACCCAGCTGATCGGCAATGGGGGGAAGGACAGACCCAGCTGATCGGCAATGGGGGGAAAGCACACACCCAGCTGATCGGCAATGGGGGGAAGCAAACACCCAGCTGATCGGCAATGGGGGGAAGCACACTCCCAGCTGATCGGCAATGGGGGGAAGGACAGACCCAGCTCATCGGCAATGGGGGGAAGGACAGACCCAGCTGATCGGCAATGGGGGGAAAGCACACACCCAGCTGATCGGCAATGGGGGGGAAGGACACACCCAGCTGATCGGCAATGGGGGGAAAGCACACACCCAGCTGATCGGCAATGGGGGGAAGCACACACCCAGCTGATCGGCAATGGGGGGAAGCACACACCCAGCTGATCGGCAATGGGGGGAAGGACACACCCAGCTGATCGGCAATGGGGGGAAGGACACACCCAGCTGATCGGCAATGCGGGGAAGCACACACCCAGCTGATCGGCAATGGGGGGAAGGACACACCCAGCTGATCGGCAATGGGGGGAAGCACACACACAGCTGATCGGCAATGCGGGGAAGGACACACCCAGCTGATCGGCAATGGGGGAAGGACACACCCAGCTGATCGGCAATGGGGGGAAGCACACTCCCAGCTGATCGGCAATCGGGGGGAAGGACAGACCCAGCTGATCGGCAATGGGGGGAAGCACACACCCAGCTGATCGGCAATGGGGGGAAGGACACACCCAGCTGATCGGCAATGGGGGGAAGGACAGACCCAGCTGATCGGCAATGGGGGAAGGACAGACCCAGCTGATCGGCAATGGGGGGAAGCACACTCCCAGCTGATCGGCAATGGGGGGAAGCACACTCACAGCTGATCGGCAATGGGGGGAAGCACACACCCAGCTGATCGGCAATGGGGGGGAAGGACAGACCCAGCTGATCGGCAATGCGGGGAAGCACACTCCCAGCTGATCGGCAATGGGGGGGAAGGACAGACCCAGCTGATCGGCAATGCGGGGAAGCACACTCCCAGCTGATCGGCAATGGGGGGGAAGGACAGACCCAGCTGATCGGCAATGGGGGGAAGCACACACACAGCTGATCGGCAATGGGGGGAAGGACAGACCCAGCTGATCGGCAATGCGGGGAAGCACACACCCAGCTGATCGGCAATGGGGGGAAGGACAGACCCAGCTGATCGGCAATGGGGGGAAGAACACTCCCAGCTGATCGGCAATGGGGAGAAGGACACACCCAGCTGATCGGCAATGGGGGAAGGACAGACCCAGCTGATCGGCAATGGGGGGAAGCACACTCCCAGCTGATCGGCAATGGGGGGAAGCACACTCACAGCTGATCGGCAATGGGGGGAAGCACACACCCAGCTGATCGGCAATGCGGGGAAGGACAGACCCAGCTGATCGGCAATGCGGGGAAGCACACTCACAGCTGATCGGCAATGGGGGGAAGCACACACCCAGCTGATCGGCAATGGGGGGAAGGACAGACCCAGCTGATCGGCAATGGGGGAAAGCACACACCCAGCTGATCGGCAATGGGGGGAAGGACACACCCAGCTGATCGGCAATGGGGGGAAGGACACACCCAGCTGATCGGCAATGGGGGGAAGCACACACCCAGCTGATCGGCAATGGGGGGAAGGACACACACCCAGCTGATCGGCAATGCGGGGAAGCACACACCGAGCTGATCGGCAATGGGGGGAAGGACACTCCCAGCTGATCGGCAATGGGGGGAAGCACACACCCAGCTGATCGGCAATGGGGGGAAGCACACACCCAGCTGATCGGCAATGGGGGGAAGGACAGACCCAGCTGATCGGCAATGGGGGGAAGGACAGACCCAGCTGATCGGCAATGGGGGGAAGGACACACCCAGCTGATCGGCAATGGGGGGAAGGACAGACCCAGATGATCGGCAATGCGGGGAAGCACACACCGAGCTGATCGGCAATGGGGGGAAGCACACTCCCAGCTGATCGGCAATGGGGGGAAGGTCACACCCAGCTGATCGGCAATGGGGGGAAGCACACACCCAGCTGATCGGCAATGGGGGGAAGGTCACACCCAGCTGATCGGCAATGGGGGGAAGCACACACCCAGCTGATCGGCAATGCGGGGAAGCACACACCCTGCTGATCGGCATTGGGGGGGAAGGTCACACCCAGCTGATCGGCAATGGGGGGAAGCACACACCCAGCTGATCGGCAATGGGGGGAAGGTCACACCCAGCTGATCGGCAATGGGGGGAAGCACACTCCCAGCTGATCGGCAATGGGGGGAAGCACACACCCAGCTGATCGGCAATGGGGGGAAGTACAGACCCAACTGATCGGCAATGCGGGGAAGCACACACCCAGCTGATCGGCAATGCGGGGAAGGACACACCCAGTTAATCGGCAATGCGGGGAAGCACACTCCCAGCTGATCGGCAATGGGGGGAAGCACACTCCCAGCTGATCGGCAATGCGGGGAAGCACACACCCAGCTGAGCGGCAATGGGGGGAAGCACACTCCCAGCTGATCGGCAATGGGGGGAAGGACACACCCAGCTGATCGGCAATGGGGGGAAGTACAGACCCAGCTGATCGGCAATGCGGGGAAGCACACTCCCAGCTGATCGGCAATGGGGGGAAGGACACACCCAGCTAATCGGCAATGGGGGGAAGGACACACCCAGCTGATCGGCAATGGGGGGAAGCACACACCCAGCTGATCGGCAATGGGGGGAAGCACACACCCAGCTGATCGGCAATGGGGGGAAGGACACACCCAGCTGATCGGCAATGGGGGGAAGCACACACCCAGCTGATCGGCAATGGGGGAAAGGACACACCCAGCTGATCGGCAATGGGGGGAAGCACACACCCAGCTGATCGGCAATGGGGGGAAGCACACACCCAGCTGATCAGCAATGGGGGGAAGCACACACCCAGCTGATCGGCAATGCGGGGATGCACACACCCAGCTGATCAGCAATGGGGGGAAGCACACACCCAGCTGATCGGCAATGGGGGGAAGGACAGACCCAGCTGTTCGGCAATGGGGGAAGCACACACCCAGCTGATCGGCAATGGGGGGAAGGACAGACCCAGCTGTTCGGCAATGGGGGAAGCACACTCCCAGCTGATCGGCAATGCGGGGATGCACACACCCAGCTGATCGGCAATGGGGGAAAGGACACTCCCAGCTGATCGGCAATGCGGGGAAGCACACACCCAGCTGATCGGCAATGGGGGGAAGCACACACCCAGCTGATCGGCAATGGGGGAAAGGACACTCCCAGCTGATCGGCAATGCGGGGAAGCACACACCCAGCTGATCGGCAATGAGGGGAAGGACACACCCAGCTGATCTGCAATGGGGGGAAGGACACTCCCAGCTGATCGGCAATGCGGGGAAGCACACACCCAGCTGATCGGCAATGGGGGGAAGCACACACCCAGCTGATCGGCAATGGGGGAAAGGACACTCCCAGCTGATCGGCAATGCGGGGAAGCACACACCCAGCTGATCGGCAATGAGGGGAAGGACACACCCAGCTGATCTGCAATGGGGGAAGCACACTCCCAGCTGATCGGCAATGCGGGGAAGGACACACCCAGCTGATCGGCAATGGGGGAAGGACAGACCCAGCTGATCGGCAATGGGGGAAGCACACACCCAGCTGATCGGCAATGGGGGGAAGGACACACCCAGCTGATCGGCAATGCGGGGAAGCACACACCCAGCTGATCGGCAATGGGGGGAAGTACACACCCAGCTGATCGGCCATGGGGGAAGCACACACCCAGCTGATCGGCAATGGGGGGAAGGACACACCCAGCTGATCGGCAATGCGGGGAAGCACACACCCAGCTGATCGGCAATGAGGGGAAGGACACACCCAGCTGATCGGCAATGGGGGAAGCACACACCCAGCTGATCGGCAATGCGGGGAAGCACACACCCAGCTGATCGGCAATGCGGGGAAGGACAGACCCAGCTGATCGGCAATGGGGGGAAGCACACACCCAGCTGATCGGCAATGGGGGGAAGGACACACCCAGCTGATCGGCAATGGGGGGAAGGACAGACCCAGCTGATCGGCAATGGGGGAAGGACAGACCCAGCTGATCGGCAATGGGGGGAAGCACACTCCCAGCTGATCGGCAATGGGGGGAAGCACACTCACAGCTGATCGGCAATGGGGGGAAGCACACACCCAGCTGATCGGCAATGGGGGGGAAGGACAGACCCAGCTGATCGGCAATGCGGGGAAGCACACTCCCAGCTGATCGGCAATGGGGGGAAGGACAGACCCAGCTGATCGGCAATGCGGGGAAGCACACTCCCAGCTGATCGGCAATGGGGGGGAAGGACAGACCCAGCTGATCGGCAATGGGGGGAAGCACACACACAGCTGATCGGCAATGGGGGGAAGGAGAGGCCCAGCTGATCGGCAATGCGGGGAAGCACACACCCAGCTGATCGGCAATGGGGGGAAGGACAGACCCAGCTGATCGGCAATGGGGGGAAGCACACTCCCAGCTGATCGGCAATGGGGGGAAGGACAGACCCAGCTGATCGGCAATGCGGGGAAGCACACACCCAGCTGATCGGCAATGGGGGGAAGGACAGACCCAGCTGATCGGCAATGGGGGGAAGCACACTCCCAGCTGATCGGCAATGGGGAGAAGGAGACACCCAGCTGATCGGCAATGGGGGAAGGACAGACCCAGCTGATCGGCAATGGGGGGAAGCACACTCCCAGCTGATCGGCAATGGGGGGAAGCACACACCCAGCTGATCGGCAATGCGGGGAAGGACAGACCCAGCTGATCGGCAATGCGGGCAAGCACACTCACAGCTGATCGGCAATGGGGGGAAGCACACACCCAGCTGATCGGCAATGGGGGGGAAGGACAGACCCAGCTGATCGGCAATGGGGGGAAGGACAGACCCAGCTGATCGGCAATGGGGGGAAGCACACACCCAGCTGATCGGCAATGGGGGGAAGCACACACCCAGCTGATCGGCAATGGGGGGAAGGACAGACCCAGCTGATCGGCAATGGGGGGAAAGCACACACCCAGCTGATCGGCAATAGGGGGAAGCAAACACCCAGCTGATCGGCAATGGGGGGAAGCACACTCCCAGCTGATCGGCAATGGGGGGAAGGACAGACCCAGCTCATCGGCAATGGGGGGAAGGACAGACCCAGCTGATCGGCAATGGGGGGAAAGCACACACCCAGCTGATCGGCAATGGGGGGAAGGACACACCCAGCTGATCGGCAATGGGGGGAAAGCACACACCCAGCTGATCGGCAATGGGGGGAAGCACACACCCAGCTGATCGGCAATGGGGGGAAGCACACACCCAGCTGATCGGCAATGGGGGGAAGGACACACCCAGCTGATCGGCAATGGGGGGAAGGACACACCCAGCTGATCGGCAATGCGGGGAAGCACACACCCAGCTGATCGGCAATGGGGGGAAGGACACACCCAGCTGATCGGCAATGGGGGGAAGCACACACACAGCTGATCGGCAATGCGGGGAAGGACACACCCAGCTGATCGGCAATGGGGGAAGGACACACCCCGCTGATCGGCAATGGGGGGAAGCACACTCCCAGCTGATCGGCAATGGGGGGGAAGGACAGACCCAGCTGATCGGCAATGGGGGGAAGCACACACCCAGCTGATCGGCAATGGGGGGAAGGACACACCCAGCTGATCGGCAATGGGGGGAAGGACAGACCCAGCTGATCGGCAATGGGGGAAGGACAGACCCAGCTGATCGGCAATGGGGGGAAGCACACTCCCAGCTGATCGGCAATGGGGGGAAGCACACTCACAGCTGATCGGCAATGGGGGGAAGCACACACCCAGCTGATCGGCAATGGGGGGGAAGGACAGACACAGCTGATCGGCAATGCGGGGAAGCACACTCCCAGCTGATCGGCAATGGGGGGGAAGGACAGACCCAGCTGATCGGCAATGCGGGGAAGCACACTCCCAGCTGATCGGCAATGGGGGGGAAGGACAGACCCAGCTGATCGGCAATGCGGGGAAGCACACACCCAGCTGATCGGCAATGGGGGGAAGGACAGACCCAGCTGATCGGCAATGGGGGGAAGCACACTCCCAGCTGATCGGCAATGGGGAGAAGGACACACCCAGCTGATCGGCAATGGGGGAAGGACAGACCCAGCTGATCGGCAATGGGGGGAAGCACACACCCAGCTGATCGGCAATGGGGGGAAGGACACACCCAGCTGATCGGCAATGGGGGGAAGGACAGACCCAGCTGATCGGCAATGGGGGAAGGACAGACCCAGCTGATCGGCAATGGGGGGAAGCACACTCCCAGCTGATCGGCAATGGGGGGAAGCACACTCACAGCTGATCGGCAATGGGGGGAAGCACACACCCAGCTGATCGGCAATGGGGGGGAAGGACAGACCCAGCTGATCGGCAATGCGGGGAAGCACACTCCCAGCTGATCGGCAATGGGGGGAAGGACAGACCCAGCTGATCGGCAATGCGGGGAAGCACACTCCCAGCTGATCGGCAATGGGGGGGAAGGACAGACCCAGCTGATCGGCAATGGGGGGAAGCACACACACAGCTGATCGGCAATGGGGGGAAGGAGAGGCCCAGCTGATCGGCAATGCGGGGAAGCACACACCCAGCTGATCGGCAATGGGGGGAAGGACAGACCCAGCTGATCGGCAATGGGGGGAAGCACACTCCCAGCTGATCGGCAATGGGGGGAAGGACAGACCCAGCTGATCGGCAATGCGGGGAAGCACACACCCAGCTGATCGGCAATGGGGGGAAGGACAGACCCAGCTGATCGGCAATGGGGGGAAGCACACTCCCAGCTGATCGGCAATGGGGAGAAGGAGACACCCAGCTGATCGGCAATGGGGGAAGGACAGACCCAGCTGATCGGCAATGGGGGGAAGCACACTCCCAGCTGATCGGCAATGGGGGGAAGCACACACCCAGCTGATCGGCAATGCGGGGAAGGACAGACCCAGCTGATCGGCAATGCGGGCAAGCACACTCACAGCTGATCGGCAATGGGGGGAAGCACACACCCAGCTGATCGGCAATGGGGGGGAAGGACAGACCCAGCTGATCGGCAATGGGGGGAAGGACAGACCCAGCTGATCAGCAATGGGGGGAAGCACACACCCAGCTGATCGGCAATGGGGGGAAGCACACACCCAGCTGATCGGCAATGGGGGGAAGGACAGACCCAGCTGATCGGCAATGGGGGGAAAGCACACACCCAGCTGATCGGCAATGGGGGGAAGCAAACACCCAGCTGATCGGCAATGGGGGGAAGCACACTCCCAGCTGATCGGCAATGGGGGGAAGGACAGACCCAGCTCATCGGCAATGGGGGGAAGGACAGACCCAGCTGATCGGCAATGGGGGGAAAGCACACACCCAGCTGATCGGCAATGGGGGGAAGGACACACCCAGCTGATCGGCAATGGGGGGAAAGCACACACCCAGCTGATCGGCAATGGGGGGAAGCACACACCCAGCTGATCGGCAATGGGGGGAAGCACACACCCAGCTGATCGGCAATGGGGGGAAGGACACACCCAGCTGATCGGCAATGGGGGGAAGGACACACCCAGCTGATCGGCAAGGCGGGGAAGCACACACCCAGCTGATCGGCAATGGGGGGAAGGACACACCCAGCTGATCGGCAATGGGGGGAAGCACACACACAGCTGATCGGCAATGCGGGGAAGGACACACCCAGCTGATCGGCAATGGGGGAAGGACACACCCAGCTGATCGGCAATGGGGGGAAGCACACTCCCAGCTGATCGGCAATGGGGGGGAAGGACAGACCCAGCTGATCGGCAATGGGGGGAAGCACACACCCAGCTGATCGGCAATGGGGGGAAGGACACACCCAGCTGATCGGCAATGGGGGGAAGGACAGACCCAGCTGATCGGCAATGGGGGAAGGACAGACCCAGCTGATCGGCAATGGGGGGAAGCACACTCCCAGCTGATCGGCAATGGGGGGAAGCACACTCACAGCTGATCGGCAATGGGGGGAAGCACACACCCAGCTGATCGGCAATGGGGGGGAAGGACAGACACAGCTGATCGGCAATGCGGGGAAGCACACTCCCAGCTGATCGGCAATGGGGGGGAAGGACAGACCCAGCTGATCGGCAATGCGGGGAAGCACACTCCCAGCTGATCGGCAATGGGGGGGAAGGACAGACCCAGCTGATCGGCAATGGGGGGAAGCACACACACAGCTGATCGGCAATGGGGGGAAGGACAGACCCAGCTGATCGGCAATGCGGGGAAGCACACACCCAGCTGATCGGCAATGGGGGGAAGGACAGACCCAGCTGATCGGCAATGGGGGGAAGCACACTCCCAGCTGATCGGCAATGGGGAGAAGGACACACCCAGCTGATCGGCAATGGGGGAAGGACAGACCCAGCTGATCGGCAATGGGGGAAAGCACACTCCCAGCTGATCGGCAATGGGGGGAAGCACACTCACAGCTGATCGGCAATGGGGGGAAGCACACACCCAGCTGATCGGCAATGCGGGGAAGGACAGACCCAGCTGATCGGCAATGCGGGGAAGCACACTCATAGCTGATCGGCAATGGGGGGAAGCACACACCCAGCTGATCGGCAATGGGGGGAAGGACAGACCCAGCTGATCGGCAATGGGGGGAAGCACACACCCAGCTGATCGGCAATGGGGGGAAGGACACACCCAGCTGATCGGCAATGGGGGGAAGGACACACCCAGCTGATCGGCAATGGGGGGAAGCACACACCCAGCTGATCGGCAATGGGGGGAAGGACACACACCCAGCTGATCGGCAATGCGGGGAAGCACACACCGAGCTGATCGGCAATGGGGGGAAGGACACTCCCAGCTGATCGGCAATGGGGGGAAGCACACACCCAGCTGATCGGCAATGGGGGGAAGCACACACCCAGCTGATCGGCAATGGGGGGAAGGACAGACCCAGCTGATCGGCAATGGGGGGAAGGACAGACCCAGCTGATCGGCAATGGGGGGAAGGACACACCCAGCTGATCGGCAATGGGGGGAAGGACAGACCCAGCTGATCGGCAATGCGGGGAAGCACACACCGAGCTGATCGGCAATGGGGGGAAGCACACTCCCAGCTGATCGGCAATGGGGGGAAGGTCACACCCAGCTGATCGGCAATGGGGGGAAGCACACACCCAGCTGATCGGCAATGGGGGGAAGGTCACACCCAGCTGATCGGCAATGGGGGGAAGCACACACCCAGCTGATCGGCAATGCGGGGAAGCACACACCCTGCTGATCGGCAATGGGGGGAAGGTCACACCCAGCTGATCGGCAATGGGGGGAAGCACACACCCAGCTGATCGGCAATGGGGGGAAGGTCACACCCAGCTGATCGGCAATGGGGGGAAGCACACTCCCAGCTGATCGGCAATGGGGGGAAGCACACACCCAGCTGATCGGCAATGGGGGGAAGTACAGACCCAACTGATCGGCAATGCGGGGAAGCACACACCCAGCTGATCGGCAATGCGGGGAAGGACACACCCAGCTGATCGGCAATGCGGGGAAGCACACTCCCAGCTGATCGGCAATGCGGGGAAGCACACACCCAGCTGAGCGGCAATGGGGGGAAGCACACTCCCAGCTGATCGGCAATGGGGGGAAGGACACACCCAGCTGATCGGCAATGGGGGGAAGTACACTCCCAGCTGATCGGCAATGGGGGGAAGGACACACCCAGCTGATCGGCAATGGGGGGAAGTACAGACCCAGCTGATCGGCAATGCGGGGAAGCACACTCCCAGCTGATCGGCAATGGGGGGAAGGACACACCCAGCTGATCGGCAATGGGGGGAAGGACACACCCAGCTGATCGGCAATGGGGGGAAGCACACACCCAGCTGATCGGCAATGGGGGGAAGCACACACCCAGCTGATCGGCAATGGGGGGAAGGACACACCCAGCTGATCGGCAATGGGGGGAAGCACACACCCAGCTGATCGGCAATGGGGGAAAGGACACACCCAGCTGATCGGCAATGGGGGGAAGCACACACCCAGCTGATCGGCAATGGGGGGAAGCACACACCCAGCTGATCAGCAATGGGGGGAAGCACACACCCAGCTGATCGGCAATGCGGGGATGCACACACCCAGCTGATCAGCAATGGGGGGAAGCACACACCCAGCTGATCGGCAATGGGGGGAAGGACAGACCCAGCTGTTCGGCAATGGGGGAAGCACACACCCAGCTGATCGGCAATGGGGGGAAGGACAGACCCAGCTGTTCGGCAATGGGGGAAGCACACTCCCAGCTGATCGGCAATGCGGGGATGCACACACCCAGCTGATCGGCAATGGGGGGAAGCACACACCCAGCTGATCGGCAATGCGGGGATGCACACACCCAGCTGTTCGGCAATGGGGGAAGCACACACCCAGCTGATCGGCAATGGGGGGAAGCACACACCCAGCTGATCGGCAATGGGGGGAAGCACACTCCCAGCTGATCGGCAATGGGGGGAAGCACACACCCAGCTGATCGGCAATGCGGGGAAGCACACACCCAGCTGATCGGCAATGGGGGGAAGGACACACCCAGCTGATCGGCAATGGGGGGAAGCACACACCCAGCTGATCTGCAATGCGGGGAAGGAAACACCCAGCTGATCGGCAATGGGGGAAGCACACACCCAGCTGATCGGCAATGGGGGGAAGCACACACCCAGCTGATCGGCAATGGGGGAAAGGACACTCCCAGCTGATCGGCAATGCGGGGAAGCACACACCCAGCTGATCGGCAATGAGGGGAAGGACACACCCAGCTGATCTGCAATGGGGGAAGCACACTCCCAGCTGATCGGCAATGCGGGGAAGGACACACCCAGCTGATCGGCAATGGGGGAAGGACAGACCCAGCTGATCGGCAATGGGGGAAGCACACACCCAGCTGATCGGCAATGGGGGGAAGGACACACCCAGCTGATCGGCAATGCGGGGAAGCACACACCCAGCTGATCGGCAATGGGGGGAAGTACACACCCAGCTGATCGGCCATGGGGGAAGCACACACCCAGCTGATCGGCAATGGGGGGAAGGACACACCCAGCTGATCGGCAATGCGGGGAAGCACACACCCAGCTGATCGGCAATGAGGGGAAGGACACACCCAGCTGATCGGCAATGGGGGAAGCACACACCCAGCTGATCGGCAATGCGGGGAAGCACACACCCAGCTGATCGGCAATGCGGGGAAGGACAGACCCAGCTGATCGGCAATGGGGGGAAGCACACACCCAGCTGATCGGCAATGGGGGGAAGGACACACCCAGCTGATCGGCAATGGGGGGAAGGACAGACCCAGCTGATCGGCAATGGGGGAAGGACAGACCCAGCTGATCGGCAATGGGGGGAAGCACACTCCCAGCTGATCGGCAATGGGGGGAAGCACACTCACAGCTGATCGGCAATGCGGGGAAGCACACACCCAGCTGATCGGCAATGGGGGGAAGCACACACCCAGCTGATCGGCAATGGGGGGAAGGACACACCCAGCTGATCGGCAATGGGGGGAAGGACACACCCAGCTGATCGGCAATGGGGGGAAGCACACACCCAGCTGATCGGCAATGGGGGGAAGGACACACACCCAGCTGATCGGCAATGCGGGGAAGCACACACCGAGCTGATCGGCAATGGGGGGAAGGACACTCCCAGCTGATCGGCAATGGGGGGAAGCACACACCCAGCTGATCGGCAATGGGGGGAAGCACACACCCAGCTGATCGGCAATGGGGGGAAGGACAGACCCAGCTGATCGGCAATGGGGGGAAGGACAGACCCAGCTGATCGGCAATGGGGGGAAGGACTCACCCAGCTGATCGGCAAAGGGGGGAAGGACAGACCCAGCTGATCGGCAATGCGGGGAAGCACACACCGAGCTGATCGGCAATGGGGGGAAGCACACTCCCAGCTGATCGGCAATGGGGGGAAGGTCACACCCAGCTGATCGGCAATGGGGGGAAGCACACACCCAGCTGATCGGCAATGGGGGGAAGGTCACACCCAGCTGATCGGCAATGGGGGGAAGCACACACCCAGCTGATCGGCAATGCGGGGAAGCACACACCCTGCTGATCGGCAATGGGGGGAAGGTCACACCCAGCTGATCGGCAATGGGGGGAAGCACACACCCAGCTGATCGGCAATGGGGGGAAGGTCACACCCAGCTGATCGGCAATGGGGGGAAGCACACTCCCAGCTGATCGGCAATGGGGGGGAAGCACACACCCAGCTGATCGGCAATGGGGGGAAGTACAGACCCAACTGATCGGCAATGCGGGGAAGCACACACCCAGCTGATCGGCAATGCGGGGAAGGACACACCCAGCTGATCGGCAATGCGGGGAAGCACACTCCCAGCTGATCGGCAATGGGGGGAAGCACACTCCCAGCTGATCGGCAATGCGGGGAAGCACACACCCAGCTGAGCGGCAATGGGGGAAAGCACACTCCCAGCTGATCGGCAATGGGGGGAAGGACACACCCAGCTGATCGGCAATGGGGGGAAGTACAGACCCAGCTGATCGGCAATGCGGGGAAGCACACTCCCAGCTGATCGGCAATGGGGGGAAGGACATACCCAGCTGATCGGCAATGGGGGGAAGGACACACCCAGCTGATCGGCAATGGGGGGAAGCACACACCCAGCTGATCGGCAATGGGGGGAAGCACACACCCAGCTGATCGGCAATGGGGGGAAGGACACACCCAGCTGATCGGCAATGGGGGGAAGCACACACCCAGCTGATCGGCAATGGGGGAAAGGACACACCCAGCTGATCGGCAATGGGGGGAAGCACACACCCAGCTGATCGGCAATGGGGGGAAGCACACACCCAGCTGATCAGCAATGGGGGGAAGCACACACCCAGCTGATCGGCAATGCGGGGATGCACACACCCAGCTGATCAGCAATGGGGGGAAGCACACACCCAGCTGATCGGCAATGGGGGGAAGGACAGACCCAGCTGTTCGGCAATGGGGGAAGCACACACCCAGCTGATCGGCAATGGGGGGAAGGACAGACCCAGCTGTTCGGCAATGGGGGAAGCACACTCCCAGCTGATCGGCAATGCGGGGATGCACACACCCAGCTGATCGGCAATGGGGGGAAGCACACACCCAGCTGATCGGCAATGCGGGGATGCACACACCCAGCTGTTCGGCAATGGGGGAAGCACACACCCAGCTGATCGGCAATGGGGGGAAGCACACACCCAGCTGATCGGCAATGGGGGGAAGCACACTCCCAGCTGATCGGCAATGGGGGGAAGCACACACCCAGCTGATCGGCAATGCGGGGAAGCACACACCCAGCTGATCGGCAATGGGGGGAAGGACACACCCAGCTGATCGGCAATGGGGGGAAGCACACACCCAGCTGATCTGCAATGCGGGGAAGGAAACACCCAGCTGATCGGCAATGGGGGAAGCACACACCCAGCTGATCGGCAATGGGGGGAAGCACACACCCAGCTGATCGGCAATGGGGGAAAGGACACTCCCAGCTGATCGGCAATGCGGGGAAGTACACACCCAGCTGATCGGCAATGAGGTGAAGGACACACCCAGCTGATCGGCAATGGGGGAAGCACACTCCCAGCTGATCGGCAATGCGGGGAAGGACACACCCAGCTGATCGGCAATGGGGGAAGGACAGACCCAGCTGATCGGCAATGGGGGAAGCACACACCCAGCTGATCGGCAATGGGGGGAAGGACACACCCAGCTGATCGGCAATGCGGGGAAGCACACACCCAGCTGATCGGCAATGGGGGGAAGTACACACCCAGCTGATCGGCCATGGGGGAAGCACACACCCAGCTGATCGGCAATGGGGGGAAGGACACACCCAGCTGATCGGCAATGCGGGGAAGCACACACCCAGCTGATCGGCAATGAGGGGAAGGACACACCCAGCTGATCGGCAATGGGGGAAGCACACACCCAGCTGATCGGCAATGCGGGGAAGCACACACCCAGCTGATCGGCAATGCGGGGAAGGACAGACCCAGCTGATCGGCATTTGGGGGGAAGCACACACCCAGCTGATCGGCAATGGGGGGAAGGACACACCCAGCTGATCGGCAATGGGGGGAAGGACAGACCCAGCTGATCGGCAATGGGGGAAGGACAGACCCAGCTGATCGGCAATGGGGGGAAGCACACTCCCAGCTGATCGGCAATGGGGGGAAGCACACTCACAGCTGATCGGCAATGGGGGGAAGCACACACCCAGCTGATCGGCAATGGGGGGGAAGGACAGACCCAGCTGATCGGCAATGCGGGGAAGCACACTCCCAGCTGATCGGCAATGGGGGGGAAGGACAGACCCAGCTGATCGGCAATGCGGGGAAGCACACTCCCAGCTGATCGGCAATGGGGGGGAAGGACAGACCCAGCTGATCGGCAATGGGGGGAAGCACACACACAGCTGATCGGCAATGGGGGGAAGGAGAGGCCCAGCTGATCGGCAATGCGGGGAAGCACACACCCAGCTGATCGGCAATGGGGGGAAGGACACACCCAGCTGATCGGCAATGGGGGGAAGCACACACCCAGCTGATCGGCAATGGGGGGAAGGACACACACCCAGCTGATCGGCAATGGGGGGAAGCACACACCGAGCTGATCGGCAATGGGGGGAAGGACACTCCCAGCTGATCGGCAATGGGGGGAAGCACACACCCAGATGATCGGCAATGGGGGGAAGCACACACCCAGCTGATCGGCAATGGGGGGAAGCACACTCCCAGCTGATCGGCAATGGGGGGAAGGTCACACCCAGCTGATCGGCAATGGGGGGAAGCACACACCCAGCTGATCGGCAATGGGGGGAAGGTCACACCCAGCTGATCGGCAATGGGGGGAAGCACACTCCCAGCTGATCGGCAATGGGGGGAAGCACACACCCAGCTGATCGGCAATGGGGGGAAGTACAGACCCAACTGATCGGCAATGGGGGGAAGGACACACCCAGCTGATCGGCAATGGGGGGAAGCACACACCCAGCTGATCGGCAATGGGGGGAAGGACACACCCAGCTGATCGGCAATGGGGGGAAGCACACACCCAGCTGATCGGCAATGGGGGGAAGTACAGACCCAACTGATCGGCAATGCGGGGAAGCACACACCCAGCTGATCAGCAATGGGGGGGAAGGACAGACCCAGATGATCGGCAATGGTGGGAAGCACACACCCAGCTGATCGGCAATGCGGGGAAGCACACTCCCAGCTGATCGGCAATGGGGGGAAGCACACTCCCAGCTGATCGGCAATGCGGGGAAGCACACACCCAGCTGAGCGGCAATGGGGGGAAGGACACTCCCAGCTGATCGGCAATGGGGGGAAGGACACACCCAGCTGATCGGCAATGCGGGGAAGCACACTCCCAGCTGATCGGCAATGGGGGGAAGGACACACCCAGCTGATCGGCAATGGGGGGAAGCACACACCCAGCTGATCGGCAATGGGGGGAAGCACACACCCAGCTGATCGGCAATGCGGGGAAGCACATACCCAGCTGATCGGCAATGGGGGGAAGGACACACCCAGCTGATCGGCAATGGGGGGAAGCACACACCCAGCTGATCGGCAATGGGGGGAAGCACACACCCAGCTGATCGGCAATGGGGGGAAGGACACACCCAGCTGATCGGCAATGGGGGGAAGCACACACCCAGCTGATCGGCAATGGGGGAAAGGACACACCCAGCTGATCGGCAATGGGGGGAAGCACACACCCAGCTGATCGGCAATGGGGGGAAGCACACACCCAGCTGATCGGCAATGGGGGGAAGCACACTCCCAGCTGATCGGCAATGGGGGGAAGCACACACCCAGCTGATCGGCAATGCGGGGAAGCACACACCCAGCTGATCGGCAATGGGGGGAAGGACACACCCAGCTGATCGGCAATGGGGGGAAGCACACACCCAGCTGATCTGCAATGCGGGGAAGGAAACACCCAGCTGATCGGCAATGGGGGGAAAGCGCACACCCAGCTGATCGGCAATGGGGGGAAGCACACACCCAGCTGATCGGCAATGGGGGGAAGCACACACCCAGCTGATCGGCAATGGGGGGAAGCACACACCCAGCTGATCGGCAATGGGGGAAAGGACACTCCCAGCTGATCGGCAATGCGGGGAAGCACACACCCAGCTGATCGGCAATTAGGGGAAGGACACACCCAGCTGATCGGCAATGGGGGAAGCACACACCCAGCTGATCGGCAATGGGGGGAAGGACACACCCAGCTGATCGGCAATGGGGGAAGCACACACCCAGCTGATCGGCAATGCGGGGAAGCACACACCCAGCTGATCGGCAATGCGGGGAAGGACAGACCCAGCTGATCGGCAATGCGGGGAAGGACAGACCCAGCTGATCGGCAATGGGGGGAGGAACACTCCCAGCTGATCGGCAATGGGGGGGAAGGACACACCCAGCTGATCGGCAATGCGGGGAAGGAAACACCCAGCTGATCGGCAATGGGGGGAGGAACACTCCCAGCTGTTCGGCAATGAGGGGAAGGACACACCCAGCTGATCGGCAATGGGGGGAGGAACACTCCCAGCTGATCGGCAATGCGGGGAAGCACACACCCAGCTGATCGGCAATGCGGGGAAGGACAGACCCAGCTGATCGGCAATGGGGGGAGGAACACTCCCAGCTGATCGGCAATGGGGGGAAGGACACACCCAGCTGATCGGCAATGGGGGAAGGACAGACCCAGCTGATCGGCAATGGGGGGAAGCACACACCCAGCTGATCGGCAATGCGGGGAAGGAAACACCCAGCTGATCGGCAATGGGGGGAGGAACACTCCCAGCTGTTCGGCAATGGGGGGACGCACACACCCAGCTGATCGGCAATGCGGGGAAGGACAGACCCAGCTGATCGGCAATGCGGGGAAGGAAACACCCAGCTGATCGGCAATGGGGGGAAGGACACACCCAGCTGATCGGCAATGCGGGGAAGCACACACACAGCTGATCGGCAATGAGGGGAAGGACACACCCAGCTGATCGGCAATGGGGGAAGCACACACCCAGCTGATCGGCAATGAGGGGAAGGACACACCCAGCTGATCGGCAATGGGGGAAGCACACACCCAGCTGATCGGCAATGGGGGAAGCACACACCCAGCTGATCGGCAATGGGGGGAAGGACAGACCCAGCTGATCGGCAATGCGGGGAAGCACACACCCAGCTGATCGGCAATGGGGGGAAGCACACACCCAGCTGATCGGCAATGGGGGGAAGGACAGACCCAGCTGATCGGCAATGGGGGGAAGGACACACCCAGCTGATCGGCAATGGGGGGAAGGACACACCCAGCTGATCGGCAATGCGGGGAAGGAAACACCCAGCTGATCGGCAATGGGGGGAAGCACACACCCAGCTGATCGGCAATGCGGGGAAGCACACACCCAGCTGATCGGCAATGCGGGGAAGCACACACCCAGCTGATCGGCAATGGGGGGAAGGACACACCCAACTGATCGGCAATGGGGGAAGGACAGACCCAGCTGATCGGCAGTGGGGGGAAGCACACTCCCAGCTGATCGGCAATGGGGGGAAGGACACACCCAGCTGTTCGGCAATGGGGGGAAGGACACACCCAGCTGATCGGCAATGCGGGGAAGCACACACCCAGCTGCCCGGCAATGCGGGGAAGCACACTCCCAGCTGATCGGCAATGCGGGGAAGGACACACCCAGCTGATCAGCAATGGGGGTAAGCACACTCCCAGCTGATCGGCAATGCGGGGAGTCACACCCACCCACCGATAGTTCTGGTCATGCAGAATGGTAAATCAGGGTGAGGCTGGCTGGGGAGGGTCAGTTTCACCGGCAGTGCGAGGAGAGAGATGCCGAGTGGGTGGGGTTTCCTCTCAGGATTTAATGAATTGAAGAATTGAACGAAAGGGAACTTTCAGCACATTTTTCAACTGCTGCCTGAACTGAGTCTGTGTCAGGGCGTAAATCGCAGTGTTTGTGCAGCAGCTCAGGAGCTGCAACATGAAGCCCAATTCCTGAACATAATCATCTAACCATACAGACTTATACCCCAGCCACCGCATCCGGTTCCATATAGAATAAACCATTACCGTTGACCATAACAGGATGAAGTTGGCGGAGATAACGAAGAGTAAGATGATGGATTTGCTGCGACTCTCCATCTCCGGGTCTCTGGCACTGTGCCCACTGCTGTGAGCCCGGAGTCTCCTGCGGGCCCTGCTGCTCAGGACAATGTGTCTGACGGTGAGAACATTGAGCAGCAGAATCAGGGCGAATGGAACACCCGGGGTTAGAATGTGGTGGAGGAACTCGATTGGTCCCCAGACCGGAGAGGACTGAACACCCATTGTGACATAACAAAACCAGGGGTCGTTCCCCAGCCGATACCCACCGGACAGCATCACCCCCCAGGAAATGTCCTTCAGACAGCTCAGCACAGCCACTGTCCCCAGAACCACAGCCGCCGCTTTCTCGCTGCAATATTTACTTTTCAGCCTCGGGCAACAAATGGCCACAAATCGATCAAAGGTGAAAGTGACGGTGAACCAGACAGAACAGTCAGTGGCTGCATAAAGCAGGGCGGCGTGGATATTACACACGGGGATGGACCACAGGAAATAAAACTGTTCCCTAAAAACAATGGGAATGTGTCTGAATATCAGGTCGAGAATCACGACCAGGAGATCCCCCACTGCCATGGCCAACAGGTAACAACTCACACATTTGGACAGCCCACAGTTTCTTCTCTTCAGGACCACAATTGTGATGAGGTTCACTGTGAGGAAGGGAAATACACAATGAAATTATACATCAGCCTGGGAAAGACATCACAAGTATGGTCGGCGTGGTGTGGAGGGAGTGAAATAAATATATACTAATACACACACTCACAGAGACAGTAACACACTCACACACAGACACAGAAACAGTAACACACTCACACACAGACAGTAATGCACTCACACACACACTCATATACTCACACTCACACACTGACACTGACACACACACATACACTAACACACACACACACACACTCACAGACCACTCACACAGACACTAACACACTCACACGCACATACAGAGACAGTAATATACTCACACTTACACAGACACTAACACACACTGACACACACATACAGAGACAGTAATACCCTCACACTCACACAGACAGTAACAGACACACCGACACACATACAGTAATACACACACACACACACGGACAGAGACAGTTATGCATTCACACTCACACAGACACTGAACCACACACATGCATACAGTAACACACTCGCATACACACACAGACAGAGACAGTAATACACTCACATACTCTGACACACACTCACACACATCCAGAGGCAGTAATACACTCACACACACACAGACACTAACACACACATACACACATACAGAGACAGTAATACACTCACGAACACATACAGAGACAGTAATACACTCACACTCACACATACAGAGACAGCAATACACTCGCATACCCACACAGACACTAACACACTCACACACACATACAGTAATACACTCACACACACACAAGCAGATACAGCAATACACTCACACTCACACAGATACTAACACACACACAGTAATGCACACACACGCACAGACAGAGACTGTAATGCACTCACACAGAGACTAACACACTCACACACTCATACAGAGACAGTAATACACACACACTCACACACACACATGCAGAGACAGTAATACACTCACACTCACACAGACACGAACACACTCACACACACATGCAGAGACAGCAATACACTCACACTCACACAGACACTAACACACTCACACACACACATACAAAGACAATAATACACTCACACTCACACAGACACTAACACACTCACACAGAGACAGTAATATACTCAGGCACAAAGGCACTAATACACACTCACAGAGACACTAATGCACACACTCACGCAAACAGACACAAAGACGCACACTCACTGACACTGATACACTAATACAAACACTCACAGAAACAGAGACACTAATACACACGCTCAAAGACACACAGAGAAACTAATACACACACTCACGCAAACAGACACAAAGACGCACACTCACTGACACGCAGATACACTAATACAAACTCACAGACACACACAGACACTAATACACACACACACAGACAATAATTCACACACACAGACACATAGAGAAAGAAATATACACACTCACAGACACACACTGACACTAATACACACACACACACTGACACTGATAAACACACTCACAGGCACAGAGACAATAATACACATACTCACACACAGACTCTAATAAACACTCACAGACAGACTGCGACACTAATACACACACTCACACACAGATACACTAATACACACAATCACTGACTCACGCAGACATTAATACATCCACACACAGACAGAGACACGAATATACACACACACAGAAACTAATAGACACACTCACAGCCGCACACAAAGACTCTAATACACACATTCACACACACACAAATACACACACTCTCAGACACACAGATAGAACATAGAACACAGAACATTACAGTGCAGTACAGGCCCTTCAGCCCTCGATGTTGCGCCGACCTGTAGATAGACTAATACACACACGCACTGACACGCAGATTCACTAATACATACTCACAGGCACACACACATGCACAGTAATACACACAAGCACTAATGCACACACACACAGACAGTAATACACACACTCACAGACACACACAGGGACACAAATACACACTCACACAGAGACAGTAATACACACACACACACACACAGTCACACACGCAAACACAAATACACACACTCACAGACACACAGATAGACCCTAATACACACACTCACTCACACACACAAAGACACCAATGGGCACAATCTCACACACAGATGCACTAATACACATCCACTCACAGACTAAACAGAGACTCTAATACACACACACAGACACTAATACACACACACAGATACACTAATGCACACACTCACAGACAAACACACAGACAGCAATACGCACACTCACACACAGACACACTAATACACACACTCACACAAAACAGACACACAGGGACACTAATTCACACTCACAGACACAGAGACACAAATACACACACACTCACACAGAGACAATAATACACACACTCACAGACACAAACACAGACATTAATACACCCCCTCACACACATAGACACTAATACAGACACACAAAGACACAGGCAGAGGCACGAATACACAAACTCATAAACACACACAGCCACACACAGACACTAATACACACACTCAACGACACACAGAGACACTAATACACACACTCACTGACAAGCAGATACACTAATACATACTCAGACACACACACACAAAGACACACACAAACAGACACACACACATGCACACTAATACACACACTCTCACACACAAGCACTAATGCACACACTCACAGGCACACATAGACACTAATCCACATGCACACACAGACGCTATTACACACACTCACTGATACATAGAGACAGTAATATACACACTCAGAGACACAGACACAATAATACACATACTCACCCACAGGCACTAATACACACTCACAGACTCACAGATACACTAATACACACACTCACAGACACACACAGACATGAATACACACACACACAGGCGCACTAATACATACACTCACAGTCACACACAGACACTAATACACACACTCACAGACACCCAGAGACACTAATTCACACACTCACTGACACACAGAGACACTAATGTACACACTTACAGACCCAGAGACACAAAACTCACACACACAGAAATACACAGATACATTGATAGATAAATTGAAACACACAGGGACACTAATACACACAATCACACACACACACTAATGCACACACTCACAGACAAACAGAGGCACCAATACACACACTCACAGACACACTAATACATACACTCACAGACTCAAACAGACAGTAGCACACACACTCACAGACACACAGAAACACTAATACACACACTCACAAACACACAGAGGCACTAATACGCACACTCACAGACACACAAATACACACACTTACATACACACAGAGACACTAACGCACTCTCAGACACAGAGACACTAACGCACTCTCAGACACAGAGACACTAATACACACACTCACAGACACACATAGAGACACTAATACACACACACACACTTATTCACATTCTCACAGACACACAGAGACATACATCCACACACCCACAGGCACATGGAGACTCTAATGCACACACTCTCACACACACACACACAGACACTGTCATGTGCGAGTACCTGTAAGAAATGGATGTTTATAAATGGGTGTGTATATAAATATCTATAGTGAAGTACCTTACAGAAATGGGTGTTTATTACTGCAGTGATGTCAGAGAGTGTGTGGAGATGGGCTGTCTGTCCGCTTTTTCTTTCGTTTTGGCTGTTTGCTCCAGGGTGTGTTTTAGATTTGTTTTCAGTGTTGGAGCTGAAGCCAGACAGAGCAGGTGTACTGTTGATCTCTCTGCCATGAGAAACTATCCCTTGATCATTTGGTGAATTCAGAATTATAAATGTTCTCAGTAGTGAATGTAAACCTAATATCCCTCTGGTAAAATGTGTCTGAAGTCTTCTGGGTGTCAAAAGGACAGCTTTCGGAATACTTAGTGTTGGATTCTTTGGGGGTTGAATTTGAATTAATGGTTCCTAAGTTGTTCACTGTATGTTTTAAAAAGGTTAACTTGAGCTTATAGAATAAACATTGTTTTGCTTCGAAAAATATGTTTCCATTTCTGCTGTACCACACTGTAGTGTGGGCCATGTGCTCCCCATAACACAATCTATTAAAATTTGTGGGTCAGGGGAACTCCAAGATACACTTTGGGGTTCTCTAAACCCTGGCCCATAACACAAATACACACACTCACAGACACACAGAGACACTAACACACACACTCACAGACACACAGAGACACTAATACACACACTCACATACACACAGAGACACTAACACACACTCACAGACACACAGAGACACTATACACACACTCACAGATACACCGAGACACTAATACACACACTCACATACACACAGAGACACTAACACACACTCACATACACACAGAGACACAAATACACACACTCACAGACACACAGAGACACTAATACACACACTCACAGATACACCGAGACACTAATACACACACTCGCAGACACACAGAGACACTAATACACACACTCACAGATACACCGAGACACTAATACACTCACTCGCAGACACACAGAGACACTAATACACATACTCACAGACACACAGAGACACTAATACACACACTCACAGACACACAGAGACACTAATACACTCACTCGCAGACACACAGAGGCACTAATACACACACTCACATACACACAGAGACACTAATACACACACTCACAGATACACCGAGACACTAATACACACACTCGCAGACACACAGAGACACTAATACACACACTCACATACACACAGAGACACTAACACACACACTCACAGATACACCGAGACACTAATACACACACTCGCAGACACACAGAGACACTAATACACACACTCACATACACACAGAGACACTAACACACATTCACAGACACACAGAGACACTAATACACACACTCGCAGACACACAATTACACACACTCACATACACACAAAGACACACACTCACAGTCACACAGAGACACTAATACACACTCGCAAACACAGAGACACTGACACACACACTCACAGTCACGCAGAGACACGAATATTCACACACTCTCCCAGACACTAAGACAGACACTCACTGATACACAGAGACGCTAATATACCCAGTCTCAGATACACACAGAGACACTAATCAACTCACTCACACAACTCAGACACTAATGCACACACTCACATACACTAATACATACACACAGACACACACATGCACTTATGCACAAACTAAAAGATACACACAGAGACACTAATACACACACACAGAGAAACTAATACAACCACTCACACACAGACACTAATACACACACACACTGACATGCAGGTAAACTAATACACACACTCACACAAACACAGACACTAACACACACACACAGACACACACATATACTAATGCACAAACTCAAATACACACACAGAGACACTAATACACACACACAGACACACAGAGTCACGCATACACCACTCACACACAGACACTAATACACTCACTCACTGGCACGCAGATGCATTAAAATACACACTCGCACAACACACAGAGACACTAATACACACACACGCACATATAGTAATACACACACTCAAAGACACAGACACTAACACACAAACTCACAAACACACACAGCCACACACATACACTAATGCACAAACCCAAAGACGCACACAGAGACACAGACACACACACACACACACACAGACACTAAAACACACACACACAGACACACTAATACACTCACTCACCGACACATAGATACACTAATACACACTTACAGACACACATACAGTCACTAATACACACACTCACACACATAGACACTAATACACGGATTGGAAATTAGCAAACGTGACACCACTGTTTAAAAAAGGAGGTAGGCAGAAAGCGGGTAATTATAGGCCAGTCAGCTTAACTTCGGTAGGAGGGAAGATGCTGGAATCTATCATCAAGGAAGAAATAGCGAGGCATCTGGATGGAAATTGTCCCATTGGGCAGATGCAGCATGGGTTCATAAAGGGCAGGTCGTGCCTAACTAATTTAGTGGAATTTTTGAGGACATGACCAGTGCGGTAGATAACGGGGAGCCAATGGATGTGGTATATCTGGATTTCCAGAATACCATTGACAAGGTGCCACACAAAAGGTTACTGCATAAGATAAAGATGCATGGCATTAAGGGGAAAGTAGTAGCATGGATAGAGGATTGGTTACTTGATGGAAAGCAAAGAGTGGGGATTAATGGGTGTTTCTCTGGTTGGCAATCATTAGCTAGTGGTGTCCCTCAGGGATCAGTGTTGGGCCCACAATTGTTCACAATTTACAAAGATGATTTGGAGTTGGGGACAAAGGGCAATGTGTCCAAGTTTGCAGACGACACTAAGATGAGTGGTAAAGCAAAAAGTGCAGAGGATACTGGAAGTCTGCAGAGGGATTTGGATAGGCGAAGTGAATGGGCTAGGGTCTGGCAGATGGAATACAATGTTGACAAATGTGAGGTTATCCATTTTGGTAGGAATAATAGCAAAAGGGATTATTATTTAAATGATAAAATATTAAAACATGCTGCTGTGCTGAGAGACCTGGGTGTGCTAGTGCATGAGTTGCAAATAGTTGGTTTACAGGTGCAACAGGTGATTAAGAAGGCAAATGGAATTTTGTCCTTCATTGCTAGAGGGATGGAGTTCAAGACTAGGGAGGTTATGCTGCAATTGTATAAGGTGTTAGTGAGGCCACACCTGGAGTATTGTGTTCAGTTTTGGTCTCCTTACTTGAGAAAGGCCGTACTGGCACTGGAGGGTGTGCAGAGGAGATTCACTAGGTTAATCCCAGAGCTGAAGGGGTTGGATTACGAGGAGAGGTTGAGGAGACTGGGACTGTACTCGTTGGAATTTAGAAGGATGAGGGGGGGATCTGACAGAAACATATAAGATTATGAAGGGAATAGATAGGATAGATGCGGGCAGGTTGTTTCCACTGGCGGGTTAAAGCAGAACTAGGGGGCATTGCTTCAAAGTAAGGGGAAGTAGATTTAGGACTGAGTTTAGGAGGAACATCTTCACCCAAAGGGTTGTGAATCTATGGAATTCCTTGCCCAGTGAAGCAGTTGAGGCTCCTTCACTAAATGTTTTTAAGATAAAGATAGATAGTTTTTTGAAGAATAAAGGGATTAAGGGTTATGGTGTTCGGGCCGGAAAGTGGAGCTGAGTCCACAATAGATCAGCCATGATCTCATTGAATGGTGGAGCAGGCTCGAGGGACCAGATGGCCTACTCCTGCTCCTAGTTCTTATGTTCTCACAGACACACGCTGGCACTAATACACACTCACAGGCTCAAAGAAACACTAATACACACTCGCAGATACACAGAGACACTAATACACACTCACAGAAACACATACAGACACTAATACACACACACAGACACTAATACACACTCTAACGATGCACAGAGACAGTAATATACACACTCACAGACACAGGTAGACTCGAATGCATACACTCACACACAGCGACACTAATACACACACATGCACTAATACACGCACTAACACACACACACACACACATAAACTAATACACACACTCACTGATACACAGAGACAACAATACACACACTCACAGACACAAGCAGACACTAATACACACACCACACATACACTAATACACAGACACTAATACACAGACTCACAGTCACACGCAGACACTAATACACACACTAACACACAGAGACACTAATACACATTCACAGACACACAGATACACTAATACACCAACTCACACACAGAGAGGCACCAGTACACAGCTCACAGACTGACAGAGACACTAGTACACAGCTCACAGACTGACAGAGACACTAATACACAAACACACACACATTAATAGAGACACTCACACTCATAGCCACTAACGCACTCACACAAACAGACACTAATGCACACATTCTCACACACACTCAGACACACACAGACACTAACACACACTCACACACACAGAGACACTAGTACACACACTCACTGACACATAGATACACTAATACACACTCACAGACACACATACAGACACTAATACACACACTCACATACACAGACAACAATACACGCACTAACAGACAGACAGACACTGGCACCAATACACACATACACACTCACACACATAGACACTAATACACACACTCACAAACTCACACTGGCACTAATACACACACACATACACTAACGCACAGACACAGATAGTAATACACACACAGTGATACACAGAGACAATAATATACACACTCACAGACACAGGGAGACTCTAATGCATACACTCACACACACACACAGCGACACTAATACACACACAGAGACACTAAGACACATTCACAGACACACAGATACACTAATACAGACACTCACACACAGAGAGACACTAGTACACAGCTCACGGACCGACAGAGACATTAATACACAAACACACACACACTAATAGAGACACTCACACACATAGACACTAATACACTCTCACACACAGTCTAATGCCCACATTCTCACACACACACCGACACTCACAGATACACTAATATACACAGAAATACAGACACACACAGACTCTAATACACACACTCAAACGTCCCTCCACACACACACCACCCTCCACACACACACTACCCCCTCGACAGACACTACCCCCCACACACACACTAACCCCCTCAACCACAGACATACTAACCCCCACAGACACTAACCCACCCACACACACACTAACCCCCCACACACACACTCCCCCACCCCAGACATACTAACCCTCCCACACACACACTAACCCCCACACACACACACTAACCCCCCCACACACACACTAACCCCCCACACACACACTAACCCTCCCTCACATACACTAACCCCCCCACACGCACTAATCCCTCCACACACTGACCCCACACCACACACACTGACCCCCTTCCACACACACACTAACCCCCCCCACACACACTAACACCCCCACTCATACTAACACCCACACACACTGTTCCCCCTCCCACCCACACACACTAAACCACACCCACACACCCTGACACACACTAATCCCCCACATACACACTAACCCCCCACACACACTCCCCCACCCCACACACACTAACCCCCCACACACACACTCCCCCACCCCACACACACTAAACCACCCCCACACACCCCACACACACTAACCCCTCACACACACACTAACCCCCACCACACACACACTAACCCCCCCCACACACACTCCCCCACCCCACACACACTAACCCTCCCACACACATTCCCCCACCCCACACACACTAACCCCCACCACACACACACTAACCATCCCACACACACACTAACCCCCACCACACACATACTAACCCCCCCCCAGACACACGAACCCTCCCACACACACACTAACCCCCACCACACACACACTAACCCCCCCCCAGACATACTAACCCTCCCACACACACACTAACCCCCACCACACACACACTAACCCTCCCACACACACACTAACCCGCCCTCACACACACTAACCCCCACCACACACACTAACCCCCCCACACACACTAACCCTCCCTCACACACACTAACCCCCCATACACACACTAACCCCCACCACACACACACTAACCCCCCCCAGACACACACTAACCCCCCCCAGACACACACTAACCCCCACCACACACACACTAACCCCCCCCAGACACACTAACCCCCACCACACGCACACTAACCCTCCCACACACACACTAACCCCCACCACATGCACACTAACCCTCCCACACACACTAACCCCCACCACACACACACTAACCCCCACCACACACACACTAACCCCCACCACACACACACTAACCCCCACCACACACACTAACCCTCCCACACACACACGAACCCCCCCCCAGACACACTAACCCTCCCACACACACACTAACCCCCACCACACACACACTAACCCCCCCCAGACATACTAACCCCCACCACACACACACTAACCCCCACCACACACACACTAACCCCCCCCACACACACTAACCCCCCCCACACACACTAACCCCCCCCAGACATACTAACCCCCACCACACACACACTAACCCCCACCACACACACACTAACCCCCCCACACACACTAACCCTCCCTCACACACACTAACCCCCCACACACACTCACGAACCCCCCCCACACACACTAACCCCCCCCACACACACTAACCCCCCACACACACACTAACCCTCCCACACACACACTAACCCTCCCTCACACACACTAACCCCCCCCCACACACACACTAACCCCCCCACACACACTAACCCTCCCACACACACACTAACCCCCCCTCACACACACTAACCCCCACCACACACACTAACCCCCCCACACACACTAACCCTCCCCCACACACACTAACCCCCACACACACACTAACCCCCCCCACACACACTAACCCTCCCTCACACACACTAACCCCCCACACACACTCACTAACCCCCCCCACACACACTAACCCCCCCACACACACTAACCCCCCACACACACACTAACCCTCCCACACACACACTAACCCTCCCTCACACACACTAACCCCCCCCCCCCACACACACACACTAACCCTCCCACACACACACTAACCCCCACCACACACACAATAACCCTCCCACACACACACTAACCCCCCCCCCCCCACACACACTAACCCCCCACACACACACTAACCCCCACCACACACACACTAACCCTCCCACACACACACTAACCCTCCCACACACACACTAACCCTCCCACACACAAACTAACCCTCCCACACACACACTAACCCTCCCTCACACACACTAACCCCCCACACACACTAACCCCCCACACACACACTAACCCCCCCCACACACACTAACCCCCCCCACACACACTAACCCCCCCCACACACACTAACCCCCACACACACACTAACCCCCCCACACACACTAACCCTCCCTCACACACACTAATCGCCCTCACACACACACTAGCTACCCCACCCACACAAACACTCATACTAACCCCCCACACACATTAATCCCCACCCCTCACACACACTAGCCCCTTCACACACACTAAACCCCCCACACACTAAACCCCCCAAATAAACACACACACAAACACCCCCACACACACTATCCCCCACACACACAATAACCACCCCAACACACACTAACCCGCCACACACACACTAACACCCCCACACACACTAACACCCCCACACACACTAACCACACCCAAAACACACTAACCCCCACCACACACACACTAACACCCCCACACACACTAACACACCCAACACACAATAACCACCCCAACACACACTAACCCCCACCGCACACACACTAACCCCCCCACACACACTAACACACCCAACACACACTAACCACACCCAACACACAATAACCACCCCAACACACACTAACCCCCACCACACACACACTAACCCCCCCACACTCACTAACACACCCAACACACACTAACCACAACCAACACACACTAACCACACCCAACACACACTAACCCCCACCACACACACTAACACCCCCACACACACTAACCCCCCCCCCACACACTAACCCCCACCACACACTAAACCCCCCACACACACTAACACCCCCAACACACACTAACCACACCCAACAAACACTAACCCCCACCACACACACACTAGCCCCCCCCCACACACACAATAAACTCCTCCCCAACACACACTGACCACACCCAACACACAATAACCACCCCAACACACACTAACCCCCACCACACACACACTAACCCCCCCACACACACACTAACACACCCAACACACACTAACCACAACCAACACACACTAATAACACCCAACACACACTAACCCCCACCACACACACTAACACCCCCACACACACTAACCCCCCCCACACACTAACCCCCACCACACACTAATCCCCCCACACACTAAACCCCCCACACACACTAACACCCCCAACACACACTAACCACACCCAACAAAAACTAACCCCCACCACACACACACTAGCCCCCCCCCCCCACACACACAATAAACTCCTCCCCCACACACACTAACTCACCGCACGCACACACTAACCCACTCCACACACACTATCCGTCCCACACACACACACACACACACACTAACCCCCCCACACACAAACACCACCTCACACACTAACATCCCCACTACACACACACTAACCCCACACACACTAACCTCCGCAACAAATACACCCAATGAAAAAGCTGTTTCAGATACTCTGTGCTGCATATAGTTAACCATTTACTGCTCAATAATCCCTGGGAGCAGAGAGCAGGCAGTGTGGTCCGTACGCCCCCAATTAAAAGGCTGTTTCAGAGACCTCTGTGCTGTACGTATTTAACCATTTACTGCTCAATAATCCCTGGGAGCAGGGGTCACGCAGTGTGGCCTCGAGAACCCCAATTAAAAAGCTGATTCAGAGACCTCTGTGCTGTATATGGTTAACCATTTAATTATCAATAATCCCTGGGAGCAGGGAACAGGCAGTGTGGTCTCGGGAGCCCCCAATTAAAAAGGTGTTTTAGATACTCTGTGCTGTATATAGTTAACCATTTACTGCTCAATAATCACTGGGAGCAGGGGACAGGCAGTGTGGCCTCAGGAGCCGCCAGTTAAAAAGGTGTTTCAGATACTCTGTGCTGTATATAGTTAACCATTTACTGCTCAATAATCCCTGGGAGCAGGGGACAGGCAGTGTGGCCTCAGGAGCCCCCAGTTAAAAAGGTGTTTCAGATACTCTGTGCTGTATATAGTTAACCATTTACTGCTCAATAATCCCTGGGAACAGGGGACAGGCAGCGTGGCCTCGGGAGCCGCCAATTAAAAAGGTGTTTCAGAGACCTCTGTGCTGTATGTATTTAACCATTTACTGCTCAATAATCCCTGGGAGCAGGGGTCAGGCAGTGTGGTCCGGGAGACCCCAATTAAAAAGCTGTTTCAGAGACCTGCGTGCTGTATATAGCTAACCATTTACAGCTCAATAATCCCTGGGAGCAGGGCTCAGGCAGTGTGGTCCGGGAGACCCCAATTAAAATGCTGTGTCAGATACCTCTGTGCTGTATATAGTTAACCATTTACTGCTAAATAATCCCTGGGAGCAGGGGACAGGCAGTGTGGCCTCGGGAGCCGCCAATTAAAAAGCTGTTTCAGAGACCTCTGTGCTGTATATAGTAAACCATTTACTGCTCAATAATCCCTGGGAGCGGGGGACAGGCAGTGTGGCCTCCGGAGCCCCCAATTAAAAGGCTGTTTCAGAGAACTCTGTGCTGTACTTATTTAACCATTTACTGCTCAATAATCCCTGGGAGCAGGGGTCACGCAGTGTGGCCTCGAGAACCCCAATTAAAAAGCTGATTCAGAGACCTCTGTGCTGTATATGGTTAACCATTTAATTATCAATAATCCCTGGGAGCAGGGAACAGGCAGTGTGGTCCGTGAGCCACAATTAAAAAGCTGTTCAGAGACGTCTTTGCTGTATATGGTTAACGATTTACTGCTCAATAATCCCTGGGAGCATGGGTCAGGCAGTGTGGCCTCGGGAGCCGCCAATTAAAAAGGTGTTTCAGAGAACTCTGTGCTGTATATAGTTAACCATTTACTGCTCAATAATCCCTGGGAGCAGGGTAGAGGCAGTGTGGCCTCGGGAGCCCCCAATTAAAAGGCTGTTTCAGAGATCTCTGTGCTGTATGTATTTAACCATTTACTGCTCAATAATCCCTGGGAGCAGGGGTCAGGCAGTGTGGTCCGGGAGACCCCAATTAAAATGCTGTGTCAGAGACCTCTGTGCTGTATATAGTTAACCATTTACTTCTCAATAATCCCTGGGAGCAGGGCACAGGCAGTGTGGCTTCGGGAGCCGCCAATTAAAAAGCTGTTTCAGAGACCCCTGTGCTGTATATACTTAACCACTTACTGCTCAATAATCACTGGGAGCAGGGGACAGGCAGTGTGGCCTCGGGAGCCCCCAATTAAAAGGCTGTTTCAGAGACCTCTGTGCTGTACGTATTTAACCATTTACTGCTCAATAATCCCTGGGAGCAGGGATCACGCAGTGTGGCCTCGAGAACCCCAATTAAAAAGCTGATTCAGAGACCTCTGTGCTGTATATGGTTAACCATTTAATTATCAATAATCCTTGGGAGCAGGGAACAGGCAGTGTGGTCCGTGAGCCACAATTAAAAAGCTGTTCAGAGATGTCTTTGCTGTATATGGTTAACGATTTACTGCTCAATAATCCCTGGGAGCAGGGGTCAGGCAGTGTGGCCTCGGGAACCCCCAATTGAAAAGCTGTTTCAGAGACCTCTGTGCTGTGTATATTTAACCATTTACTGCTCAATAATCCCTGGGAGCAGGGGACAGGCAGTGTGGTCAGGGGCCCACTAGTTAAAATGTAGTGTCAGAGACCACTGCACCTGTATATAGTCAACCATTTACTGCTCAATAATCCCTGGGAGCAGGGGACAGGCAGCGTGGCCTCAGGAGCCCCAATTAAAAAGCTGATTCAGAGACCTCTGTGCTGTATATGGTTAACCATTTAATTATCAATAATCCCTGGGAGCAGGGAACAGGCAGTGTGGTCCGTGAGCCACAATTAAAAAGCTGTTCAAAGACGTCTTTGCTGTATATGGTTAACGATTTACTGCTCAATAATCCCTGGGAGCAGGGGTCAGGCAGTGTGCCCTCGGGAACCCCCAATTGAAAAGCTGTTTCAGAGACCTCTGTGCTGTATATATTTAACCATTTACTTCTCAATAATCCCTGGGAGCAGGGGTCAGGCAGTGTGGCCTCGGAAACCCCCAATTGAAAAGCTGTTTCAGAGACCTCTGTGCTGTATATATTTAACCATTTACTGCTCAATAATCCCTGGGAGCAGGGGACAGGCAGTGTGGTCAGGGGCCCACCAGTTAAAATGCCGTGTCATAGACCACTGCACCTGTATATATAGTTAACCATTTACTGCTCAATAATCCCTGGGAGCAGGGGACAGGCATTGTGGCCTCGGGAGCCCCCAATGAAAAAGCTGTTTGGGAGACCTTTGTGCTGTACAGGGTTAAACATTTACTGCTCAATAATCCCTGGGAGCAGGGGACAGGCAGTGTGGCCTCGGGAGCCCCCAATTAAAAAGCTTAATCAGTGACCTCTGTGCAGTATATAGTTAACCATTTACTTCTCAATAATCCCTGGGAGCAGGGGACAGGCAGTGTGGCCTCGGGAGCCCCCAATTAAAAAGCTGTTTCAGATACTCTGTGCTGTATATAGTTAACCATTTACTGCTCAATAATCCCTGGGAGCAGGGGACAGGCAGTGTGGACCGGGAGCCCCCAATTAAAAAGCTGTTTCAGAGACCTCTGTGCTGTATATAGTTAACCATTTACTGCTCAATAATCCCTGGGAGCAGGGTTGAGGCAGTGAGGCCTCGGGAGCCCCCAATTAAAAGGCTGTTTCAGAGACCTCTGTGCTATACGTATTTAACCATTTACTGCTCAATAATCCCTGGGAGCAGGGGTCACGCAGTGTGGCCTCGAGAACCCCAATTAAAAAGCTGATTCAGAGACCTCTGTGCTGTATATGGTTAACCATTTAATTATCAATAATCCCTGGGAGCAGGGAACAGGCAGTGTAGTCCGTGAGCCACAATTAAAAAGCTGTTCAAAGACGTCTTTGCTGTATATGGTTAACGATTTACTGCTCAATAATCCCTGGGAGCAGGGGTCAGGCAGTGTGGCCTCGGGAATCCCCTATTGAAAAGCTGTTTCAGAGACCTCTGTGCTGTATATATTTAACCATTTACTGCTCAATAATCCCTGGGAGCAGGGGACAGGCAGTGTGGTCAGGGGCCCACCAGTTAAAATGCAGTGTCAGAGACCACTGCACCTGTATATAGTTAACCATTTACTGCTCAATAATCCCTGGGAGCAGGGGACAGGCAGCGTGGCCTCAGGAGCCCCCAATGAAAAAGCTGTTTGGGAGACCTTTGTGCTGTACAGGGTTAAACATTTACTACTCAATAATCCCTGGGAGCAGGGGACAGGCAGTGTGGCCTCGGGAGCCCCCAATTAAAAAGCTGAATCAGTGACCTCTGTGCTGTATATAGTTAACCATTTACTGCTCAATAATCCCTGGGAGCAGGGGACAGGCAGTGTGGTCCGGGAGACCCCAATTAAAATGCTGTGTCAGAGACCTCTGTGCTGTATATAGTTAACCATTTACTGCTCAATAATCCTTGGGAGCAGGGGACAGGCAGTGTGGCCTCGGGAGCCCCCAGTTAAAAAGCTGTTTCAGAGACCTCTGTGCTGTATATAGTTAACCATTTACTGCTCAATAATCCCTGCGAGCAGGGGACAGGCAGTGTGGCCTCGGGAGTCCCCAGTTAAAAAGGTGTTTCAGATACTCTGTGCTGTATATAGTCAACCATTTACTGCTCAAAGTCCCTGGGAGCAACGGACAGGCAGTGTGGCCTCGGGAGCCCCCAGTTAAAAAGGTGTTTCAGATACTCTGTGCTGTATATAGTTAACCATTTACTGCTCAATAATCTCTCTGAGCAGGGGACAGGCAGTGTGGTCCGGGAGCTCCCAATTAAAAAGCTGTTTCAGAGACCTCTGTGCTGTATATAGTTAATCATTTACTGCTCAATAATCCCTGGGAGCAGGGGACAGGCAGTGTGGTCCGGGAGCTCCCAATTAAAAAGCTGTTTCAGAGACCTCTGTGCTGTATATAGTTAACCAATTACTGCTCAATAATCCCTGGGAGCAGGGGTAGGCTGTTTGGCCTTGGGAGTCCCCAATTAAAAAGCTGTTTCAGAGACCTCTATGCTGTATAAAGTGAACGGTGTACTTCCCAATAATCCCTGGGAGCAGGGGACAGGCAGTGTGGCCTCGGGAGCTCCCAATTAAAAAGCTGTTTCAGAGACCTCTGTGCCTGTATATAGTTAACCATTTACTTCTCAATAACCCCTGGCAGCGGGGGACAGCCAGTGAGGCCTTGGGAGCCCCCAATTAAAAAGCTGTTTCAGAGACCTCTGTGCTGTATATAATTAACCATTTACTTCTCAATAATCCCTGGGAGCAGGGGACAGGCAGTGTGGTCCGGGAGTCCCCAATTAAAAAGCTGTTTCAGTGATCTCTGCACCTGTATACAGTTAACCATTTACTGCTCAATAATCCCTGGGAGAAGGGACAGGCAGGTTGGCCTCGGGAGCCCCCAATTAAAAAGCTGTTTCAGACATCTCTGTGCCTGTATAGAGTTAACCATTTACTGCTCAGCAATCCCAGGGAACAGAGGTCAGGCAGTGTGGCCTCGGGAGCCCCCAATTAAAAAGCTGTTTCAGAGACCTCTGTGCCTGTATAGAGTTAACCATTTACTGCTCAATAATCCCTTGGAGCAGGGGACAGGCAGTGTGGCCTCGGGAGCCCCAATTAAAAGGCCGTTTCAGAGACTTCTGTGCTGTACATAGTTAACCATTTACTGCTCAATAATCCCTGGGGACAGGGGACAGCCAGTGTGGCCTCGGGAGCCCCCAATTAAAAGGTTGTTTCAGAGACCTCTGTGCTGTATATAGTTAACCATTTACTGCTCAATAATCCCTGGGAGCAGGGGACAGGCAGTGTGGCCTCGGGAGCCCCCAATTAAAAAGCTGTTTCAGAGACATCTGTGCCTGTATATAGTTAACCATTTACTGCTCAATAATCCCTGGGAGCAGGGGACAGGCAGTGTGGCCTCGGGAGCCCCCAATTAAAAAGCTGTTTCAGAGACATCTGTGCCTGTATATAGTTAACCATTTACTGCTCAATAATCCCTGAGAGCAAGGGTCAGGCAGTGTGGCCTCGGGAGCTCCCAATTAATAAACTGTTTCAGTGACCTCTGCGCCTGTATATAGTTAACCATTTACTGCTCAATAATGCCTGGGAGCAAGGGACAGGCAGTGTGGTCCGGGAGCACCCATTTAAAAAAACTGTTTCAGAGGCCTCTGTGCTGTATATAGTTAACCAAATACTGCTCACTAATCCCTGGGAGCAGGGGACAGGCAGTTTGGCCTCGGGAGCCCCGAATTAAAAAGCTGTTTCAGAGACCTCTATGCTGTATATGGTGAACCGTGTACTTCCCAATAATCCCTGGGAGCAGGGGACAGGCAGTGTGGCCTCGGGAACCCCCAATTGAAAAGCTGTTTCAGAGACCTCTGTGTTGTATATATTTAACCATTTACTGCTCAATAATCCCTGGGAGCAGGGGACAGGCAGTGTGGTCAGGGGCCCACCAGTTAAAATGAAGTGTCAGAGACCACTGCACCTGTATATAGTTAACCATTTACTGCTCAATAATCCCTGGGAGCAGGGGACAGGCAGTGTGGCCTCGGGAGCCCCCAATGAAAAAGCTGTTTGGGAGACCTTTGTGCTGTACAGGGTTAAACATTTACTGCTCAATAATCCCTGGGAGCAGGGGACAGGCAGTGTGGCCTCGGGAGCCCCCAATTAAAAAGCTGAATCAGTGACCTCTGTGCAGTATATAGTTAACCATTTACTTCTCAATAATCCCTGGGAGCAGGGTTCAGGCAGTGTGGCCTCGGGAACCCCCAATTAAAAAGCTGTTTCAGAGACCTCTGTGCTGTATATATTTAACCATTTACTGCTCAATAATCCCTGGGAGCAGGGGACAGGCAGTGTGGTCAGGGGCCCACCAGTTAAAATGCCGTGTCAGAGACCACTGCACCTGTATATAGTTAACCATTTACTGCTCAATAATCCCTGGGAGCAGGGGACAGGCAGTGTGGCCTCGGGAGCCCCCAATGAAAAAGCTGTTTGGGAGACCTTTGTGCTGTACAGGGTTAAACATTTACTGCTCAATAATCCCTGGGAGCAGGGGACAGGCAGTGTGGCCTCGGGAGCCCCCAATTAAAAAGCTGAATCAGTGACCTCTGTGCAGTATATAGTTAACCATTTACTGCTAAATAATCCCTGGGAGCAGGGGACAGGCAGTGTGGTCCGGGAGCCCCCAATTAAAAAGCTGTTTCGGAGACCTCTGTGCTGTATATAGTTAACCATTTACTGCTCAATAATCCCTGGGAGCAGGGGACAGGCAGTGTGGTCCGGGAGCCCCCAATTAAAATGCTGTGTCAGAGGACACTGCGCTGTATACAGTTAACCATTTACTTCCCAATAATCCCTGGCAGCAGGGAAAAGGCAGTGTGGCCTCACGAGCCCCCAATCAAATGGCTGTTTCAGAGACC
This sequence comes from Scyliorhinus torazame, assembly GCF_047496885.1. Taxonomy (NCBI): domain Eukaryota; kingdom Metazoa; phylum Chordata; class Chondrichthyes; order Carcharhiniformes; family Scyliorhinidae; genus Scyliorhinus; species Scyliorhinus torazame. The sequence continues at coordinate 201,308 of NW_027307837.1, forward strand.
TCTGTGCTGTACGTATTTAACCATTTACTGCTCAATAATCCCTGGGAGCAGGGGTCAGGCAGTGTGGCCTCGGGAGCCCCCAGTTAAAAAGGTGTTTCAGATACTCTGTGCCTGTATGTAGTTAACCATTTACTGCTCAATAAACCCTGGGAGCAGGGGACAGGCAGTGTGGTCCGGGAGCCCACAATTAAAAAGCTGTTTCAGAGACCTCTGTGCAGAATATAATTAACCATTTACTTCTCAATAATCCCTGGGAGCAGGGAGCAGGCAGTGTGGCCTCGGAAGCCCCCAATTAAAAAGCTGTTTCAGAGACCTCTGTGCTGTATATAGTTAACCATTTACTTCTCAATAGTCCCTTGGAGCAGGGGACAGGCAGTGTGGTCCGTGAGCCCCCAATTAAAAAGCTGTTTCAGAGACGTCTTTGCTGTATATGGTTAACCATTTACTGCTCAGTAATCCCTGGGAGCAGGGGGCAGGCAATGTGGCCTCGGGAGCCCCCAATGAAAAAGCTGTTTCAGAGACCTGTGTGCTGTATATAGCTAACCATTTACTGCTCAATAATCCCTGGGAGCAGGGGTCAGGCAGTGTGGTCCGGGAGACCCCAATTAAAATGCTGTGTCAGAGACCTCTGTGCTGTATATAGTTAACCATTTACTGCTCAATAATCCCTGAGAGCAGGGAACAGGCAGTGTGGCCTCGGGAGCCCCCAATTAAAAAGCTGTTTCAGAGACCTCTGTGCTGTATATAGTTAACCATTTGCTTCTCAATAATCCCTGGGAGCAGGGGACACGCAGTGTGGTCCGTGAGCCCCAAATTAAAAAGCTATTTCAGACACGTCTTTACTGTATATGGTTAACCATTTACTGCTCAATAATCCCTGGGAGCAGGGGTCAGCCAGTGTGGCCTCGGGAGCCCCCAGTTAAAAAGGTGTTTCAGATACTCTGTGCTGTATATAGTTAACCATTTACTGCTCAATAATCCCTGGGAGTAGGGGATAGGCAGTGTGGACTCGGGAGCCCCCAATTAAAAAGCTGTTTCAGAGACGTCTTTGCTGTATATGGTTAACCATTTACTGCTCAGTAATCCCTGGGAGCCGGGGGAAGGCAGGGTGGCCTCGGGAGCCCCCAATGAAAAAGCTGTTTCAGAGACCTGTGTGCTGTATATAGCTAACCATTTACTGCTCAATAATCCCTGGGAGCAGGGGTCAGGCAGTGTGGTCCGGGAGACCCCAATTAAAATGCTGTGTCAGAGACCTCTGTGCTGTATATAGTTAACCATTTACTGCTCAATAATCCCTGGGAGCAGGGGTCAGCCAGTGTGGCCTCGGGAGCCCCCAGTTAAAAAGGTGTTTCAGATACTCTGTGCTGTATATAGTTAACCATTTACTGCTCAATAATCCCTGGGAGTAGGGGATAGGCAGTGTGGACTCGGGAGCCCCCAATTAAAAAGCTGTTTCAGAGACCTCTGTGCCTGTATATAGTTAACCATTTACTGCTCAATAAACCCTGGGAGCAGGGGACAGGCAGTGTGGTCCGGGAGCCCACAATTAAAAAGCTGTTTCAGAGACCTCTGTGCAGTATATAATTAACCATTTAATTCTCAATAATCCCTGGGAGCAGGGAGCGGGCAGTGTGGCCTCGGAAGCCCCCAATTAAAAAGCTGTTTCAGAGACCTCTGTGCTGTATATAGTTAACCATTTACTTCTCAATAGTCCCTTGGAGCAGGGGACAGGCAGTGTGGTCCGTGAGCCCCCAATTAAAAAGCTGTTTCAGAGACGTCTTTGCTGTATATGGTTAACCATTTACTGCTCAATAATCCCTGGGAGCAGGGGGCAGGCAGGGTGGCCTCGGGAGCCCCCAATTAAAAAGCTGTTTCAGAGACCTGTGTGCTGTATATAGCTAACCATTTACTGCTCAATAATCCCTGGGAGCAGGGGTCAGGCAGTGTGGTCCGGGAGACCCCAATTAAAATGCTGTGTCGGAGACCTCTGTGCTGTATATAGCTAACCATTTACTGCTCAATAATCCCTGGGAGCAGGGGGCAGGCAGGGTGGCCTCGGGAGCCCCCAATTAAAAAGCTGTTTCAGAGACCTGTGTGCTGTATATAGCTAACCATTTACTGCTCAATAATCCCTGGGAGCAGGGGTCAGGCAGTGTGGTCCGGGAGACCCCAATTAAAATGCTGTGTCAGAGACCTCTGTGCTGTATATAGTTAACCATTTACTGCTCAATAATCCCTGGGAGCAGGGAACAGGCAGTGTGGCCTCGGGAGCCCCCAATTAAAAAGCTGTTTCAGAGAACTCTGTGCTGTATATAGCTAACCATTTACTGCTCAATAATCCCTGGGAGCAGGGGTCAGGCAGTGTGGTCCGGGAGACCCCAATTAAAATGCTGTGTCAGAGACCTCTTTGCTGTATATAGTTAACCATTCACTGCTCAATAATCCCTGGGAGCAGGGGACAGGCTGTGTGGCCGCTGGAGCCGCCAATTAAAAAGCTGTTTCAGAGACCTCTGTGCTGTACGTATTTAACCATTTACTGCTCAATAATCCCTGGGAGCAGGGGACAGTCAGTGTGGCCTCGAGAACCCCAATTAAAAAGCTGATTCAGAGACCTCTGTGCTGTATATGGTTAACCATTTAATTATCAATAATCCCTGGGAGCAGGGAACAGGCAGTGTGGCCTCAGGAGCCCCCAATTAAAAAGCTGTTTCAGAGACCTCTGTGCTGTATATAGTTAACCATTTACTGCTCAATAATCCCTGGGAGCAGGGGGGCAGGCAGTGTGGCCTCGGGAGCCCCCCAATTAAAAAGCTGTTTCAGAGACCTCTGTGCTGTATATAGTTAACCATTTACTGCTCAATAATCCCTGGGAGCAGGGGACAGGCAGTGTGGCCTCGGGAGCCCCCAATTAAAAAGGTGTTCCAGATACTCTGTGCTGTATACAGTTAACCATTTACTGCTCAATAATCCCTGGGAGCAGGGGACAGGCAGTGTGGCCTCGGGAGCCCCCAGTTAAAAAGGTGTTTCAGATACTCTGTGCTGTATAAAGTTAACCATTTCCTGCTCAATAATCCCTCTGAGCAGGGGACAGGCAGTGTGGACCGGGAGCTCCCAATTAAAAAGCTGTTTCAGGGACCTCTGTGCTGTATATAGTTAATCATTTACTGCTCAATAATCCCTGGGAGCAGGGGACAGACAGTGTGGTTTCGGGAGTCCCCAATTAAAAAGCTGTTTCAGAGACCTTTGTGCTGTATATAGTTCACAAATTACTGCTCAATAATCCCTGGAAGCAGGGGGAAGGCAGTTTGGATTCGGGAGCCCCCAATTAAAAAGCTGTTTCAGAGACCTCTATGCTGTATATAGTTAACCGTGTACTTCCCAATAATCCCTGGGAGCAGGGGACAGGCAGTGTGGCCTTGGGAGCCCCCAATTAAAAAGCTGTTTCAGAGATCTCTGTGCTGTATATAATTAACCATTTACTTCTCAATAATCCCTGGGAGCAGGGGACAGGCAGTGTGGTCCGGGAGCCCCCAATTAAAAAGCTGTTTCAGAGTCCTCTGTGCTTTATATAGTTGACCATTTACTTCTCAATAAACCGTGGGAGAAGGGACAGGCAGGTTGGCCTCGGGAGCCACCAATTAAAAAGCTGTTTCAGACATCTCTGTGCCTGTATAGAGTTAACCATTTACTGCTCAGCAATCCCAGGGAACAGGGGTCAGGCAGTGTGGCCTCGGGAGCCCCCAATTAAAAAGCTGTTTCAGAGACCTCTGTGCCTGTATAGAGTTAACCATTTACTGCTCAATAATCCCTTGGAGCAGGGGACAGGCAGTGTGGCCTCGGGAGCCCCAATTAAAAGGCCGTTTCAGAGACTTCTGCGCTGTACATAGTTAACCATTTACTGCTCAATAATCCCTGGGAGCAGGGGACAGGCAGTGTGGCCTCGGGAGCCCCCAATTAAAAGGTTGTTTCAGAGACCTCTGTGCTGTATATAGTTAACCATTTACTGCTCAATAATCCCTGGGAGCAGGGGACAGGCAGTGTGGCCTCGGGAGCTCCCAATTAATAAGCTGTTTCAGTGACCTCTGCGCCTGTATATAGTTAACCATTTACTGCTCAATAATCCCTGGGAGCAAGGGACAGGCAGTGTGGTCCGGGAGCACCCATTTAAAAAGCTGTTTCAGAGACCACTGTGCTGTATATAGTTAACCAATTACTGCTCACTAATCCCTGGGAGCAGGGGACAGGCAGTTTGGCCTCGGGAGCCCCGAATTAAAAAGCTGTTTCAGAGACCTCTATGCTGTATATGGTGAACCGTGTACTTCCCAATAATCCCTGGGAGCAGGGGACAGGCAGTGTGGCCTCGGGAACCCCCAATTGAAAAGCTGTTTCAGAGACCTCTGTGCTGTATATATTTAACCATTTACTGCTCAATAATCCCTGGGAGCAGGGGACAGGCAGTGTGGTCAGGGGCCCACCAGTTAAAATGCCGTGTCAGAGACCACTGCACCAGTATATAGTTAACCATTTACTGCTCAATAATCCCTGGGAGCAGGGGACAGGCAGTGTGGCCTCGGGAGCCCCCAATTAAAAAGCTGAATCAGTGACCTCTGTGCAGTATATAGTTAACCATTTAGTTCTCAATAATCCCTGGGAGCAGGGGACAGGCAGGGTGGCCTCGGGATCCCCCAATTAAAAAGCTGTTTCAGATACTCTGTGCTGTATATAGTTAACCATTTACTGCTCAATAATCCCTGGGAGCAGGGGACAGGCAGTGTGGTCCGGGAGCCCCCAATTAAAATGCTGTGTCAGAGGACACTGCGCTGTATATAGTTAACCATTTACTGCTCAATAATCCCTTGGAGCAGGGGACAGGCAGTGTGGCCTCTCAGCACCCAATGAAAAAGTTGTTTGGGAGACGTCTGTGCTGTATACAGTTAACCATTTACTTCCCAATAATCCCTGGCAGCAGGGAAAAGGCAGTGTGGCCTCAGGAGCCCCCAATTAAATGGCTGTTTCAGAGACCTCTGTGCTGTACGTATTTAACCATTAACTGCTCAATAATCCCTGGGAGCAGGGGTCAGGCAGTGTGGCCTCGGGAGCCCCCAGTTAAAAAGGTGTTTCAGATACTCTGTGCTGTATATAGTTAACCAATAATCCCTGTGAGTAGGGGATAGGCAGTGTGGACTCGGGAGCCCCCAATTAAAAAGCTGTTTCAGAGACCTCTATGCCTGTATATAGTTAACCATTTACTGCTCAATAAACCCTGGGAGCAGGGGACAGGCAGTGTGGTCCGGGAGCCCACAATTAAAAAGCTGTTTCAGAGACCTCTGTGCAGTATATAATTAACCATTTACTTCTCAATAATCCCTGGGAGCAGGGAGCAGGCAGTGTGGCCTCGGAAGCCCCCAATTAAAAAGCTGTTTCAGAGACCTCTGTGCTGTATATAGTTAACCATTTACTTCTCAATAGTCCCTTGGAGCAGGGGACAGGCAGTGTGGTCCGTGAGCCCCCAATTAAAAAGCTGTTTCAGAGACGTCTTTGCTGTATATGGTTAACCATTTACTGCTCAGTAATCCCTGGGAGCAGGGGGCAGGCAGGGTGGCCTCGGGAGCCCCCAATTAAAAAGCTGTTTCAGAGACCTGTGTGCTGCATATAGCTAACTATTTACTGCTCAATAATCCCTGGGAGCAGGGGTCAGGCAGTGTGGTCCGGGAGACCCCAATTAAAATGCTGTGTCAGAGACCTCTGTGCTGTATATAGTTAACCATTTACTGCTCAATAATCCCTGAGAGCAGGGAATAGGCAGTGTGGTCCGTGAGCCCCAAATTAAAAAGCTGTTTCAGAGACGTCTTTGCTGTATATGGTTAACCATTTACTGCTCAATAATCCCTGGGAGCAGGGGTCAGGCAGTGTGGCCTCGGGAGCCCCCAATTAAAAAGCTGTTTCAGAGACCTCTGTGCCTGTATATAGTTAACCATTTACTGCTCAATAAACCCTGGGAGCAGGGGACAGGCAGTGTGGTCCGGGAGCCCACAATTAAAAAGCTGTTTCAGAGACCTCTGTGCAGGATATAATTAACCATTTACTTCTCAATAATCCCTGGGAGCTGGGAGCAGGCAGTGTGGCCTCGGAAGCCCCCAATTAAAAAGCTGTTTCAGAGACTTCTGTGCTGTATATAGTTAACCATTTACTTCTCAATAGTCCCTTGGAGCAGGGGACAGGCAGTGTGGTCCGTGAGCCCCCAATTAAAAAGCTGTTTCAGAGACGTCTTTGCTGTATATGGTTAACCATTTACTGCTCAATAATCCCTGGGAGCAGGGGGCAGGCAGGGTGGCCTCGGGAGCCCCCAATTAAAAAGCTGTTTCAGAGACCTCTGTGCTGTATATAGCTAACCATTTACTGCTCAATAATCCCTGGGAGCAGGGGTCAGGCAGTGTGGTCCGGGAGACCCCAATTAAAATGCTGTGTCAGAGACCTCTGTGCTGTATATAGTTAAACATTTACTGCTCAATAATTCCTGGGAGCAGGGGGCAGGCAGGGTGGCCTCGGGAGGGCCCAATTAAAAAGCTGTTTCAGAGACCTGTGTGCTGTATATAGCTAACCATTTACTGCTCAATAATCCCTGGGAGCAGGGGTCAGGCAGTGTGGTCCGGGAGACCCCAATTAAAATGCTGTGTCAGAGACCTCTTTGCTGTATATAGTTAACCATTTACTGCTCAATAATCCCTGGGAGCAGGGGACAGGCTGTGTGGCCTCGGGAGCCGCCAATTAAAAAGCTGTTTCAGAGACCTCTGTGCCTGTATATAGTTAACCATTTACTGCTCAATAATCCCTGGGAGCAGGGGACAGGCAGTGTGGTCCGTGAGCCCCCAATTAAAAAGCTGTTTCAGAGACCTCTGTGCTGTACGTATTTAACCATTTACTGCTCAATAATCCCTGGGAGCAGTGGTCACGCAGTGTGGCCTCGAGAACCCCAATTAAAAAGCTGATTCAGAGACCTCTGTGCTGTATATGGTTAACCATTTAATTATCAATAATCCCTGGGAGCAGGGAACAGGCAGTGTGGCCTCAGGAGCCCCCAATTAAAAAGCTGTTTCAGAGACCTCTGTGCTGTATATAGTTAACCATTTACTGCTCAATAATCCCTGGGAGCAGGGGGCAGGCAGTGTGGCCTCGGGAGCCCCCAATTAAAAAGCTGTTTCAGATACTCTGTGCTGTATATAGTTAACCATTTACTGCTCAATAATCCCTGGGAGCAGGGGACAGGCAGTGTGGTCCGGGAGCCCCCAATTAAAATGCTGTGTCAGAGGACACTGCGCTGTATATAGTTAACCATTTACTGCTCAATAATCCCTGGGAGCAGGGGACAGGCAGTGTGGCCTCGGGAGCCCCAAATTAAAAAGGTGTTCCAGATACTCTGTGCTGTATACAGTTAACCATTTACTGCTCAATAAACCCTGGGAGCAGGGGACAGGCAGTGTGGCCTCGGGAGCCCCAAGTTAAAAAGGTGTTTCAGATACTCTGTGCTGTATAAAGTTAACCATTTCCTGCTCAATAATCCCTCTGAGCAGGGGACAGGCAGTGTGGACCGGGAGCTCCCAATTAAAAAGCTGTTTCAGGGACCTCTGTGCTGTATATAGTTAATCATGTACTGCTCAATAATCCCTGGGAGCAGGGGACAGACAGTGTGGCTTCGGGAGTCCCCAATTAAAAAGCTGTTTCAGAGACCTCTATGCTGTATATAGTTAACCGTGTACTTCCCAATAATCCCTGGGAGCAGGGGACAGGCAGTGTGGCCTTGGGAGCCCCCAATTAAAAAGCTGTTTCAGAGACCTCTGTGCTGTATATAATTAACCATTTACTTCTCAATAATCCCTGGGAGCAGGGGACAGGCAGTGTGGTCCGGGAGCCCTCAATTAAAAAGCTGTTTCAGAGTCCTCTGTGCTTTATGTAGTTGACCATTTACTTCTCAATAAACCCTGGGAGAAAAGAAAGGCAGGTTGGCCTCGGGAGCCACCAATTAAAAAGCTGTTTCAGACATCTCTGTGCCTGTATAGAGTTAACCATTTACTGCTCAGCAATCCCTGGGAACAGGGGTCAGGCAGTGTGGCCTCGGGAGCCCCCAATTAAAAAGCTGTTTCAGAGACCTCTGTGCCTGTATAGAGTTAACCATTTACTGCTCAATAATCCCTTGGAGCAGGGAACAGGCAGTGTGGCCTCGGAGCCCCCAATTAAAAAGCTGTTTCAGAGACCTCTGTGCCTGTATAGAGTTAACCATTTACTGCTCAATAATCCCTGGGAGCAGGGTACAGGCAGTGTGGCCTCGGGAACCCCCAATGAAAAGGCTGTTTCAGAGACTTCTGTGCTGTATATAGTTAACTATTTACTGCTCAATAATCCCTGGGAGCAGGGGACAGGCAGTGTGGCTTCGGGAGCCCCCATTTAAAAAAACTGTTTCAGAGGCCTCTGTGCTGTATATAGTTAACCAATTACTGCTCAATAATCCCTGGGAGCAGGGGACAGGCGGTGTAGCCTTGGGAGCTCCCAATTAAAAAGCTGCTTCAGAGGCCTCTGTCCTGCATATACTTAACCATTTACTGCTCAACAATCCCTGGGAGCAGGGGACAGGCAGTTTGGCCTCGGGGGCCCCCAATTAAAAAGCTGTTTCAGATGCTCTCTGCTGTATATAGTTAACCATTTACCGCTCAATAATCCCTGCGAGCAGGGGACAGGCAGTGTGGCCTCGGGAGTCCCCAGTTAAAAAGGTGTTTCAGATAATCTGTGCTGTATATAGTTAACCATTTACTGCTCAATAATCCCTGGGAGCAACGGACAGGCAGTGTGGCCTCGGGAGCCCCCAGTTAAAAAGGTGTTTCAGATACTCTGTGCTGTATATAGTTAACCATTTACTGCTCAATAATGCCTCTGAGCAGGGGACAGGCAGTGTGGTCCGGCAGCTCCCAATTAAAAAGCTGTTTCAGAGGCCTCTGTGCTGTATATAGTTAACCAATTACTGCTCAATAATCCCTGGGAGCAGGGGTAGGCTGTTTGGCCTTGGGAGTCCCCAATTAAAAAGCTGTTTCAGAGACCTTTGTGCCTGTATATAGTTAACCAATTACTGCTCAATAATCCCTGGAAGCAGGGGGAAGGCAGTTTGGCCTCGGGAGCCCCCAATTAAAAAGCTGTTTCAGAGACCTCTATGCTGTATAAAGTGAACCGTGTACTTCCCAATAATCCCTGGGAGCAGGGGACAGGCAGTGTGGCCTCGGGAGCTCCCAATTAAAAAGCTGTTTCAGAGACCTCTGTGCCTGTATATAGTTAACCATTTACTTCTCAATAACCCCTGGCAGCGGGGGACAGCCAGTGAGGCCTTGGGAGACCCCAATTAAAAAGCTGTTTCAGTGACCTCTGTGCTGTATTTAGTTAACCATTTACTGCTCAATAATCCCTGGGAGCAGGGGACAGGCAGTGTGGCCTCGGGAGCCCCCAATTAAAAAGCTGTTTCAGAGACATCTGTGCCTGTATATAGTTAACCATTTACTGCTCAATAATCCCTGAGAGCAAGGGTCAGGCAGTGTGGCCTCGGGAGCTCCCAATTAATAAGCTGTTTCAGTGACCTCTGCGCCTGTATATAGTTAACCATTTACTGCTCAATAATCCCTGGGAGCAAGGGACAGGCAGTGTGGTCCGGGAGCACCCATTTAAAAAAACTGTTTCAGAGGCCTCTGTGCTGTATATAGTTAACCATTTACTGCTCAATAATCCCTGGGAGCAGGGGACAGGCAGTTTGGCCTCGGGAGCCCCGAATTAAAAAGCTGTTTCAGACACCTCTATGCTGTATATAGTGAACCGTGTACTTCCCAATAATCCCTGGGAGCAGGGGACAGGCAGTGTGGCCTCGGGAGCTCCCAATTAAAAAGCTGTTTCAGAGACCTCTGTGCCTGTATATAGTTAACCATTTACTGCTCAATAATCCCTGGGAGCAGGGGACAGGCAGTGTGGCCTCGGGAGCCCCCAGTTAAAAAGGTGTTTCAGAGACCTCTGTGCTGTATATAGTTAACCATTTACTGCTCAATAATCCCTCTGAGCAGGGGACAGGCAGTGTGGCCTCGGGAGCCCCCAATTAAAAAGCTGTTTCAGACAACTCTGTGCCTGTATAGAGTTAACCATTTACTGCTCAGCAATCCCTGGGAACAGGGGTCAGGCAGTGTGGCCTCGGGAGCCCCCAATTAAAAAGCTGTTTCAGAGACCTCTGTGCCTGTATAGAGTTAACCATTTACTGCTCAATTATCCCTTGGAGCAGGGGACAGGCAGTGTGGCCTCGGGAGCCCCAATTATAAGGCCGTTTCAGAGACTTCTGTGCTGTACATAGTTAACCATTTACTGCTCAATAATCCCTGGGAGCAGCGGACAGGCTGTGTGGCTCCGGGAGCCCCCAATTAAAAAGCTGTTTCAGATACTCTGTGCTGTATATAGTTCACCATTTACTGCTCAATAATCCCTGGTTGCAGGGGACAGGCAGTGTGGTCTCGAGAGCCTCCAATTAAAAAGATGTTTCAGAGACATATATGCAGTATATAGTTAACCATTTACTGCTCAATAATCCCTGGGAGCAGGGGACAGGCAGTGTGGCCTCGGGACCCCCAGTTAAAAAGGTGTTTCAGAGACCTCTGTGCTGTATATAGTTAACCATTTACTGCTCAATAATCCCTGGGAGCAGGGGACAGGCAGTGTGGCTTCGGGAGCCCCCAATTAAAAAAACTGTTTCAGAGGCCTCTGTGCTGTATATAGTTAACCAATTATTGCTCAATAATTCGTGGGAGCAGGGGACAGGCAGTGTGGCTCCGGGAGTCCCCAATTAAAAAGCTGTTTCAGAGACCTCTGTGCTGTATATAGTTAACCGTGTACTTCCCAATAATCCCTGGGAGCAGGGGACAGGCAGTGTGGCCTCGGGAGCTCCCAATTAAAAAGCTGTTTCAGAGACCTCTGTGCCTGTATATAGTTAACCATTTACTTCTCAATAACCCCTGGCAGCGGGGGACAGCCAGTGAGGCCTTGGGAGACCCCAATTAAAAAGCTGTTTCAGAGACCTCTGTGCTGTATATAATTAACCATTTACTTCTCAATAATTCCTGGGAGCAGGGGACAGGCAGTGTGGTCTGGGAGCCCCAATTAAAAAGCTGTTTCAGTGATCTCTGCGCCTCTATACAGTTAACCATTTACTGCTCAATAATCCCTGGGAGAAGGGACAGGCAGGTTGGCCTCGGGAGCCCCCAATTAAAAAGCTGTTTCAGACATCTCTGTGCCTGTATAGAGTTAACCATTTACTGCTCAGCAATCCCTGGGAACAGGGGTCAGGCAGTGTGGCCACGGGAGCCCCCAATTAAAAAGCTGTTTCGGAGACCTCTGTGCCTGTATAGAGTTAACCATTTACTGCTCAATAATCCATTGGAGCAGGGGACAGGCAGTGTGGCCAAGGGAGCCCCCTATTAAAAGGCTGTTTCAGAGACCTCTGTGCTGTATATAGTTAACCATTTACTGCTCAATAATCCCTGGGAGCAGGGGACAGGCAGTGTGGCCTCGGGAGCCCCCAATTAAAAAGCTGTTTCAGAGACATCTGTGCCTGTATATAGTTAACCATTTACTGCTCAATAATCCCTGAGAGCAAGGGTCAGGCAGTGTGGCCTCGGGAGCTCCCAATTAAAAAGCTGTTTCAGTGACCTCTGCGCCTGTATATAGTTAACCATTTACTGCTCAATAATCCCTGGGAGAAAGGGACAGGCAGTGTGGTCCGGGAGCACCCATTTAAAAAGCTGTTTCAGAGACTTCTGCGCCTGTATATAGTTAACCATTTACTGCTCAATAATCCTTCGGAGCAGGGGACAGGCAGTGTAGCCTCGGGTGCCCCCAATTAAAAAACTGTTTCCGAGACCTCTGTGCTGTACAGAGTTAACCATTTACTGCTCAATAATCCCTGGGAGCAGGGGTCAGGCAGTGTGGCCTCGGGAGCCCCCAGTTAAAAAGCTGTTTCAGTGACCTCTGTGCTGTATATAGCTAACCATTTACTGCTCAATAATCCCTGGGAGCAGGGGTCAGGCAGTGTGGCCTCGGGAGCCCCCAATTAAAAAGCTGAATCAGTGACCTCTGTGCAGTATATAGTTAACCATTTACTGCTCAATAATCCCTGGGAGCAGGGGTCAGGCAGTGTGGCCTGGGGAGCCTCCAATTAAAAAGCTGTTTCAGAGGCCACTGTGCATTGTATAGTTAACCATTTACTGCTCAATAGTCCCTGGGAGCAGGGGACAGGCAGTTTGGCCTTATGGGTCACCAATTAAAAAGCTGTTTCAGAGACCTTTGTGCCTGTATATAGTTAACCATTTACTGCTCAATAATCCCTGGGAGCAGGGGACAGGCAGTTTGGCCTCAGGGGCCCCCAATTAAGAAGCTGTTTCAGATACTCTGTGCTGTATATAGTTAACCATTTACTGCTCAATAATCCCTGGGAGCAGGGGACAGGCAGTGTGGCCTCGGGAGCCCCCAATTAAAAAGCTGTTTCAGATACTCTGTGCTGTATATAGTTAACCATTTACTGCTCAATAATCCCTGGGAGCAGGGGACAGGCAGTGTGGCCTCGGGAGCCCCCAGTTAAAAAGGTGTTTCAGAGACCTCTGTGCTGTATATAGTTAACCATTTACTGCTCATTAATCCTTCGGAGCAGGGGACAGGCAGTGTAGCCTCGGGTGCTCCCAATTAAAAAGCTGTTTCAGAGACCTCTGTACTGTACAGAGTTATCCATTTACTTCTCAATAATCCCTGGGAGAAGGGGGCAGGCAGGTTGGCCTCGGGATCCCCCAATTAAAAGCTGTTTCCGAGATCTCTGTGCTGTATACAGTTAACCATTTACTGCTCAATAATCCCTGGGAGCAGGGGACAGGCAGTGTGGCCTTGGGAGCCCCCAATTAAAAAGCTGTTTCAGAGGCCTCTGTGCATTTTGTAGTTAACCATTTACTGCTCAATAATCCTTCGGAGCAGGGGACAGGCAGTGTGGCTCTGGGAGCCCCCAATTAAAAAGCTGAATCAGTGACCTCTGTGCTGTATATAGTTAACCATTTACTGCTCAACAATCCCTGGGAGCAGGGGACAGGCAGTGTGGCCTGGGGAGCCCCCAATTAAAAAGCTGTTTCAGAGGCCACTGTGCATTATATAGTTAACCATTTACTGCTCAATAATCCCTGGGAGCAGGGGACAGGCAGTGTGGCCTGGGGAGCCCCCAATTAGAAAGCTGTTTCAGAGGCCACTGTGCATTATATAGTTAACCATTTACTGCTCAATAATCCCGGGGAGCAGGGGACAGGCAGTTTGGCCTTATGAGCCACCAATTAAAAAGCTGTTTCAGAGACCTTTGTGCCTGTATATAGTTAACCATTTACTGCTCAATAATCCCTGGGAGCAGGGGACAGGCAGTTTGGCCTCAGGGGCCCCCAATTAAAAAGCTGTTTCAGATACTCTGTGCTGTATATAGTTAACCATTTACTGCTCAATAATCCCTGGGAGCAGGGGACAGGCAGTGTGGCCTCGGGAGCCCCCAATTAAAAAGCTGTTTCAGATACTCTGTGCTGTATATAGTTAACCATTTACTGCTCAATAATCCCTGGGAGCAGGGGACAGGCAGTGTGGCCTCGGGAGCCCCCAGTTAAAAAGGTGTTTCAGAGACCTCTGTGCTGTATATAGTTAACCATTTACTGCTCAATAATCCCTGGGAGCAAGGGACAGGCAGTGTGGCCTCGGGAGCCCCCAATTAAAAAGCTGTTTCAGAGACATCTGTGCCTGTACATAGTTAACCATTTACTGCTCAATAATCTCTGGGAGGAGGGGACAGGCAGTGTGGCCTCGGGAGCCCCAATTAAAAGGCTGTTTCAGAGACTTCTGTGCTGTATATAATTAACCATTTACTCCTCAATAATCCCTCTGAGCAGGGGACAGGCAGTGTGGTCCGGGAGCTCCCAATTAAAAAGCTGTTTCCGAGATCTCTGTGCTGTATATACTTAACCATTTACTGCTCAACAATCCCTGGGAGCAGGGGACAGGCAGTGTGGCCTGGGGAGCCCCCAATTAAAAAGCTGTTTCAGAGGCCACTGTGCATTATATAGTTAACCATTTCCTGCTCAATAATCCCTGGGAGCAGGGGACAGGCAGTTTGGCCTTGTGAGTCACCAATTAAAAAGCTGTTTCAGATACTCTGTGCTGTATATAGTTAACCATTTACTGCTCAATTATCCCTGGGAGCAGAGACAGGCAGTGAGGTCCGGGAGCCCCCAATTAAAAAGCTGTTTCAGAGACCTCTGTGCCTGTATAGAGTTAACCATTTACTACTCAATAATCCCTGGGAGCAGGGTACAGGCAGCGTGGCCTCAGGCGCCTCCAATTAAAAAGCTGTTTCAGTGACCTCTGTGCAGTATATCGTTAACCATTTACTGCTCAATAATCCCTGGGAGCAGGGTCAGGCAGTGTGGTCCGGGAGCCCCCAATTAAAAAGCTGTTTCAGATACCTCTGTGCTGTATATAGTTAACCATTTACTGCTCAATAATCCCTGGGAGCAGGGGACAGGCAGTGTGGCCTCGCAGCACCCAATGAAAAAGCTGTTTGGGAGACCTCTGTGCTGTATACAGTCAACCATTTACTTCCCAATAATCCCTGGGAGCAGGGTACAGGCAGTGTGGCCTCGGGAGCCCCCAATTAAAAGGCTGTTTCAGAGACATCGGTGCTGTACAAGGTTAACCATTTACTGCTGAATAAACACTGGGAGCAGGGGTCAGGCAGTGTGGCCTCGGGAGCCCCCAGTTAAAAAGGTGTTTCAGATACTCTGTGCTGTACGTATTTAACCATTTACTGCTAAATAATCCCTGGGAGCAGGGGTCAGGCAGTGTGGCCTTGGGAGCCGCCAATTAAAAAGCTGTTTCAGAGACCTCTGTGCTGTACGTATTTAACCATTTACTGCTCAATAATCCCTGGGAGCAGGAGACAGGCAGTGTGGCTCCGGGAGCCCCCAATTAAAAAGCTGTTTCAGTGACCTCTGTGGTGTATATAGTGAACCATTTACTGCTCAATAATCCCTGGGAGCAGGGGACAGGCAGTTTGGCCTCGGGGGCCCCCAATTATAAAACTGTTACAGAGACCTCTGTGCTATATGTAGTTAACCATTTACTGCTCAATAATCCCTGGGAGCAGGGGACAGACAGTGTGGCCTCGGGAGCCCCCAATTAAAAAGCTGTTTCAGAGACCTCTGTCCTGTATATAGTTAACCAATTACTGCTCAATAATCCCTGGGAGCAGGGGTAGGCTGTTTGGCCTTGGGAGTCCCCAATTAAAAAGCTGTTTCAGAGACCATTATGCCTGTATATAGTTAACCAATTACTGCTCAATAATCCCTGGAAGCAGGGGGAAGGCAGTTTGGCCTCGGGAGCCCCCAATTAAAAAGCTGTTTCAGAGACCTCTATGCTGTATATAGTTAACCGTGTCCGTCCCAATAATCCCTGGGAGCAGGAAACAGGTAGTTTGGATTCGGGTGCCCCCAATTAAAAAGCTGTTTCAGAGACTTCTATGCTGTATATAGTTAACCGTGTACTTTCCAATAATCCCTGGGAGCAGGGGACAGCCAGTGAGGCCTTGGGAGCCCCCAATTAAAAAGCTGTTTCAGAGACCTCTGTGCTGTATATAATTAACCATTTACTTCTCAATAATCCCTGGGAGCAGGGGACAGGCAGTGTGGCCTCGGGAGCCCCCAATTAAAAAGCTGTTTCAGTGATCTCTGCGCCTGTATATAGTTAACCATTTACTGCTCAATAATCCCTGGGAGCAGGGGACAGGCAGTGTGGCCTTGGGAGTCCCCAATTAAAAAGCTGTTTCAGATGCTCTGTGCTGTATATAGTTAACCATTTACTGCTCAATAATCCCTGGGAGCAGGGGACAGGCAGTGTGGCCTCGGGAGCCCCAATTAAAAGGCTGTTTCAGAGACTTCTGTGCTGTATCTAGTTAACCATTTACTGCTCAATAATCCCTGGGAGCAGGGGACAGGCAGTGTGGTTACGGGAGCCCCCAATTAAAAAGCTGTTTCAGAGACCTCTGTGCCTGTATATAGTTAACCATTTACTGCTCAATAATCCCTGAGAGCAAGGGTCAGGCAGCGTGGCCCCGGGAGCCTCCAATTAAAAAGCTGTTTCAGTGACCTCTGCGCCTGTATATAGTTAACCATTTACTTCCCAATAAACCCTGGGAGCAGGGTACAGGCAGTGTGGCCTCGGGAGCCCCCAATTAAAAGGCTGTTTCAGAGACATCTGTGCTGTACAAGGTTAACCATTTACTGCTCAATAATCACTGGGAGCAGGGGACAGGCAGTGTGGCCTCGGGAGCCCCCAGTTAAAAAGGTGTTTCAGATACTCTGTGCTGTATATAGTTAACCATTTACTGCTCAATAATCGATGGGAGCAGGGGACAGGCAGTGTGGGCTCGGGAGCCCCCAATTAAAAAGCTGTTTCAGAGACTTCTGTGCCTGTATAGAGTTAACCATTTACTGCTCAATAATACCTAGGAGCAGGGGACAGGCAGTGTGGCCTCGGGAGCCCCCAATTAAAAAGCTGTTTCAGAGACCTCTGTGCTGTATATAATTAACTATTTACTTCTCAATAATCCCTGGGAGAAGGGGACAGGCAGTGTGTCTCCGGGACCCCCCAATTAAAAAGCTGTTTCAGAGACCTCTGAGCAGTATATAGTTAACCATTTGCTTCTCAATAATCCCTGGGAGCAGGGGACAGGCAGTGTAGTCCGGGAGCCCCCAATTAAAACGCTGTTTCAGAGACCTCTGTGCTGTATATAGTTAATCATTTACTGCTCAATAATCCCTGGGAGCAGGGGACAGACAGTGTGGCCTCCGGAGCCCCCAATTAAAAAGCTGTTTCAGAGACCTCTGTGCCTGTATATAGTTAACCATTTACTGCTCAATAATCCCTAGGAGCAGGGGACAGACAGTGTGGCTTCGGGAGTCTCCAATTAAAAAGCTGTTTCAGAGACCTCTGTGCCTGTATATAGTAAACCACTTACTGCTCAATAATCCCTGGAAGCAGGGGGAAGGCAGTTTGGCCTCGGAAGCCCCCAATTAAAAAGCTGTTTCAGAGACCTCTGAGCAGTATATAGTTAACCATTTGCTTCTCAATAATCCCTGGGAGCAGGGGACAGGCAGTGTAGTCCGGGAGCCCCCAATTAAAACGCTGTTTCAGAGACCTCTGTGCTGTATATAGTTAATCATTTACTGCTCAATAATCCCTGGGAGCAGGGGACAGACAGTGTGGCCTCCGGAGCCCCCAATTAAAAAGCTGTTTCAGAGACCTCTGTGCCTGTATATAGTTAACCATTTACTGCTCAATAATCCCTGGGAGCAGGGGACAGACAGTGTGGCTTCGGGAGTCTCCAATTAAAAAGCTGTTTCAGAGACCTCTGTGCTGTACATAGTTAACCATTTACTGCTCAATAATCCCTGGAAGCAGGGAGAAGGCAGTTTGGCCTCGGAAGCCCCCAATTAAAAAGCTGTTTCAGAGACCTCTGTGCCATTATATAGTTAACCATTTACTGCTCAATAATCCCTGGGAGCAGGGGACAGGCAGTGTGGCCTCGGGAGCCCCCAATTAAAAAGCTGCTTCAGAGACCTCTGTGCTGTATATAGTTAACCATTTACTGCTCAATAATCCCTGGGAGCAGGGGACAGGCAGTGTGGCCTCGGGAGCCCCCAATTAAAAAGCTGTTTCAGATACTCTGTGCAGTATATAGTTAACCATTTACTGCTCAATAATCCCTGGGAGCAGGGGACAGGCAGTGTGGTCCGGGAGCCCCCAATTAAAATGCTGTGTCAGAGAACACTGCGCGTGTATATAGTTAACCATTTACTGCTCAATAATCCCTTGGAGGAGGGGACAGGCAGTGTGGCCTCGCAGCACCCAATGAAAAAGCTGTTTGGGAGACCTCTGTGCTGTATACAGTTAACCATTTACTTCCCAATAATCCCTGGCAGCAGGGGAAAGGCAGTGTGGTTTCAGGAGCCCCCAATTAAATGGCTGTGTCAGAGACCTCTATGCTGTACGTATTTAACCATTTACTGCTCAATAATCCCTGGGAGCAGGGGACAGGCAGTGAGGCCTCGGGAGCTCCCCATAAAAAGCTGTTTCAGAGACCTCTGTGCTATATATAGATAATCATTTACTGCTCAATAATCCATGGGAGCAGGGGACAGACAGTGTGGCCTCGGGAGCCGCCAATTAAAAAAGCTGTTTCAGTGGCCTCTGTGCTGTATATAGTTAACCAATTACTGCTCAATAATCCCTGGGAGCAGGGGACAGGCAGCGTGGCCTCGGGAGCCCCAATTAAAAAGCTGTTTCAGATACTCTGTGCTGTATCTAGTTAACCATTTACTGCTCAACAATCCCTGGGAGCAGGGGTAGGCTGTTTGGCCTTGGGAGTCCCCAATTAAAAAGCTGTTTCAGAGACATTTGTGCCTGTATATAGTTAACCAATTACTGCTCAATAATCCCTGGAAGCAGGGGACAGGCAGCGTGGCCTCGGGAGCCCCCAATTAAAAAGCTGTTTCAGTGACCTCTGCGCCTGTATATAGTTAACCATTTACTGCTCAATAATCCCTGGTAGCAAGGGGCAGGCAGTGTGGTCCGGGAGCACCCATTTAAAAAGCTGTTTCAGAGACCTCTTTGCTGGATATAGTTAACCATTTACTGCTCAATAATCCTTCGGAGCAGGGGACAGGCAGTGTAGCCTCGGGTGCCCCCAATTAAAAAGCTGTTTCAGAGACCTCTGTGCTGTATATAGTTAACCATTTACTGCTCAATAATCCCTGGGAGCAGGGGACAGGCAGTGTGGCCTCGGGAGCCCCCAATTAAAAGGCTGTTTCAGAGACTTCTGTGCTGTATATAATTAACCATTTACTCCTCAATAATCCCTCTGAGCAGGGGACAGGCAGTGTGGTCCGGGAGCTCCCAATTAAAAAGCTGTTTCAGAGACCTCTGTGCTGTATGTAGTTCACCATTTACTGCTCAATAATCCCTGGGAGCAGGGGACAGGCAGTGTGGTTACGGGAGCCCCCAATTAAAAAGCTGTTTCAGAGACCTCTGTGCCTGTATATAGTTAACCATTTACTGCTCAATAATCCCTGAGAGCAAGGGCCAGTCAGCGTGGCGTCGGGAGCCTCCAATTAAAAAGCTGTTTCAGTGACCTCTGCGCCTGTATATAGTTAACCATTTACTGCTCAATAATCCCTGGGAGCAGGGGACAGGCAGCGTGGCCTCGGGAGCCTCCAATTAAAAAGCTGTTTCAGTGACCTCTGCGCCTGTATATAGTTAACCATTTACTTCTCAATAATCCCTGCGAGCAGGGCACAGGCAGTGTGGCCTCGGGAGCCCCCAATTAAAAAGCTGTTTCAGAGACCTCTGTGCTGTATATAGTTAACCATTTACTTCTCAATAATCCCTGGGAGCAGGGCACAGGCAGTGTGGCCTCGGGAGCCCCCATTTAAAAAGCTGTTTCAGAGACCTCTTTGCTGTATATGGTTAACCATTTACTGCTCATTAATCCTTCGGAGCAGGGGACAGGCAGTGTAGTCTCGGGTGCTCCCAATTAAAAAGCTGTTTCTGAGACCTCTGTACTGTACAGAGTTATCCATTTACTTCTCAATAATCCCTGGGAGAAGGGGGCAGGCAGGTTTGCCTCGGGAGCCCCCCAATTAAAAAGCTGTTTCAGAGACCTCTGTGATGTATATAGTTAACCATTTACTGCTCAATAATCCCTGGGAGCAAGGGACAGGCAGTGTGGTCCGGGAGCACCCATTTAAAAAGCTGTTTCAGAGACCTCTTTGCTGTATATAGTTAACCATTTACTGCTCATTAATCCTTCGGAGCAGGGGACAGGCAGTGTGGCTCCGGGAGCCCCCAATTAAAATGCTGTTTCAGAGACCTCTGTACTGTACAGAGTTATCCACTTACTTCTCAATAATCCCTGGGAGAAGGGGGCAGGCAGGTTGGCCTCGGGATCCCCCAATTAAAAAGCTGTTTCCGAGATCTCTGTGCTGTATACAGTTAACCATTTACTGCTCAATAATCCCTGGGAGCAGGGGACAGGCAGTGTGGCCTTGGAGCCCCCAATTAAAAAGCTGTTTCGGAGGCCTCTGTGCATTTTATAGTTAACCATTTACTGCTCAATAATCCTTCGGAGCAGGGGACAGGCAGTGTGGCTCTGGGAGCCCCCAATTAAAAAGCTGAATCAGTGACCTCTGAGCTGTATACAGTTAACCATTTACTGCTCAATAATCCCTGGGAGCAGGGGACAGGCAGTGTGGCCTTGGGAGCCCCCAATTAAAAAGCTGTTTCAGAGGCCTCTGTGCATTTTATAGTTAACCATTTACTGCTCAATAATCCTTCGGAGCAGGGGACAGGCAGTGTGGCTCTGGGAGCCCCCAATTAAAAAGCTGAATCAGTGACCTCTGAGCTGTATATAGTTAACCATTTACTGCTCAATAATCCCTGGGAGCAGGGGACAGGCAGTGTGGCCTGGGGAGCCCCCAATTAAAAAGCTGTTTCAGAGGCCACTGTGCATTATATAGTTAACCATTTCCTGCTCAATAATCCCTGGGAGCAGGGGACAGGCAGTTTGGCCTTGTGAGTCACCAATTAAAAAGCTGTTTCAGATACTCTGTGCTGTATATAGTTAACCATTTACTGCTCAATTATCCCTGGGAGCAGAGACAGGCAGTGAGGTCCGGGAGCCCCCAATTAAAAAGCTGTTTCAGAGACCTCTGTGCCTGTATAGAGTTAACCATTTACTACTCAATAATCCCTGGGAGCAGGGTACAGGCAGCGTGGCCTCAGGCGCCCCCAATTAAAAAGCTGTTTCAGTGACCTCTGTGCAGTATATCGTTAACCATTTACTGCTCAATAATCCCTGGGAGCAGGGACAGGCAGTGTGGTCCGGGAGCCCCCAATTAAAAAGCTGTTTCAGATACCTCTGTGCTGTATATAGTTAACCATTTACTGCTCAATAATCCCTGGGAGCAGGGGACAGGCAGTGTGGCCTCGCAGCACCCAATGAAAAAGCTGTTTGGGAGACCTCTGTGCTGTATACAGTCAACCATTTACTTCCCAATAATCCCTGGGAGCAGGGTACAGGCAGTGTGGCCTCGGGAGCCCCCAATTAAAAGGCTGTTTCAGAGACATCTGTGCTGTACAAGGTTAACCATTTACTGCTGAATAAACACTGGGAGCAGGGGTCAGGCAGTGTGGCCTCGGGAGCCCCCAGTTAAAAAGATGTTTCAGATACTCTGTGCTGTACGTATTTAACCATTTACTGCTAAATAATCCCTGGGAGCAGGGGTCAGGCAATGTGGCCTTGGGAGCCGCCAATTAAAAAGCTGTTTCAGAGACCTCTGTGCTGTACGTATTTAACCATTTACTGCTCAATAATCCCTGGGAGCAGGAGACAGGCAGTGTGGCTCCGGGAGCCCCCAATTAAAAAGCTGTTTCAGTGACCTCTGTGGTGTATATAGTGAACCATTTACTGCTCAATAATCCCTGGGAGCAGGGGACAGGCAGTTTGGCCTCGGGGGCCCCCAATTATAAAACTGTTTCAGAGACCTCTGTGCTATATGTAGTTAACCATTTACTGCTCAATAATCCCTGGGAGCAGGGGACAGACAGTGTGGCCTCGGGAGCCCCCAATTAAAAAGCTGTTTCAGAGACCTCTGTCCTGTATATAGTTAACCAATTACTGCTCAATAATCCCTGGGAGCAGGGGTAGGCTGTTTGGCCTTGGGAGTCCCCAATTAAAAAGCTGTTTCAGAGACCTTTATGCCTGTATATAGTTAACCAATTACTGCTCAATAATCCCTGGAAGCAGGGGGAAGGCAGTTTGGCCTCGGGAGCCCCCAATTAAAAAGCTGTTTCAGAGACCTCTATGCTGTATATAGTTAACCGTGTCCGTCCCAATAATCCCTGGGAGCAGGAAACAGGTAGTTTGGATTCGGGTGCCCCCAATTAAAAAGCTGTTTCAGAGACTTCTATGCTGTATATAGTTAACCGTGTACTTTCCAATAATCCCTGGGAGCAGGGGACAGCCAGTGAGGCCTTGGGAGCCCCCAATTAAAAAGCTGTTTCAGAGACCTGTGTGCTGTATATAATTAACCATTTACTTCTCAATAATCCCTGGGAGCAGGGGACAGGCAGTGTGGCCTCGGGAGCCCCCAATTAAAAAGCTGTTTCAGTGATCTCTGCGCCTGTATATAGTTAACCATTTACTGCTCTATAATCCCTGGGAGCAGGGGACAGGCAGTGTGGCCTTGGGAGTCCCCAATTAAAAAGCTGTTTCAGATGCTCTGTGCTGTATATAGTTAACCATTTACTGCTCAATAATCCCTGGGAGCAGGGGACAGGCAGTGTGGCCTCGGGAGCCCCAATTAAAAGGCTGTTTCAGAGACTTCTGTGCTGTATATAGTTAACCATTTACAGCTCAATAATCCCTGGGAGCAGGGGACAGGCAGTGTGGTTACGGGAGCCCCCAATTAAAAAGCTGTTTCAGAGACCTCTGTGCCTGTATATAGTTAACCATTTACTGCTCAATAATCCCTGAGAGCAAGGGTCAGGCAGCGTGGCCCCGGGAGCCTCCAATTAAAAAGCTTTTTTAGTGACCTCTGCGCCTGTATATAGTTAACCATTTACTTCCCAATAATCCCTGGGAGCAGGGTACAGGCAGTGTGGCCTCGGGAGCCCCCAATTAAAAGGCTGTTTCAGAGACATCTGTGCTGTACAAGGTTAACCATTTACTGCTCAATAATCACTGGGAGCAGGGGACGGGCAGTGTGGCCTCGGGAGCCCCCAGTTAAAAAGGTGTTTCAGATACTCTGTGCTGTATATAGTTAACCATTTACTGCTCAATAATCGATGGGAGCAGGGGACAGGCAGTGTGGGCTCGGGAGCCCCCAATTAAAAAGCTGTTTCAGAGACCTCTGTGCTGTATATAATTAACCATTTACTTCCCAATAATCCCTGGGAGCAGGGTACAGGCAGTGTGGCCTCGGGAGCCCCCAATTAAAAAGCTGTTTCAGAGACCTCTGAGCAGTATATAGTTAACCATTTGCTTCTCAATAATCCCTGGGAGCAGGGGACAGGCAGTGTAGTCCGGGAGACCCCAATTAAAACGCTGTTTCAGAGACCTCTGTGCTGTATATAGTTAATCATTTACTGCTCAATAATCCCTGGGAGCAGGGGACAGACAGTGTGGCCTCCGGAGCCCCCAATTAAAAAGCTGTTTCAGAGACCTCTGTGCCTGTATATAGTTAACCATTTACTGCTCAATAATCCCTGGGAGCAGGGGGCAGACAGTGTGGCTTCGGGAGTCTCCAATTAAAAAGCTGTTTCAGAGACCTCTGTGCCTGTACATAGTTAACCATTTACTGCTCAATAATCCCTGAGAGGAGGGGGAAGGCAGTTTGGCTTCGGAAGCCCCCAATTAAAAAGCTGTTTCAGAGACCTCTGTGCCATTATATAGTTAACCATTTACTGCTCAATAATCCCTGGGAGCAGGGGACAGGCAGTGTGGCCTCGGGAGCCCCAAATTAAAAAGCTGCTTCAGAGACCTCTGTGCTGTATATAGTTAACCATTTACTGCTCAATAATCCCTGGGAGCAGGGGACAGGCAGTGTGGCCTCGGGAGCCCCCAATTAAAAAGCTGTTTCAGATACTCTGTGCAGTATATAGTTAACCATTTACTGCTCAATAATCCCTGGGAGCAGGGGACAGGCAGTGTGGTCCGGGAGCCCCCAATTAAAATGCTGTGTCAGAGAACACTGCGCGTGTATATAGTTAACCATTTACTGCTCAATAATCCCTTGGAGGAGGGGACAGGCAGTGTGGCCTCGCAGCACCCAATGAAAAAGCTGTTTGGGAGACCTCTGTGCTGTATACAGTTAACCATTTACTTCCCAATAATCCCTGGCAGCAGGGGAAAGGCAGTGTGGTTTCAGGAGCCCCCAATTAAATGGCTGTGTCAGAGACCTCTATGCTGTACGTATTTAACCATTTACTGCTCAATAATCCCTGGGAGCAGGGGACAGGCAGTGAGGCCTCGGGAGCTCCCCATAAAAAGCTGTTTCAGAGACCTCTGTGCTATATATAGATAATCATTTACTGCTCAATAATCCATGGGAGCAGGGGACAGACAGTGTGGCCTCGGGAGCCGCCAATTAAAAAAGCTGTTTCAGTGGCCTCTGTGCTGTATATAGTTAACCAATTACTGCTCAATAATCCCTGGGAGCAGGGGACAGGCAGCGTGGCCTCGGGAGCCCCAATTAAAAAGCTGTTTCAGATACTCTGTGCTGTATCTAGTTAACCATTTACTGCTCAATAATCCCTGGGAGCAGGGGTAGGCTGTTTGGCCTTGGGAGTCCCCAATTAAAAAGCTGTTTCAGAGACATTTGTGCCTGTATATAGTTAACCAATTACTGCTCAATAATCCCTGGAAGCAGGGGACAGGCAGAGTGGCCTCGGGAGCCCCCAATTAAAAAGCTGTTTCAGTGACCTCTGCGCCTGTATATAGTTAACCATTTACTGCTCAATAATCCCTGGTAGCAAGGGGCAGGCAGTGTGGTCCGGGAGCACCCATTTAAAAAGCTGTTTCAGAGACCTCTTTGCTGGATATAGTTAACCATTTACTGCTCAATAATCCTTCGGAGCAGGGGACAGGCAGTGTAGCCTCGGGTGCCCCCAATTAAAAAGCTGTTTCAGAGACCTCTGTGCTGTATATAGTTAACCATTTACTGCTCAATAATCCCTGGGAGCAGGGGACAGGCAGTGTGGCCTCGGGAGCCCCCAATTAAAAAGCTGTTTCAGAGACCTCTGTGCTGTATATAGTTAACCATTTACTGCTCAATAATCCCTGCGAGCAGGGGACAGGCAGGTTGGCCTCGGCAGCCCCCAATTAAAAAGCTGTTTCCGAGATCTCTGTGCTGTATACAGTTAACCATTTACTGCTCAATAATCCCTGGGAGCAGGGGACAGGCAGTGTGGCCTCGGGAGCCCCCAATTAAAAAGGCTGTTTCAGAGACATCTGTGCTGTACAAGGTTAACCATTTACTGCTCAATAATCACTGGGAGCAGGGGACGGGCAGTGTGGCCTCGGGAGCCCCCAGTTAAAAAGGTGTTTCAGATACTCTGTGCTGTATATAGTTAACCATTTACTGCTCAATAATCGATGGGAGCAAGGGACAGGCAGTGTGGGCTCGGGAGCCCCCAATTAAAAAGCTGTTTCAGAGACCTCTGTGCTGTATATAATTAACCATTTACTTCCCAATAATCCCTGGGAGCAGGGTACAGGCAGTGTGGCCTCGGGAGCCCCCAATTAAAAAGCTGTTTCAGAGACCTCTGAGCAGTATATAGTTAACCATTTGCTTCTCAATAATCCCTGGGAGCAGGGGACAGGCAGTGTAGTCCGGGAGACCCCAATTAAAACGCTGTTTCAGAGACCTCTGTGCTGTATATAGTTAATCATTTACTGCTCAATAATCCCTGGGAGCAGGGGACAGACAGTGTGGCCTCCGGAGCCCCCAATTAAAAAGCTGTTTCAGAGACCTCTGTGCCTGTATATAGTTAACCATTTACTGCTCAATAATCCCTGGGAGCAGGGGGCAGACAGTGTGGCTTCGGGAGTCTCCAATTAAAAAGCTGTTTCAGAGACCTCTGTGCCTGTACATAGTTAACCATTTACTGCTCAATAATCCCTGGAAGCAGGGGGAAGGCAGTTTGGCCTCGGAAGCCCCCAATTAAAAAGCTGTTTCAGAGACCTCTGTGCCATTATATAGTTAACCATTTACTGCTCAATAATCCCTGGGAGCAGGGGACAGGCAGTGTGGCCTCGGGAGCCCCAAATTAAAAAGCTGCTTCAGAGACCTCTGTGCTGTATATAGTTAACCATTTACTGCTCAATAATCCCTGGGAGCAGGGGACAGGCAGTGTGGCCTCGGGAGCCCCCAATTAAAATGCTGTGTCAGAGAACACTGCGCGTGTATATAGTTAACCATTTACTGCTCAATAATCCCTTGGAGGAGGGGACAGGCAGTGTGGCCTCGCAGCACCCAATGAAAAAGCTGTTTGGGAGACCTCTGTGCTGTATACAGTTAACCATTTACATCCCAATAATCCCTGGCAGCAGGGGAAAGGCAGTGTGGTTTCAGGAGCCCCCAATTAAATGGCTGTGTCAGAGACCTCTATGCTGTACGTATTTAACCATTTACTGCTCAATAATCCCTGGGAGCAGGGGACAGGCAGTGAGGCCTCGGGAGCTCCCCATAAAAAGCTGTTTCAGAGACCTCTGTGCTATTTATAGATAATCATTTACTGCTCAATAATCCATGGGAGCAGGGGACAGACAGTGTGGCCTCGGGAGCCGCCAATTAAAAAAGCTGTTTCAGAGGCCTCTGTGCTGTATATAGTTAACCAATTACTGCTCAATAATCCCTGGGAGCAGGGGACAGGCAGCGTGGCCTCGGGAGCCCCAATTAAAAAGCTGTTTCAGATACTCTGTGCTGTATCTAGTTAACCATTTACTGCTCAATAATCCCTGGGAGCAGGGGTAGGCTGTTTGGCCTTGGGAGTCCCCAATTAAAAAGCTGTTTCAGAGACATTTGTGCCTGTATATAGTTAACCAATTACTGCTCACTAATCCCTGGAAGCAGGGGACAGGCAGAGTGGCCTCGGGAGCCCCCAATTAAAAAGCTGTTTCAGTGACCTCTGCGCCTGTATATAGTTAACCATTTACTGCTCAATAATCCCTGGTAGCAAGGGGCAGGCAGTGTGGTCCGGGAGCACCCATTTAAAAAGCTGTTTCAGAGACCTCTTTGCTGGATATAGTTAACCATTTACTGCTCAATAATCCTTCGGAGCAGGGGACAGGCAGTGTAGCCTCGGGTGCCCCCAATTAAAAAGCTGTTTCAGAGACCTCTGTGCTGTATATAGTTAACCATTTACTGCTCAATAATCCCTGGGAGCAGGGGACAGGCAGTGTGGCCTCGGGAGCCCCCAATTAAAAAGCTGTTTCAGAGACCTCTGTGCTGTATATAGTTAACCATTTACTGCTCAATAATCCCTGCGAGCAGGGGACAGGCAGGTTGGCCTCGGCAGCCCCCAATTAAAAAGCTGTTTCCGAGATCTCTGTGCTGTATACAGTTAACCATTTACTGCTGAATAATCCCTGGGAGCAGGGGACAGGCAGTGTGGCCTCGGGAGCCCCCAATTAAAAAGGCTGTTTCAGAGACATCTGTGCTGTACATAGTTACCCATTTACTGCTCAATAATCCCTGGGAGCAGGGGACAGGCAGTGTGGCCTCGGTAGCCCCCAATTAAAATGCTGTTTCAGAGACCTCTGTGCCTGTATATAGTTAACCATTTACTGCTCAATAATCCCTGGGAGCAGGGGACAGGCAGCGTGGTCTCGGGAGCACACAGTTAAAAAGGAGTTTCAGAGACCTCTGTGCTGTATATAGTTAACCATTTACTGCTCAATAATCCCTGGGAGCAGGGGACAGGCAGGGTGGCCTCGGGAGCCCCCAATTAAAAAGCTGTTTCAGAGGCCTCTATGCTGTATATAGTTAACCGTGTACTTCCCAATAATCCCTGGGAGCAGGGGACAGCCAGTGAGGCCTTGGGAGCTCCCAATTAAAAAGCTGTTTCAGAGACCTCTGTGCTGTATATAATTAACCATTTACTTCTCACTAATCCCTGGGAGCAGGGGACAGGCAGTGTGGCCTCGGGAGCCGCCAATTAAAAAAACTGTTTCAGTGGCCTCTGTGCTGTATATAGTTAACCAATTACTGCTCAATAATCCCTGGAAGCAGGGGACAGGCAGCGTGTCCTCGGGAGCCCACAATTAAAAAGCTGTTTCAGTGACCTCTGCGCCTGTATATAGTTAACCATTTACTGCTCAATAATCCCTGGGAGCAAGGGATAAGCAGTGTGGTCCGGGAGCACGCATTTAAAAAGCTGTTTCAGAGACCTCTGTGCTGTACAGAGTTATCCATTTACTTCTCAATAATCCCTGCGAGCAGGGGACAGGCAGGTTGGCCTCGGGAGCACACAGTTAAAAAGGGGTTTCAGAGACCTCTGTGCTGTATATCGTTAACCATTTACTGCTCAATAATCCCTGGGAGCAGGGGACAGGCAGGGTGGCCTCGGGAGCCCCCAATTAAAAAGCTGTTTCAGAGGCCTCTGTGCTGTGTATAGTTAACCATTTACTGCTCAATAATCCCTCGGAGCAGGGGACAGGCAGTGTGGCCTTGGGTGTCACCAATTAAAAAGCTGTTTCAGAGACCTTTGTGCCTGTGTATAGTTAACCATTTACTGCTCAATAATCCCTAGGAGCAGGGGACAGGCAGTGTGGCCTCGGGGGCCCCCAATTAAAAAGCTGTTTCAGAGACCTCTGTGCTGTATATAGTTAACCATTTACTTCTCAATAATCCCTCGGAGCAGGGAACAGGCAGTGTGGCCTCGGGAGCCCCCAATTAAAAAGCTGTTTCAGAGACCTCTGTGCTTATATAGTTAACCATTTACTGCTCAATAATCCCTGGGAGCAGGGGACAGGCAGTGTGGTCCGGGAGCCCCCAATTAAAATGCTGTGTCAGAGAACACTGCGCGTGTATATAGTTAACCATTTACTGCTCAATAATCCCTGGGAGCAGGGGACAGCCAGTGAGGCCTTGGGAGCCCCCAATTAAAAAGCTGTTTCAGAGACTTCTGTGCTGTATTTAATTAACCATTTACTTCTCACTAATCCCTGGGAGCAGGGGACAGGCAGTGTGGCCTCGGGAGCCCCCAATTAAAAAGCTGTTTCAGAGACCTCTGTGCTGTATATGGTTAACCATTTACTGCTCAATAATCCCTCGGAGCAGGGGACAGGCAGTGTGGTCTTGGAGACCCCAATTAAAAAGCTGTTTCAGAGACGTCTGTGCTGTACAGAGTTATCCATTTACTTCTCAATAATCCCTGGGAGCAGGGGACAGGCAGGTTGGCCTCGGGAGCCCCCAATTAAAAAGCTGTTTCCGAGATCTCTGTGCTGTATACAGTTAACCATTTACTGCTCAATAATACCTGGGAGCAGGGGACAGGCAGTGTGGCCTCGGGAGCCCCCAATTAAAAGGCTGTTTCAGAGTCCTCTGTGCTGTACATAGTTAATCATTTACTGCTCAATAATCCGTGGGAGCAGGGGTCAGGCAGTGTGGTCTCGAGAGCCCCCAATTAAAAAGCTGTTTGGGAGACCTATGTGCTGTATATAGTTAACCATTTACTGCTCAATAATCCCTGGGAGCAGGGGACAGGCAGTGTGGCCTCGGGAGCCTCCAGTTAAAAAGGTGTTTCAGATACCTCTGTGCTGTATATAGTTAACCATTTACTGCTCAATAATCCCTGGGAGCAGGGGACAGGCAGTGTGGCTCCGGGAGCACCCAATTAAAATGTTGTTTCAGAGACCTCTGTGCTGTATATAGTTAACCATTTACTGCTCAATAATCACTGGGAGCAGGGGACAGGCAGTGTGGCCTCGGGGGCCCCCAATTAAAAAGCTGTTTCAGAGAACTCTGTGCTGTATGTAATTAACCATTTACTTCTCAATAATCCCTGGGAGCAGGGGACATGCAGTGAGGCCTCGGGAGCCCCCAATTAAAATGCTGTGTCAGAGAACACTGCGCGTGTATATAGTTAACCATTTACTGCTCAATAATCCCTTGGAGCAGGGGAAAGGCAGTGTGTCCTCGCAGCACCCAATGAAAAAGCTGTTTGGGAGACCTCTGTGCTGTATACAGTTAACCATTTACTTCCCAATAATACCTGGCAGCAGGGGAAAGGCAGTGTGGCTTCAAGAGCCCTCAATTAAATGGCTGTTTCAGAGACCTCTGTGCTGTACAGAGTTAACCATTTACTTCTCAATAATCCCTGGGAGCAGGGGACAGGCAGTGTGGCCTCGGGAGCCCCCAATTAAAAGGCTGTTTCAGAGACCTCTGTGCTGAACATAGTTACCCATTTACTGCTCAATAATCCGTGGGAGCAGGGGTCAGGCAGTGTGGTCTCGAGAGCCCCCAATTAAAAAGCTGTTTCAGAGACCTATGTGCTGTATATAGTTAACCATTTGCTGGTCAATAATCCCTGGGAGCAGGGGACAGGCAGCGTGGCCTCGGGAGCACACAGTTAAAAAGGGGTTTCTGAGACCTCTGTGCTGTATATAGTTAACCATTTACTGCTCAATAATCCCTGGGAGCAGGGGACAGGCAGTTCGGCCTCGGGTGCCCAGAATTAAAAAGCTGTTTCAGAGACCTCTGTGCCTGTATATAGTTAACCATTTATTGCTCAATAATCCCTGGGAGCAGGGGACAGGCAGTGAGGCCTCGGGAGCCCCCAATTAAAAAGCTGTTTCAGAGGCCTCTGTGCTGTATATAGTTAACCGTGTACTTCCCAATAATCCCTGGGAGCAGTGGACAGCCAGTGAGGCCTTGGGAGCCCCCAATTACAAAGCTGTTTCAGAGACCTCTGTGCTGTATATAATTAACCATTTACTTCTCACTAATCCCTCGGAGCAGGGGACAGGCAGTGTGGCCTCTGGAGCCCCCAATTAAAAAGCTGTTTCAGAGACCACTGTGCTGTATATAATTAACCATTTACTTCTCAATAATCCCTGGGAGCAGGGTACAGGCAGTGTGGCATCGGGAGCCCCCAATTAAAAAGCTGTTTCAGAGACCTCTGTTCCTGTATATAGTTAACCAGTTACTGCTCAATAATCCCTCGGAGCAGGGGACAGGCAGTTTGGCCTTGGGAGCCCCCAATTAAAAAGCTGTTTCAGAGACCTCTGTGCTGTATATTGTTACCCATTTACTGCTCAATAATCCGTGGGAGCAGGGGTCAGGCAGTGTGGTCTCGAGAGCCCCCAATTAAAAAGCTCTTTTAGAGACCTATGTGCTGTATATAGTTAACCATTTACTGCTCAATAATCCCTGGGAGCAGTGGATAGGCAGTGTGGCCTCGGGAGCCCCCAGTTAAAAAGGTGTTTCAGATACCTCTGTGCTGTATATAGTTAACCATTTACTGCTCAATAATCCCTGGGAGCAGGGGACAGGCAGTGTGGCCTCGGGAGCCCCCAATTAAAAAGCTGTTTCAGAGTCCTCTGTGCTGTATATAGTTAACCATTTACTGCTCAATAATCCCTGGTAGCAGGGGACAGGCAGTGTGGCTCCGCGAGCCCCCAATTAAAAAGCAGTTTCAGAGACCTCTGTGCTGTATATAGTTAACCATTTACTGCTCAATAATCCCTGGGAGCAGGGGTCAGGCAGTGTGGCCTCAGGAACCCCCAATTAAAAAGCTGTTTCAGAGACCTCTGTGCTGTATATAATTAACTATTTACTGCTGAATAATCCCTGGGAGCAGGGTACAGGCAGTGTGGCCTCGAAAGCTCCCAATTAAGAAGCTGTTTCAGAGACCTCTGTCCTGTATATAGTTAAGCAATTACTGCTCAATAATCCCTGGGAGCAGGGGTAGGCTGTTTGGCCTTGGGAGTCCCCAATTAAAAAGCTGTTTCAGAGACCTTTATGCCTGTATATAGTTAACCAATTACTGCTCAATAATCCCTGGAAGCAGGGGGAAGGCAGTTTGGCCTCGGGAGCCCACAATTAAAAAGCTGTTTCAGAGACCTCTATGCTGTATATAGTTAACCGTGTCCGTCCCAATAATCCCTGGGAGCAGGAAACAGGTAGTTTGGATTCGGGTGCCCCCAATTAAAAAGCTGTTTCAGAGACTTCTATGCTGTATATAGTTAACCGTGTACTTTCCAATAATCCCTGGGAGCAGGGGACAGCCAGTGAGGCCTTGGGAGCCCCCAATTAAAAAGCTGTTTCAGAGACCTCTGTGCTGTATATAGTTAACCATTTACTGCTCAATAATCCCTGGGAGCAGGGGACAGGCAGTGTGGCCTCGGGAGCCCCAATTAAAAGGCTGTTTCAGAGACTTCTGTGCTGTATCTAGTTAACCATTTACTGCTCAATAATCCCTGGGAGCAGGGGACAGGCAGTGTGGCCTTGGGAGTCCCCAATTAAAAAGCTGTTTCAGTGATCTCTGCGCCTGTATATAGTTAACCATTTACTGCTCAATAATCCCTGGGAGCAGGGGACAGGCAGTGTGGCCTTGGGAGTCCCCAATTAAAAAGCTGTTTCAGATGCTCTGTGCTGTATATAGTTAACCATTTACTGCTCAATAATCCCTGGGAGCAGGGGACAGGCAGTGTGGCCTCGGGAGCCCCAATTAAAAGGCTGTTTCAGAGACTTCTGTGCTGTATCTAGTTAACCATTTACTGCTCAATAATCCCTGGGAGCAGGGGACAGGCAGTGTGGTTACGGGAGCCCCCAATTAAAAAGCTGTTTCAGAGACCTCTGTGCCTGTATATAGTTAACCATTTACTGCTCAATAATCCCTGAGAGCAAGGGTCAGGCAGCGTGGCCCCGGGAGCCTCCAATTAAAAAGCTGTTTCAGTGACCTCTGCGCCTGTATATAGTTAACCATTTACTTCCCAATAAACCCTGGGAGCAGGGTACAGGCAGTGTGGCCTCGGGAGCCCCCAATTAAAAGGCTGTTTCAGAGACATCTGTGCTGTACAAGGTTAACCATTTACTGCTCAATAATCACTGGGAGCAGGGGACAGGCAGTGTGGCCTCGGGAGCCCCCAGTTAAAAAGGTGTTTCAGATACTCTGTGCTGTATATAGTTAACCATTTACTGCTCAATAATCGATGGGAGCAGGGGACAGGCAGTGTGGGCTCGGGAGCCCCCAATTAAAAAGCTGTTTCAGAGACGTCTGTGCCTGTATAGAGTTAACCATTTACTGCTCAATAATACCTAGGAGCAGGGGACAGGCAGTGTGGCCTCGGGAGCCCCCAATTAAAAAGCTGTTTCAGAGACCTCTGTGCTGTATATAATTAACTATTTACTTCTCAATAATCCCTGGGAGAAGGGGACAGGCAGTGTGTCTCCGGGAGCCCCCAATTAAAAAGCTGTTTCAGAGACCTCTGAGCAGTATATAGTTAACCATTTGCTTCTCAATAATCCCTGGGAGCAGGGGACAGGCAGTGTAGTCCGGGAGCCCCCAATTAAAACGCTGTTTCAGAGACCTCTGTGCTGTATATAGTTAATCATTTACTGCTCAATAATATCTGGGAGCAGGGGACAGACAGTGTGGCCTCCGGAGCCCCCAATTAAAAAGCTGTTTCAGAGACCTCTGTGCCTGTATATAGTTAACCATTTACTGCTCAATAATCCCTGGGAGCAGGGGACAGACAGTGTGGCTTCGGGAGTCTCCAATTAAAAAGCTGTTTCAGAGACCTCTGTGCCTGTACATAGTTAACCATTTACTGCTCAATAATCCCTGGAAGCAGGGGGAAGGCAGTTTGGCCTCGGAAGCCCCCAATTAAAAAGCTGTTTCAGAGACCTCTGAGCAGTATATAGTTAACCATTTGCTTCTCAATAATCCCTGGGAGCAGGGGACAGGCAGTGTAGTCCGGGAGCCCCCAATTAAAACGCTGTTTCAGAGACCTCTGTGCTGTATATAGTTAATCATTTACTGCTCAATAATCCCTGGGAGCAGGGGACAGACAGTGTGGCCTCCGGAGCCCCCAATTAAAAAGCTGTTTCAGAGACCTCTGTGCCTGGATATAGTTAACCATTTACTGCTCAATAATCCCTGGGAGCAGGGGACAGACAGTTTGGCCTCGGGAGCCCCCAATTAAAAAGCTGTTTCAGAGACCTCTGTGCCATTATATAGTTAACCATTTACTGCTCAATAATCCCTGGGAGCAGGGGACAGGCAGTGTGGCCTCGGGAGCCCCCAATTAAAAAGCTGCTTCAGAGACCTCTGTGCTGTATATAGTTAACCATTTACTGCTCAATAATCCCTGGGAGCAGGGGACAGGCAGTGTGGCCTCGGGAGCCCCCAATTAAAAAGCTGTTTCAGATACTCTGTGCAGTATATAGTGAACTATTTACTGCTCAATAATCCCTGGGAGCAGGGGACAGGCAGTGTGGTCCGGGAGCCCCCAATTAAAATGCTGTGTCAGAGAACACTGCGCGTGTATATAGTTAATCATTTACTGCTCAATAATCCCTTGGAGGAGGGGACAGGCAGTGTGGCCTCGCAGCACCCAATGAAAAAGCTGTTTGGGAGACCTCTGTGCTGTATACAGTTAACCATTTACTTCCCAATAATCCCTGGCAGCAGGGGAAAGGCAGTGTGGTTTCAGGAGCCCCCAATTAAATGGCTGTGTCAGAGACCTCTATGCTGTACGTATTTAACCATTTACTGCTCAATAATCCCTGGGAGCAGGGGACAGGCAGTGAGGCCTCGGGAGCTCCCCATAAAAAGCTGTTTCAGAGACCTCTGTGCCATATATAGATAATCATTTACTGCTCAATAATCCCTGGGAGCAGGGGACAGGCAGTGTGGCCTTGGGAGTCCCCAATTAAAAAGCTGTTTCAGATGCTCTGTGCTGTATATAGTTAACCATTTACTGCTCAATAATCCCTGGGAGCAGGGGACAGGCAGTGTGGCCTCGGGAGCCCCAATTAAAAGGCTGTTTCAGAGACTTCTGTGCTGTATCTAGTTAACCATTTACTGCTCAATAATCCCTGTGAGCAGTGGACAGGCAGTGTGGTTACGGGAGCCCCCAATTAAAAAGCTGTTTCAGAGACCTCTGTGCCTGTATATAGTTAACCATTTACTGCTCAATAATCCCTGAGAGCAAGGGTCAGGCAGTGTGGCCCCGGGAGCCTCCAATTAAAAAGCTGTTTCAGTGACCTCTGCGCCTGTATATAGTTAACCATTTACTTCCCAATAAACCCTGGGAGCAGGGGACAGGCAGCGTGGCCTCGGGAGCCCCAATTAAAAAGCTGTTTCAGATACTCTGTGCTGTATCTAGTTAACCATTTACTGCTCAACAATCCCTGGGAGCAGGGGTAGGCTGTTTGGCCTTGGGAGTCCCCAATTAAAAAGCTGTTTCAGACACATTTGTGCCTGTATATAGTTAACCAATTACTGCTCAATAATCCCTGGAAGCAGGGGACAGGCAGCGTGGCCTCGGGAGCCCCGAATTAAAAAGCTGTTTCAGTGACCTCTGCGCCTGTATATAGTTAACCATTTACTGCTCAATAATCCCTGGTAGCAAGGGGCAGGCAGTGTGGTCCGGGAGCACCCATTTAAAAAGCTGTTTCAGAGACCTCTTTGCTGGATATAGTTAACCATTTACTGCTCAATAATCCTTCGGAGCAGGGGACAGGCAGTGTAGCCTCGGGTGCCCCCAATTAAAAAGCTGTTTCAGAGACCTCTGTGCTGTATATAGTTAACCATTTACTGCTCAATAATCCCTGGGAGCAGGGGACAGGCAGTGTGGCCTCGGGAGCCCCCAATTAAAAGGCTGTTTCAGAGACTTCTGTGCTGTATATAATTAACCATTTACTCCTCAATAATCCCTCTGAGCAGGCAGTGTGGTCCGGGAGCTCCCAATTAAAAAGCTGTTTCAGAGACCTCTGTGCTGTATGTAGTTCACCATTTACTGCTCAATAATCCCTGGGAGCAGGGGACAGGCAGTGTGGTTACGGGAGCCCCCAATTAAAAAGCTGTTTCAGAGACCTCTGTGCCTGTATATAGTTAACCATTTACTGCTCAATAATCCCTGAGAGCAAGGGCCAGTCAGCGTGGCCTCGGGAGCCTCCAATTAAAAAGCTGTTTCAGTGACCTCTGCGCCTGTATATAGTTAACCATTTACTGCTCAATAATCCCTGGGAGCAGGGGACAGGCAGCGTGGCCTCGGGAGCCTCCAATTAAAAAGCTGTTTCAGTGACCTCTGCGCCTGTATATAGTTAACCATTTACTTCTCAATAATCCCTGCGAGCAGGGCACAGGCAGTGTGGCCTCGGGAGCCCCCAATTAAAAAGCTATTTCAGAGACCTCTGTGCTGTATATAGTTAACCATTTACTTCTCAATAATCCCTGGGAGCAGGGCACAGGCAGTGTGGCCTCGGGAGCCCCCATTTAAAAAGCTGTTTCAGAGACCTCTTTGCTGTATATGGTTAACCATTTAC
This sequence comes from Scyliorhinus torazame, assembly GCF_047496885.1. Classification (NCBI taxonomy): domain Eukaryota; kingdom Metazoa; phylum Chordata; class Chondrichthyes; order Carcharhiniformes; family Scyliorhinidae; genus Scyliorhinus; species Scyliorhinus torazame. The sequence goes on from NW_027307837.1 coordinate 237,502, forward strand.
TGCTCATTAAGCCTTCGGAGCAGGGGACAGGCAGTGTAGTCTCGGGTGCTCCCAATTAAAAAGCTGTTTCTGAGACCTCTGTACTGTACAGAGTTATCCATTTACTTCTCAATAATCCCTGGGAGAAGGGGGCAGGCAGGTTTGCCTCGGGAGCCCCCCAATTAAAAAGCTGTTTCAGAGACCTCTGTGATGTATATAGTTAACCATTTACTGCTCAATAATCCCTGGGAGCAAGGGACAGGCAGTGTGGTCCGGGAGCACCCATTTAAAAAGCTGTTTCAGAGACCTCTTTGCTGTATATAGTTAACCATTTACTGCTCATTAATCCTTCGGAGCAGGGGACAGGCAGTGTGGCTCCGGGAGCCCCCAATTAAAAAGCTGTTTCAGAGACCTCTGTACTGTACAGAGTTATCCACTTACTTCTCAATAATCCCTGGGAGAAGGGGGCAGGCAGGTTGGCCTCGGGATCCCCCAATTAAAAAGCTGTTTCCGAGATCTCTGTGCTGTATACAGTTAACCATTTACTGCTCAATAATCCCTGGGAGCAGGGGACAGGCAGTGTGGCCTTGGGAGCCCCCAATTAAAAAGCTGTTTCAGAGGCCTCTGTGCATTTTATAGTTAACCATTTACTGCTCAATAATCCTTCGGAGCAGGGGACAGGCAGTGTGGCTCTGGGAGCCCCCAATTAAAAAGCTGAATCAGTGACCTCTGAGCTGTATATAGTTAACCATTTACTGCTCAACAATCCCTGGGAGCAGGGGACAGGCAGTGTGGCCTGGGGAGCCCCCAATTAAAAAGCTGTTTCAGAGGCCACTGTGCATTATATAGTTAACCATTTCCTGCTCAATAATCCCTGGGAGCAGGGGACAGGCAGTTTGGCCTTGTGAGTCACCAATTAAAAAGCTGTTTCAGATACTCTGTGCTGTATATAGTTAACCATTTACTGCTCAATTATCCCTGGGAGCAGAGACAGGCAGTGAGGTCCGGGAGCCCCCAATTAAAAAGCTGTTTCAGAGACCTCTGTGCCTGTATAGAGTTAACCATTTACTACTCAATAATCCCTGGGAGCAGGGTACAGGCAGCGTGGCCTCAGGCGCCCCCAATTAAAAAGCTGTTTCAGTGACCTCTGTGCAGTATATCGTTAACCATTTACTGCTCAATAATCCCTGGGAGCAGGGACAGGCAGTGTGGTCCGGGAGCCCCCAATTAAAAAGCTGTTTCAGATACCTCTGTGCTGTATATAGTTAACCATTTACTGCTCAATAATCCCTGGGAGCAGGGGACAGGCAGTGTGGCCTCGCAGCACCCAATTAAAAGGCTGTTTCAGAGACATCTGTGCTGTACAAGGTTAACCATTTACTGCTGAATAAACACTGGGAGCAGGGGTCAGGCAGTGTGGCCTCGGGAGCCCCCAGTTAAAAAGGTGTTTCAGATACTCTGTGCTGTACGTATTTAACCATTTACTGCTAAATAATCCCTGGGAGCAGGGGTCAGGCAATGTGGCCTTGGGAGCCGCCAATTAAAAAGCTGTTTCAGTGACCTCTGTGGTGTATATAGTGAACCATTTACTGCTCAATAATCCCTGGGAGCAGGGGACAGGCAGCGTGGCCTCGGGAGCCTCCAATTAAAAAGCTGTTTCAGTGACCTCTGCGCCTGTATATAGTTAACCATTTACTTCTCAATAATCCCTGCGAGCAGGGCACAGGCAGTGTGGCCTCGGGAGCCCCCAATTAAAAAGCTGTTTCAGAGACCTCTGTGCTGTATATAGTTAACCATTTACTTCTCAATAATCCCTGGGAGCAGGGCACAGGCAGTGTGGCCTCGGGAGCCCCCATTTAAAAAGCTGTTTCAGAGACCTCTTTGCTGTATATGGTTAACCATTTACTGCTCATTAATCCTTCGGAGCAGGGGACAGGCAGTGTAGTCTCGGGTGCTCCCAATTAAAAAGCTGTTTCTGAGACCTCTGTACTGTACAGAGTTATCCATTTACTTCTCAATAATCCCTGGGAGAAGGGGGCAGGCAGGTTTGCCTCGGGAGCCCCCCAATTAAAAAGCTGTTTCAGAGACCTCTGTGATGTATATAGTTAACCATTTACTGCTCAATAATCCCTGGGAGCAAGGGACAGGCAGTGTGGTCCGGGAGCACCCATTAAAAAAGCTGTTTCAGAGACCTCTTTGCTGTATATAGTTAACCATTTACTGCTCATTAATCCTTCGGAGCAGGGGACAGGCAGTGTGGCTCCGGGAGCCCCCAATTAAAAAGCTGTTTCAGAGACCTCTGTACTGTACAGAGTTATCCACTTACTTCTCAATAATCCCTGGGAGAAGGGGGCAGGCAGGTTGGCCTCGGGATCCCCCAATTAAAAAGCTGTTTCCGAGATCTCTGTGCTGTATACAGTTAACCATTTACTGCTCAATAATCCCTGGGAGCAGGGGACAGGCAGTGTGGCCTTGGGAGCCCCCAATTAAAAAGCTGTTTCAGAGGCCTCTGTGCATTTTATAGTTAACCATTTACTGCTCAATAATCCTTCGGAGCAGGGGACAGGCAGTGTGGCTCTGGGAGCCCCCAATTAAAAAGCTGAATCAGTGACCTCTGAGCTGTATATAGTTAACCATTTACTGCTCAACAATCCCTGGGAGCAGGGGACAGGCAGTGTGGCCTGGGGAGCCCCCAATTAAAAAGCTGTTTCAGAGGCCACTGTGCATTATATAGTTAACCATTTCCTGCTCAATAATCCCTGGGAGCAGGGGACAGGCAGTTTGGCCTTGTGAGTCACCAATTAAAAAGCTGTTTCAGATACTCTGTGCTGTATATAGTTAACCATTTACTGCTCAATTATCCCTGGGAGCAGAGACAGGCAGTGAGGTCCGGGAGCCCCCAATTAAAAAGCTGTTTCAGAGACCTCTGTGCCTGTATAGAGTTAACCATTTACTACTCAATAATCCCTGGGAGCAGGGTACAGGCAGCGTGGCCTCAGGCGCCCCCAATTAAAAAGCTGTTTCAGTGACCTCTGTGCAGTATATCGTTAACCATTTACTGCTCAATAATCCCTGGGAGCAGGGACAGGCAGTGTGGTCCGGGAGCCCCCAATTAAAAAGCTGTTTCAGATACCTCTGTGCTGTATATAGTTAACCATTTACTGCTCAATAATCCCTGGGAGAAGGGGACAGGCAGTGTGGCCTCGCAGCACCCAATTAAAAGGCTGTTTCAGAGACATCTGTGCTGTACAAGGTTAACCATTTACTGCTGAATAAACACTGGGAGCAGGGGTCAGGCAGTGTGGCCTCGGGAGCCCCCAGTTAAAAAGGTGTTTCAGATACTCTGTGCTGTATGTATTTAACCATTTACTGCTAAATAATCCCTGGGAGCAGGGGTCAGGCAATGTGGCCTTGGGAGCCGCCAATTAAAAAGCTGTTTCAGTGACCTCTGTGGTGTATATAGTGAACCATTTACTGCTCAATAATCCCTGGGAGCAGGGGACAGGCAGTTTGGCCTCGGGGGCCCCCAATTATAAAACTGTTTCAGAGACCTCTGTGCTATATGTAGTTAACCATTTACTGCTCAATAATCCCTGGGAGCAGGGGACAGACAGTGTGGCCTCGGGAGCCCCCAATTAAAAAGCTGTTTCAGAGACCTCTGTCCTGTATATAGTTAACCAATTACTGCTCAATAATCCCTGGGAGCAGGGGTAGGCTGTTTGGCCTTGGGAGTCCCCAATTAAAAAGCTGTTTCAGAGACCTTTATGCCTGTATATAGTTAACCAATTACTGCTCTATAATCCCTGGGAGCAGGGGACAGGCAGTGTGGCCTTGGGAGTCCCCAATTAAAAAGCTGTTTCAGATGCTCTGTGCTGTATATAGTTAACCATTTACTGCTCAATAATCCCTGGGAGCAGGGGACAGGCAGTGTGGCCTCGGGAGCCCCAATTAAAAGGCTGTTTCAGAGACTTCTGTGCTGTATATAGTTAACCATTTACAGCTCAATAATCCCTGGGAGCAGGGGACAGGCAGTGTGGTTACGGGAGCCACCAATTAAAAAGCTGTTTCAGAGACCTCTGTGCCTGTATATAGTTAACCATTTACTGCTCAATAATCCCTGAGAGCAAGGGTCAGGCAGCGTGGCCCCGGGAGCCTCCAATTAAAAAGCTTTTTTAGTGACCTCTGCGCCTGTATATAGTTAACCATTTACTTCCCAATAATCCCTGGGAGCAGGGTACAGGCAGTGTGGCCTCGGGAGCCCCCAATTAAAAGGCTGTTTCAGAGACATCTGTGCTGTACAAGGTTAACCATTTACTGCTCAATAATCACTGGGAGCAGGGGACGGGCAGTGTGGCCTCGGGAGCCCCCAGTTAAAAAGGTGTTTCAGATACTCTGTGCTGTATATAGTTAACCATTTACTGCTCAATAATCGATGGGAGCAGGGGACAGGCAGTGTGGGCTCGGGAGCCCCCAATTAAAAAGCTGTTTCAGAGACCTCTGTGCTGTATATAATTAACTATTTACTGCTCAATAATCCCTGGGAGCAGGGGACAGGCAGTGTAGTCCGGGAGCCCCCAATTAAAAAGCTGTTTCAGAGACCTCTGAGCAGTATATAGTTAACCATTTGCTTCTCAATAATCCCTGGGAGCAGGGGACAGGCAGTGTAGTCCGGGAGACCCCAATTAAAACGCTGTTTCAGAGACCTCTGTGCTGTATGTAGTTAATCATTTACTGCTCAATAATCCCTGGGAGCAGGGGACAGACAGTGTGGCCTCCGGAGCCCCCAATTAAAAAGCTGTTTCAGAGACCTCTGTGCCTGTATATAGTTAACCATTTACTGCTCAATAATCCCTGGGAGCAGGGGGCAGACAGTGTGGCTTTGGGAGTCTCCAATTAAAAAGCTGTTTCAGAGACCTCTGTGCCTGTACATAGTTAACCATTTACTGCTCAATAATCCCTGGAAGCAGGGGGAAGGCAGTTTGGCCTCGGAAGCCCCCAATTAAAAAGCTGTTTCAGAGACCTCTGTGCCATTATATAGTTAACCATTTACTGCTCAATAATCCCTGGGAGCAGCGGACAGGCAGTGTGGCCTCGGGAGCCCCAAATTAAAAAGCTGCTTCAGAGACCTCTGTGCTGTATATAGTTAACCATTTACTGCTCAATAATCCCTGGGAGCAGGGGACAGGCAGTGTGGCCTCGGGAGCCCCCAATTAAAAAGCTGTTTCAGAAACTCTGTGCAGTATATAGTTAACCATTTACTGCTCAATAATCCCTGGGAGCAGGGGACAGGCAGTGTGGTCCGGGAGCCCCCAATTAAAATGCTGTGTCAGAGAACACTGCGCGTGTATATAGTTAACCATTTACTGCTCAATAATCCCTTGGAGGAGGGCACAGGCAGTGTGGCCTCGCAGCACCCAATGAAAAAGCTGTTTGGGAGACCTCTGTGCTGTATACCGTTAACCATTTACTTCCCAATAATCGCTGGCAGCAGGGGAAAGGCAGTGTGGTTTCAGGAGCCCCCAATTAAATGGCTGTGTCAGAGACCTCTATGCTGTACGTATTTAACCATTTACTGCTCAATAATCCCTGGGAGCAGGGGACAGGCAGTGAGGCCTCGGGAGCTCCCCATAAAAAGCTGTTTCAGAGACCTCTGTGCTATATATAGATAATCATTTACTGCTCAATAATCCATGGGAGCAGGGGACAGACAGTGTGGCCTCGGGAGCCGCCAATTAAAAAAGCTGTTTCAGTGGCCTCTGTGCTGTATATAGTTAACCAATTACTGCTCAATAATCCCTGGGAGCAGGGGACAGGCAGCGTGGCCTCGGGAGCCCCAATTAAAAAGCTGTTTCAGATACTCTGTGCTGTATCTAGTTAACCATTTACTGCTCAATAATCCCTGGGAGCAGGGGTAGGCTGTTTGGCCTTGGGAGTCCCCAATTAAAAAGCTGTTTCAGAGACATTTGTGCCTGTATATAGTTAACCAATTACTGCTCAATAATCCCTGGAAGCAGGGGACAGGCAGAGTGGCCTCGGGAGCCCCCAATTAAAAAGCTGTTTCAGTGACGTCTGCGCCTGTATATAGTTAACCATTTACTGCTCAATAATCCCTGGTAGCAAGGGGCAGGCAGTGTGGTCCGGGAGCACCCATTTAAAAAGCTGTTTCAGAGACCTCTTTGCTGGATATAGTTAACCATTTACTGCTCAATAATCCTTCGGAGCAGGGGACAGGCAGTGTAGCCTCGGGTGCCCCCAATTAAAAAGCTGTTTCAGAGACCTCTGTGCTGTATATAGTTAACCATTTACTGCTCAATAATCCCTGGGAGCAGGGGACAGGCAGTGTGGCCTCGGGAGCCCCCAATTAAAAAGCTGTTTCAGAGACCTCTGTGCTGTATATAGTTAACCATTTACTGCTCAATAATCCCTGCGAGCAGGGGACAGGCAGGTTGGCCTCGGCAGCCCCCAATTAAAAAGCTGTTTCCGAGATCTCTGTGCTGTATACAGTTAACCATTTACTGCTCAATAATCCCTGGGAGCAGGGGACAGGCAGTGTGGCCTCGGGAGCCCCCAATTAAAAAGGCTGTTTCAGAGACATCTGTGCTGTACATAGTTACCCATTTACTGCTCAATAATCCCTGGGAGCAGGGGACAGGCAGTGTGGCCTCGGTAGCCCCCAATTAAAATGCTGTTTCAGAGACCTCTGTGCCTGTATATAGTTAACCATTTACTGCTCAATAATCCCTGGGAGCAGGGGACAGGCAGCGTGGTCTCGGGAGCACACAGTTAAAAAGGAGTTTCAGAGACCTCTGTGCTGTATATAGTTAACCATTTACTGCTCAATAATCCCTGGGAGCAGGGGACAGGCAGGGTGGCCTCGGGAGCCCCCAATTAAAAAGCTGTTTCAGAGGCCTCTATGCTGTATATAGTTAACCGTGTACTTCCCAATAATCCCTGGGAGCAGGGGACAGCCAGTGAGGCCTTGGGAGCTCCCAATTAAAAAGCTGTTTCAGAGACCTCTGTGCTGTATATAATTAACCATTTACTTCTCACTAATCCCTGGGAGCAGGGGACAGGCAGTGTGGCCTCGGGAGCCGCCAATTAAAAAAACTGTTTCAGTGGCCTCTGTGCTGTATATAGTTAACCAATTACTGCTCAATAATCCCTGGGAGCAGGGGTAGGCTGTTTGGCCTTGGGAGTCCCCAATTAAAAAGCTGTTTCAGAGACATTTGTGCCTGTATATAGTTAACCAATTACTGCTCAATAATCCCTGGAAGCAGGTGACAGGCAGCGTGTCCTCGGGAGCCCCCAATTAAAAAGCTGTTTCAGTGACCTCTGCGCCTGTATATAGTTAACCATTTACTGCTCAATAATCCCTGGGAGCAAGGGATAAGCAGTGTGGTCCGGGAGCACGCATTTAAAAAGCTGTTTCAGAGACCTCTGTGCTGTACAGAGTTATCCATTTACTTCTCAATAATCCCTGCGAGCAGGGGACAGGCAGGTTGGCCTCGGGAGCACACAGTTAAAAAGGGGTTTCAGAGACCTCTGTGCTGTATATCGTTAACCATTTACTGCTCAATAATCCCTGGGAGCAGGGGACAGGCAGGGTGGCCTCGGGAGCCCCCAATTAAAAAGCTGTTTCAGAGGCCTCTATGCTGTATATCGTTAACCGTGTACTTCCCAATAATCCCTGGGAGCAGGGGACAGCCAGTGAGGCCTTGGGAGCCCCCAATTAAAAAGCTGTTTCAGAGACCTCTGTGCTGTATATAGTTAACCATTTACTGCTCAATAATCCCTCGGAGCAGGGGACAGGCAGTGTGGTCTGGGAGACCCCAATTAAAAAGCTGTTTCAGAGACCTCTGTGCTGTATCTAGTTAAGCATTTACTGCTCAATAATCCCTGGGAGCAGGGGACAGGCAGTTTGGCCTTGGGTGTCACCAATTAAAAAGCTGTTTCAGAGACCTCTGTGCTGTATATAGTTAACCATTTACTGCTCAATAATCCCTAGGAGCAGGGGACAGGCAGTGTGGCCTCGGGGGCCCCCAATTAAAAAGCTGTTTCAGAGAACTCTGTGCTGTATGTAATTAACCATTTACTTCTCAATAATCCCTCGGAGCAGGGAACAGGCAGTGTGGCCTCGGGAGCCCCCAATTAAAAAGCCGTTTCAGAGACCTCTGTGCTTATATAGTTAACCATTTACTGCTCAATAATCCCTGGGAGCAGGGGACAGGCAGTGTGGTCCGGGAGCCCCCAATTAAAATGCTGTGTCAGAGAACACTGCGCGTGTATATAGTTAACCATTTACTGCTCAATAATCCCTGGGAGCAGGGGACAGCCAGTGAGGCCTTGGGAGCCCCCAATTAAAAAGCTGTTTCAGAGACTTCTGTGCTGTATTTAATTAACCATTTACTTCTCACTAATCCCTGGGAGCAGGGGACAGGCAGTGTGGCCTCGGGAGCCCCCAATTAAAAAGCTGTTTCAGAGACCTCTGTGCTGTATATGGTTAACCATTTACTGCTCAATAATCCCTCGGAGCAGGGGACAGGCAGTGTGGTCTTGGAGACCCCAATTAAAAAGCTGTTTCAGAGACGTCTGTGCTGTACAGAGTTATCCATTTACTTCTCAATAATCCCTGGGAGCAGGGGACAGGCAGGTTGGCCTCGGGAGCCCCCAATTAAAAAGCTGTTTCCGAGATCTCTGTGCTGTATACAGTTAACCATTTACTGCTCAATAATACCTGGGAGCAGGGGACAGGCAGTGTGGCCTCGGGAGCCCCCAATTAAAAGGCTGTTTCAGAGTCCTCTGTGCTGTACATAGTTAATCATTTACTGCTCAATAATCCGTGGGAGCAGGGGTCAGGCAGTGTGGTCTCGAGAGCCCCCAATTAAAAAGCTGTTTGGGAGACCTATGTGCTGTATATAGTTAACCATTTACTGCTCAATAATCCCTGGGAGCAGGGGACAGGCAGTGTGGCCTCGGGAGCCTCCAGTTAAAAAGGTGTTTCAGATACCTCTGTGCTGTATATAGTTAACCATTTACTGCTCAATAATCCCTGGGAGCAGGGGACAGGCAGTGTGGCTCCGGGAGCACCCAATTAAAATGTTGTTTCAGAGACCTCTGTGCCTGTATATAGTTAACCATTTACTGCTCAATAATCCCTGGGAGCAGGGGACAGGCAGTGTGGTCGGGAGCTCCCAATTAAAAAGCTGTTTCAGAGACCTCTGTGCTGTATATAGTTAAGCATTTACTGCTCAATAATCCCTGGGAGCAGGGGACAGGCAGTGTGGCCTCGGGGGCCCCCAATTAAAAAGCTGTTTCAGAGACCTCTGTGCTGTATGTAATTAACCATTTACTTCTCAATAATCCCTGGGAGCAGGGGACATGCAGTGAGGCCTCGGGAGCCCCCAATTAAAATGCTGTGTCAGAGAACACTGCGCGTGTATATAGTTAACCATTTACTTCTCAATAATCCCTGGGAGCAGGGCACAGGCAGTGTGGCCTCGGGAGCCCCCATTTAAAAAGCTGTTTCAGAGACCTCTTTGCTGTATATGGTTAACCATTTACTGCTCATTAATCCTTCGGAGCAGGGGACAGGCAGTGTAGTCTCGGGTGCTCCCAATTAAAAAGCTGTTTCTGAGACCTCTGTACTGTGCAGAGTTATCCATTTACTTCTCAATAATCCCTGGGAGAAGGGGGCAGGCAGGTTTGCCTCGGGAGCCCCCCAATTAAAAAGCTGTTTCAGAGACCTCTGTGATGTATATAGTTAACCATTTACTGCTCAATAATCCCTGGGAGCAAGGGACAGGCAGTGTGGTCCGGGAGCACCCATTTAAAAAGCTGTTTCAGAGACCTCTTTGCTGTATATAGTTAACCATTTACTGCTCATTAATCCTTCGGAGCAGGGGACAGGCAGTGTGGCTCCGGGAGCCCCCAATTAAAAAGCTGTTTCAGAGACCTCTGTACTGTACAGAGTTATCCACTTACTTCTCAATAATCCCTGGGAGAAGGGGGCAGGCAGGTTGGCCTCGGGATCCCCCAATTAAAAAGCTGTTTCCGAGATCTCTGTGCTGTATACAGTTAACCATTTACTGCTCAATAATCCCTGGGAGCAGGGGACAGGCAGTGTGGCCTTGGGAGCCCCCAATTAAAAAGCTGTTTCAGAGGCCTCTGTGCATTTTATAGTTAACCATTTACTGCTCAATAATCCTTCGGAGCAGGGGACAGGCAGTGTGGCTCTGGGAGCCCCCAATTAAAAAGCTGAATCAGTGACCTCTGAGCTGTATATAGTTAACCATTTACTGCTCAACAATCCCTGGGAGCAGGGGACAGGCAGTGTGGCCTGGGGAGCCCCCAATTAAAAAGCTGTTTCAGAGGCCACTGTGCATTATATAGTTAACCATTTCCTGCTCAATAATCCCTGGGAGCAGGGGACAGGCAGTTTGGCCTTGTGAGTCACCAATTAAAAAGCTGTTTCAGATACTCTGTGCTGTATATAGTTAACCATTTACTGCTCAATTATCCCTGGGAGCAGAGACAGGCAGTGAGGTCCGGGAGCCCCCAATTAAAAAGCTGTTTCAGAGACCTCTGTGCCTGTATAGAGTTAACCATTTACTACTCAATAATCCCTGGGAGCAGGGTACAGGCAGCGTGGCCTCAGGCGCCCCCAATTAAAAAGCTGTTTCAGTGACCTCTGTGCAGTATATCGTTAACCATTTACTGCTCAATAATCCCTGGGAGCAGGGACAGGCAGTGTGGTCCGGGAGCCCCCAATTAAAAAGCTGTTTCAGATACCTCTGTGCTGTATATAGTTAACCATTTACTGCTCAATAATCCCTGGGAGCAGGGGACAGGCAGTGTGGCCTCGCAGCACCCAATTAAAAGGCTGTTTCAGAGACATCTGTGCTGTACAAGGTTAACCATTTACTGCTGAATAAACACTGGGAGCAGGGGTCAGGCAGTGTGGCCTCGGGAGCCCCCAGTTAAAAAGGTGTTTCAGATAATCTGTGCTGTACGTATTTAACCATTTACTGCTAAATAATCCCTGGGAGCAGGGGTCAGGCAATGTGGCCTTGGGAGCCGCCAATTAAAAAGCTGTTTCAGTGACCTCTGTGGTGTATATAGTGAACCATTTACTGCTCAATAATCCCTGGGAGCAGGGGACAGGCAGTTTGGCCTCGGGGGCCCCCAATTATAAAACTGTTTCAGAGACCTCTGTGCTATATGTAGTTAACCATTTACTGCTCAATAATCCCTGGGAGCAGGGGACAGACAGTGTGGCCTCGGGAGCCCCCAATTAAAAAGCTGTTTCAGAGACCTCTGTCCTGTATATAGTTAACCAATTACTGCTCAATAATCCCTGGGAGCAGGGGTAGGCTGTTTGGCCTTGGGAGTCCCCAATTAAAAAGCTGTTTCAGAGACCTTTATGCCTGTATATAGTTAACCAATTACTGCTCTATAATCCCTGGGAGCAGGGGACAGGCAGTGTGGCCTTGGGAGTCCCCAATTAAAAAGCTGTTTCAGATGCTCTGTGCTGTATATAGTTAACCATTTACTGCTCAATAATCCCTGGGAGCAGGGGACAGGCAGTGTGGCCTCGGGAGCCCCAATTAAAAGGCTGTTTCAGAGACTTCTGTGCTGTATATAGTTAACCATTTACAGCTCAATAATCCCTGGGAGCAGGGGACAGGCAGTGTGGTTACGGGAGCCACCAATTAAAAAGCTGTTTCAGAGACCTCTGTGCCTGTATATAGTTAACCATTTACTGCTCAATAATCCCTGAGAGCAAGGGTCAGGCAGCGTGGCCCCGGGAGCCTCCAATTAAAAAGCTTTTTTAGTGACCTCTGCGCCTGTATATAGTTAACCATTTACTTCCCAATAATCCCTGGGAGCAGGGTACAGGCAGTGTGGCCTCGGGAGCCCCCAATTAAAAGGCTGTTTCAGAGACATCTGTGCTGTACAAGGTTAACCATTTACTGCTCAATAATCACTGGGAGCAGGGGACGGGCAGTGTGGCCTCGGGAGCCCCCAGTTAAAAAGGTGTTTCAGATACTCTGTGCTGTATATAGTTAACCATTTACTGCTCAATAATCGATGGGAGCAGGGGACAGGCAGTGTGGGCTCGGGAGCCCCCAATTAAAAAGCTGTTTCAGAGACCTCTGTGCTGTATATAATTAACTATTTACTGCTCAATAATCCCTGGGAGCAGGGGACAGGCAGTGTAGTCCGGGAGCCCCCAATTAAAAAGCTGTTTCAGAGACCTCTGAGCAGTATATAGTTAACCATTTGCTTCTCAATAATCCCTGGGAGCAGGGGACAGGCAGTGTAGTCCGGGAGACCCCAATTAAAACGCTGTTTCAGAGACCTCTGTGCTGTATGTAGTTAATCATTTACTGCTCAATAATCCCTGGGAGCAGGGGACAGACAGTGTGGCCTCCGGAGCCCCCAATTAAAAAGCTGTTTCAGAGACCTCTGTGCCTGTATATAGTTAACCATTTACTGCTCAATAATCCCTGGGAGCAGGGGGCAGACAGTGTGGCTTTGGGAGTCTCCAATTAAAAAGCTGTTTCAGAGACCTCTGTGCCTGTACATAGTTAACCATTTACTGCTCAATAATCCCTGGAAGCAGGGGGAAGGCAGTTTGGCCTCGGAAGCCCCCAATTAAAAAGCTGTTTCAGAGACCTCTGTGCCATTATATAGTTAACCATTTACTGCTCAATAATCCCTGGGAGCAGCGGACAGGCAGTGTGGCCTCGGGAGCCCCAAATTAAAAAGCTGCTTCAGAGACCTCTGTGCTGTATATAGTTAACCATTTACTGCTCAATAATCCCTGGGAGCAGGGGACAGGCAGTGTGGCCTCGGGAGCCCCCAATTAAAAAGCTGTTTCAGATACTCTGTGCAGTATATAGTTAACCATTTACTGCTCAATAATCCCTGGGAGCAGGGGACAGGCAGTGTGGTCCGGGAGCCCCCAATTAAAATGCTGTGTCAGAGAACACTGCGCGTGTATATAGTTAACCATTTACTGCTCAATAATCCCTTGGAGGAGGGCACAGGCAGTGTGGCCTCGCAGCACCCAATGAAAAAGCTGTTTGGGAGACCTCTGTGCTGTATACCGTTAACCATTTACTTCCCAATAATCCCTGGCAGCAGGGGAAAGGCAGTGTGGTTTCAGGAGCCCCCAATTAAATGGCTGTGTCAGAGACCTCTATGCTGTACGTATTTAACCATTTACTGCTCAATAATCCCTGGGAGCAGGGGACAGGCAGTGAGGCCTCGGGAGCTCCCCATAAAAAGCTGTTTCAGAGACCTCTGTGCTATATATAGATAATCATTTACTGCTCAATAATCCATGGGAGCAGGGGACAGACAGTGTGGCCTCGGGAGCCGCCAATTAAAAAAGCTGTTTCAGTGGCCTCTGTGCTGTATATAGTTAACCAATTACTGCTCAATAATCCCTGGGAGCAGGGGACAGGCAGCGTGGCCTCGGGAGCCCCAATTAAAAAGCTGTTTCAGATACTCTGTGCTGTATCTAGTTAACCATTTACTGCTCAATAATCCCTGGGAGCAGGGGTAGGCTGTTTGGCCTTGGGAGTCCCCAATTAAAAAGCTGTTTCAGAGACATTTGTGCCTGTATATAGTTAACCAATTACTGCTCAATAATCCCTGGAAGCAGGGGACAGGCAGAGTGGCCTCGGGAGCCCCCAATTAAAAAGCTGTTTCAGTGACGTCTGCTCCTGTATATAGTTAACCATTTACTGCTCAATAATCCCTGGTAGCAAGGGGCAGGCAGTGTGGTCCGGGAGCACCCATTTAAAAAGCTGTTTCAGAGACCTCTTTGCTGAATATAGTTAACCATTTACTGCTCAATAATCCTTCGGAGCAGGGGACAGGCAGTGTAGCCTCGGGTGCCCCCAATTAAAAAGCTGTTTCAGAGACCTCTGTGCTGTATATAGTTAACCATTTACTGCTCAATAATCCCTGGGAGCAGGGGACAGGCAGTGTGGCCTCGGGAGCCCCCAATTAAAAAGCTGTTTCAGAGACCTCTGTGCTGTATATAGTTAACCATTTACTGCTCAATAATCCCTGCGAGCAGGGGACAGGCAGGTTGGCCTCGGCAGCCCCCAATTAAAAAGCTGTTTCCGAGATCTCTGTGCTGTATACAGTTAACCATTTACTGCTCAATAATCCCTGGGAGCAGGGGACAGGCAGTGTGGCCTCGGGAGCCCCCAATTAAAAAGGCTGTTTCAGAGACATCTGTGCTGTACATAGTTACCCATTTACTGCTCAATAATCCCTGGGAGCAGGGGACAGGCAGTGTGGCCTCGGTAGCCCCCAATTAAAATGCTGTTTCAGAGACCTCTGTGCCTGTATATAGTTAACCATTTACTGCTCAATAATCCCTGGGAGCAGGGGACAGGCAGCGTGGTCTCGGGAGCACACAGTTAAAAAGGAGTTTCAGAGACCTCTGTGCTGTATATAGTTAACCATTTACTGCTCAATAATCCCTGGGAGCAGGGGACAGGCAGGGTGGCCTCGGGAGCCCCCAATTAAAAAGCTGTTTCAGAGGCCTCTATGCTGTATATAGTTAACCGTGTACTTCCCAATAATCCCTGGGAGCAGGGGACAGCCAGTGAGGCCTTGGGAGCTCCCAATTAAAAAGCTGTTTCAGAGACCTCTGTGCTGTATATAATTAACCATTTACTTCTCACTAATCCCTGGGAGCAGGGGACAGGCAGTGTGGCCTCGGGAGCCGCCAATTAAAAAAACTGTTTCAGTGGCCTCTGTGCTGTATATAGTTAACCAATTACTGCTCAATAATCCCTGGAAGCAGGGGACAGGCAGCGTGTCCTCGGGAGCCCCCAATTAAAAAGCTGTTTCAGTGACCTCTGCGCCTGTATATAGTTAACCATTTACTGCTCAATAATCCCTGGGAGCAAGGGATAAGCAGTGTGGTCCGGGAGCACGCATTTAAAAAGCTGTTTCAGAGACCTCTGTGCTGTACAGAGTTATCCATTTACTTCTCAATAATCCCTGCGAGCAGGGGACAGGCAGGTTGGCCTCGGGAGCACACAGTTAAAAAGGGGTTTCAGAGACCTCTGTGCTGTATATCGTTAACCATTTACTGCTCAATAATCCCTGGGAGCAGGGGACAGGCAGGGTGGCCTCGGGAGCCCCCAATTAAAAAGCTGTTTCAGAGGCCTCTATGCTGTATATCGTTAACCGTGTACTTCCCAATAATCCCTGGGAGCAGGGGACAGCCAGTGAGGCCTTGGGAGCCCCCAATTAAAAAGCTGTTTCAGAGACCTCTGTGCTGTATATAGTTAACCATTTACTGCTCAATAATCCCTCGGAGCAGGGGACAGGCAGTGTGGTTAGGGAGACCCCAATTAAAAAGCTGTTTCAGAGACCTCTGTGCTGTATCTAGTTAAGCATTTACTGCTCAATAATCCCTGGGAGCAGGGGACAGGCAGTTTGGCCTTGGGTGTCACCAATTAAAAAGCTGTTTCAGAGACCTCTGTGCTGTATATAGTTAACCATTTACTGCTCAATAATCCCTAGGAGCAGGGGACAGGCAGTGTGGCCTCGGGGGCCCCCAATTAAAAAGCTGTTTCAGAGAACTCTGTGCTGTATGTAATTAACCATTTACTTCTCAATAATCCCTCGGAGCAGGGAACAGGCAGTGTGGCCTCGGGAGCCCCCAATTAAAAAGCTGTTTCAGAGACCTCTGTGCTTATATAGTTAACCATTTACTGCTCAATAATCCCTGGGAGCAGGGGACAGGCAGTGTGGTCCGGGAGCCCCCAATTAAAATGCTGTGTCAGAGAACACTGCGCGTGTATATAGTTAACCATTTACTGCTCAATAATCCCTGGGAGCAGGGGACAGCCAGTGAGGCCTTGGGAGCCCCCAATTAAAAAGCTGTTTCAGAGACTTCTGTGCTGTATTTAATTAACCATTTACTTCTCACTAATCCCTGGGAGCAGGGGACAGGCAGTGTGGCCTCGGGAGCCCCCAATTAAAAAGCTGTTTCAGAGACCTCTGTGCTGTATATGGTTAACCATTTACTGCTCAATAATCCCTCGGAGCAGGGGACAGGCAGTGTGGTCTTGGAGACCCCAATTAAAAAGCTGTTTCAGAGACGTCTGTGCTGTACAGAGTTATCCATTTACTTCTCAATAATCCCTGGGAGCAGGGGACAGGCAGGTTGGCCTCGGGAGCCCCCAATTAAAAAGCTGTTTCCGAGATCTCTGTGCTGTATACAGTTAACCATTTACTGCTCAATAATACCTGGGAGCAGGGGACAGGCAGTGTGGCCTCGGGAGCCCCCAATTAAAAGGCTGTTTCAGAGTCCTCTGTGCTGTACATAGTTAATCATTTACTGCTCAATAATCCGTGGGAGCAGGGGTCAGGCAGTGTGGTCTCGAGAGCCCCCAATTAAAAAGCTGTTTGGGAGACCTCTGTGCTGTATATAGTTAACCATTTACTGCTCAATAATCCCTGGGAGCAGGGGACAGGCAGTGTGGCCTCGGGAGCCTCCAGTTAAAAAGGTGTTTCAGATACCTCTGTGCTGTATATAGTTAACCATTTACTGCTCAATAATCCCTGGGAGCAGGGGACAGGCAGTGTGGTCGGGAGCTCCCAATTAAAAAGCTGTTTCAGAGACCTCTGTGCTGTATATAGTTAAGCATTTACTGCTCAATAATCCCTGGGAGCAGGGGACAGGCAGTGTGGCCTCGGGGGCCCCCAATTAAAAAGCTGTTTCAGAGACCTCTGTGCTGTATGTAATTAACCATTTACTTCTCAATAATCCCTGGGAGCAGGGGACATGCAGTGAGGCCTCGGGAGCCCCCAATTAAAATGCTGTGTCAGAGAACACTGCGCGTGTATATAGTTAACCATTTACTGCTCAATAATCCCTTGGAGCAGGGGAAAGGCAGTGTGTCCTCGCAGCACCCAATGAAAAAGCTGTTTGGGAGACCTCTGTGCTGTATACAGTTAACCATTTACTTCCCAATAATCCCTGGCAGCAGGGGAAAGGCAGTGTGGCTTCAAGAGCCCTCAATTAAATGGCTGTTTCAGAGACCTCTGTGCTGTACAGAGTTAACCATTTACTTCTCAATAATCCCTGGGAGCAGGGGACAGGCAGTGTGGCCTCGGGAGCCCCCAATTAAAAGGCTGTTTCAGAGACCTCTGTGCTGAACATAGTTACCCATTTACTGCTCAATAATCCGTGGGAGCAGGGGTCAGGCAGTGTGGTCTCGAGAGCCCCCAATTAAAAAGCTGTTTCAGAGACCTATGTGCTGTATATAGTTAACCATTTACTGGTCAATAATCCCTGGGAGCAGGGGACAGGCAGCGTGGCCTCGGGAGCACACAGTTAAAAAGGGGTTTCTGAGACCTCTGTGCTGTATATAGTTAACCATTTACTGCTCAATAATCCCTGGGAGCAGGGGACAGGCAGTTCGGCCTCGGGTGCCCAGAATTAAAAAGCTGTTTCAGAGACCTCTGTGCCTGTATATAGTTAACCATTTATTGCTCAATAATCCCTGGGAGCAGGGGACAGGCAGTGAGGCCTCGGGAGCCCCCAATTAAAAAGCTGTTTCAGAGGCCTCTGTGCTGTATATAGTTAACCGTGTACTTCCCAATAATCCCTGGGAGCAGTGGACAGCCAGTGAGGCCTTGGGAGCCCCCAATTAAAAAGCTGTTTCAGAGACCTCTGTGCTGTATATAATTAACCATTTACTTCTCACTAATCCCTCGGAGCAGGGGACAGGCAGTGTGGCCTCTGGAGCCCCCAATTAAAAAGCTGTTTCAGAGACCTCTGTGCTGTATATAATTAACCATTTACTTCTCAATAATCCCTGGGAGCAGGGTACAGGCAGTGTGGCATCGGGAGCCCCCAATTAAAAAGCTGTTTCAGAGACCTCTGTTCCTGTATATAGTTAACCAGTTACTGCTCAATAATCCCTCGGAGCAGGGGACAGGCAGTTTGGCCTTGGGAGCCCCCAATTAAAAAGCTGTTTCAGAGACCTCTGTGCTGTATATTGTTACCCATTTACTGCTCAATAATCCGTGGGAGCAGGGGTCAGGCAGTGTGGTCTCGAGAGCCCCCAATTAAAAAGCTCTTTTAGAGACCTATGTGCTGTATATAGTTAACCATTTACTGCTCAATAATCCCTGGGAGCAGTGGATAGGCAGTGTGGCCTCGGTAGCCCCCAGTTAAAAAGGTGTTTCAGATACCTCTGTGCTGTATATAGTTAACCATTTACTGCTCAATAATCCCTGGGAGCAGGGGACAGGCAGTGTGGCCTCGGGAGCCCCCAATTAAAAAGCTGTTTCAGAGTCCTCTGTGCTGTATATAGTTAACCATTTACTGCTCAATAATCCCTGGGAGCAGGGGACAGGCAGTGTGGCTCCGGGAGCCCCCAATTAAAAAGCAGTTTCAGAGACCTCTGTGCTGTATATAGTTAACCATTTACTGCTCAATAATCCCTGGGAGCAGGGGGCAGGCAGTGTGGCCTCAGGAACCCCCAATTAAAAAGCTGTTTCAGAGACCTCTGTGCTGTATATAATTAACTATTTACTGCTGAATAATCCCTGGGAGCAGGGTACAGGCAGTGTGGCCTCGAAAGCTCCCAATTAAGAAGCTGTTTCAGAGACCTCTGTGCTGTATATAATTAAACATTTACTTCTCAATAATCCCTCGGAGCAGGGGACAGGCAGTGTGGTCTGGGAGACCCCAATTAAAAAGCTGTTTCAGAAACCTCTGTGCTGTATATAGTTAACCATTTACTGCTCAATAATCCCTCGGAGCAGGGGACAGGCAGTGTGGTCTGGGAGACCCCAATTAAAAAGATGTTTCAGAGACCTCTGTGCTGTATATAGTTAAGCATTTACTGCTCAATAATCCCTGGGAGCAGGGGACAGGCAGTTTGGCCTTGGGAGCCCCCAATTAAAAAGCTGTTTCAGAGACCTCTGTGCTGTATATAGTTAACCATTTACTGCTCAATAATCCCTGGGAGCAGGGGTCAGGCAGTGTGGCCTCGGGAGCCCCCAGTTAAAAAGTTGTTTGAGAGACCTCTGTGCTGTACGTAGTTAACCATTTACTTCCCAATAATCCCTGGGAGCAGGGGACAGGCAGTGTGGCCTCGGGAGCCCCCAATTAAAAAGCTGTTTCAGAGACCTCTGTTCCTGTATATAGTTAACCATTTACTGCTCAATAATCCCTCGGAGCAGGGGACAGGCAGTTTGGTCTTGGGAGCCCCCAATTAAAAAGCTGTTTCAGAGACCTCTGTGCTGTATATTGTTAGCCATTCACTGCTCAATAATCCCTGGGAGCAGGGGACAGGCAGTGTGGTCTGGGAGACCCCAATTAAAAAGCTGTTTCAGAGACCTCTGTGCTGTACAGAGTTATCCATTTACTTCTCAATAATCCCTGGGAGAAGGGGACAGGCAGGTTGGCCTCGGGAGACCTCAATTAAAAAGCTGTTTCCGAGATCTCTGTGCTGTATAATGTTAACCATTTACTGCTCAATAATCCCTGGGAGCAGGGGACATGCAGTGAGGCCTCGGGAGCCCCCAATTAAAATGCTGTGTCAGAGAACACTGCGCGTGTATATAGTTAACCATTTACTGCTCAATAATCCCTTGGAGCAGGGGAAAGGCAGTGTGTCCTCGCAGCACCCAATGAAAAAGCTGTTTGGGAGACCTCTGTGCTGTATACAGTTAACCATTTACTTCCCAATAATCCCTGGCAGCAGGGGAAAGGCAGTGTGGCTTCAAGAGCCCTCAATTAAATGGCTGTTTCAGAGACCTCTGTGCTGTACAGAGTTAACCATTTACTTCTCAATAATCCCTGGGAGCAGGGGACAGGCAGTGTGGCCTCGGGAGCCCCCAATTAAAAGGCTGTTTCAGAGACCTCTGTGCTGAACATAGTTACCCATTTACTGCTCAATAATCCGTGGGAGCAGGGGTCAGGCAGTGTGGTCTCGAGAGCCCCCAATTAAAAAGCTGTTTCAGAGACCTATGTGCTGTATATAGTTAACCATTTACTGGTCAATAATCCCTGGGAGCAGGGGACAGGCAGCGTGGCCTCGGGAGCACACAGTTAAAAAGGGGTTTCTGAGACCTCTGTGCTGTATATAGTTAACCATTTACTGCTCAATAATCCCTGGGAGCAGGGGACAGGCAGTTCGGCCTCGGGTGCCCAGAATTAAAAAGCTGTTTCAGAGACCTCTGTGCCTGTATATAGTTAACCATTTATTGCTCAATAATCCCTGGGAGCAGGGGACAGGCAGTGAGGCCTCGGGAGCCCCCAATTAAAAAGCTGTTTCAGAGGCCTCTGTGCTGTATATAGTTAACCGTGTACTTCCCAATAATCCCTGGGAGCAGTGGACAGCCAGTGAGGCCTTGGGAGCCCCCAATTAAAAAGCTGTTTCAGAGACCTCTGTGCTGTATATAATTAACCATTTACTTCTCACTAATCCCTCGGAGCAGGGGACAGGCAGTGTGGCCTCTGGAGCCCCCAATTAAAAAGCTGTTTCAGAGACCTCTGTGCTGTATATAATTAACCATTTACTTCTCAATAATCCCTGGGAGCAGGGTACAGGCAGTGTGGCATCGGGAGCCCCCAATTAAAAAGCTGTTTCAGAGACCTCTGTTCCTGTATATAGTTAACCAGTTACTGCTCAATAATCCCTCGGAGCAGGGGACAGGCAGTTTGGCCTTGGGAGCCCCCAATTAAAAAGCTGTTTCAGAGACCTCTGTGCTGTATATAGTGAACCATTTACTGCTCAATAATCCCTGGGAGCAGGGGACAGGCAGTGTGGCCTCGGGAGCCCCCAATTAAAAAGCTGTTTCAGAGAGCTCTGTGCTGTATATAATTAACCATTTACTGCTCAATTATCCCTGGGCGCAGGGGACAGGCAATGTGGCCTCGGGAGCCCCCAATTAAAAAGCTGTTTCAGAAACCTCTGTGCTGTATGTAATTAACCATTTACTTCTTGTAGCGCACAATGACTTACGAGAGAGACGAGTAGAGATGAAGTCGATGAGGCTTTATTAAGCGAGACTTGTCCCCAGCAGTTCAGCAACTAATGGAGCGGCGGGGAGAAGCTCGTGTCCTTATACTCCCCCTTCAGGGCGGAGCCAGGAGTCAACAGCCAACCAGGACCCGGGATCTGTCAGCCAATAGCATCACGGCTTCACCGTCCCACATGACCCCTAATACATACTACCACATTCACCCCTTGTTAAAAATGAACCCGGCGGGGTGGTGGTTCGCATGGTGGTAGGGGTTTACAAGGCTGGTCCTGGGAGGAAAATTTTGGGCATGTCATTACAGTTTTAGCCCTACACTGGGCTATGTACAAGGTTTGTGAAACTATTTCCAATATTAGTAATTGAAAATGTTTTTGTTACAGTCCAACAACGTTCTTGGTGTCACGCCCATGCCACAAGTCGAGCGGGCGGTCTGGTCTTCCTTGTCGATCGCCTCAGCCCCGGTGGTGGTGCAGGTGCTTGTTCCAGCGTTGTCGTCTCCGGGAGCTTTACGGTGTCTGCTTCTGCTTCACTCCTGGTCGGACATGGGAGGAGGACCGATCCTCCCGGGAAGGGGGCGGTTGCGGGGTGCGCCGGTGGCAGGGAGGGGGTGATCGGTGTCGGGGGGGTGTGTGTGTTGCCGGCGGGCACCAGGTCTCGCAGGGAGACCGTGTCCTGTCGGCCGTCGGGGTACTCCACGTCGGCGTACTGCGGTTTCGCGTGGAGGAGGTGAACCCTCTCGACCAACGGGTCCGACTTGTGCGCCCGCACATGTTTCCGGAGCAAGATGGGTCCTGGGGCCGCCAGCCAGGTCGGCAGCGACGTTCCAGAGGAGGACCTCCTAGGGAAGACAAGGAGGCGCTCATGGGGCGTTTGGTTAGTGGTGGTACACAGCAGCGACCGGATGGAGTGGAGAGCGTCCGGGAGGACCTCCTGCCACCGGGAAACGGGGAGATCCTTGGACCGTAGGGCCAGTAGGACGGTCTTCCAGACCGTGCCGTTCTCCCTCTCTACTTGCCCGTTCCCCCGGGAGTTGTAGCTGGTCGTCCTGCTCGAGGCTATGCCCTTGCTGAGCAGGAACTGGCGCAGCTCGTCACTCATGAAGGAGGACCCCCTGTCGCTATGGATATATGCGGGGCAACCGAACAGTGTGAATATGGTGCCAAGGGCTTTAATGACTGTGGCCGCTGTCATGTCGGGGCAGGGGATGGCGAAGGGGAAACGGGAGTACTCGTCCACCACGTTCAGGAAGTATGCGTTGCGGTCGGTGGAGGGGAGGGGCCCTTTGAAATCCAGACTGAGGCGTTCAAAGGGACGGGAAGCCTTGATCAGGTGCGCTCTATCCGGCCTGAAAAAGTGCGGTTTGCACTCTGCGCAGATGTGGCAGTTCCTGGTGACTGTACGGACCTCCTCCACAGAGTAGGGGAGGTTGCGGGACTTGATGAAATGGTAGAACCGAGTGACCCCCGGGTGGCAGTGGTCCTCATGGAGGGCTTGGAGACGGTCTATTTGTGCGTTGGCACATGTGCCGCGGGATAGGGCGTCGGACGGCTCGTTCAGCTTTCCGGGACGGTACAAGATCTCGTAGTTGAAGGTGGAGAGCTCGATCCTCCACCTTAAGATCTTGTCATTTTTAATTTTGCCCCGCTGTGCACTATCGAACATGAAAGCTACCGACCGTTGGTCAGTGAGGAGAGTGAATCTCCTGCCGGCCAGGTAATGCCTCCAATGTCGCACAGCTTCCACTGTGGCCTGGGCCTCCTTTTCCACTGAGGAGTGGCGGATTTCTGAGGCGTGGAGGGTTCGGGAGAAAAAGGCCACGGGTCTGCCCGCTTGGTTAAGGGTGGCCGCCAGAGCTACGTCGGAGGCGTCGCTCTCGACCTGGAAGGGGAGGGACTCGTCGATGGCGTGCATCGTGGCCTTTGCGATATCCGCTTTGATGCGGCTGAAGGCCTGGCGAGCCTCTGTCTACAGAGGGAAGGTAGTGGCCTGTATTAGGGGGCGGGCCTTGTCTGCATACTGGGGGACCCACTGGGCGTAATATGAAAAGAACCCCAGGCAACGTTTCAGGGCTTTGGAGCAGTGGGGAAGGGGAAATTCCATGAGGGGGCGCATGGGGTCGGGGCCTATTATCCCATTGCGCACTACGTATCCCAGGATGGCTAGCCGGTTTGTGCTAAAAACGTACTTTTCCTCGTTGTATGTGAGGTTCAAGGCTTTAGCGGTCTGGAGGAATTTTGGAGGTTGGCGTCGTGGTCCTGCTGATCGTGGCCGCAGATGGTTACGTTGTTGAGATACGGGAACGTGGCCTGCAACCCGTGTTGATCAACCATTCGGTCCATCTCCCGTTGGAAGACCGAGACCCCGTTCGTGACACTAAATGGGACCCTTAGGAAGTGGTATAGACGCCCGTCTGCCTCGAAGGCTGTGTACTTGCGGTCACCTGGGCGGATGGGGAGCTGGTGGTAGGCGGACTTGAGGTCCACGGTGGAGAAAACCTTATACTGGGCAATCCGATTTACCATGTCGGATATGCGGGGGAGAGGGTACGCATCTCGCTGTGTGTACCTGTTGATGGTCTGGCTATAGTCTATGACCATCCTTTGCTTTTCCCCGGTCTTTACGACTACCACCTGGGCTCTCCAGGGACTATTGCTGGCCTGGATTATGCCTTCCTTCAGCAACCGCTGGACTTCAGACCGAATAAATATCCGGTCCTGGGCGCTGTACCGTCTGCTCCTAGTGGTGACGGGTTTGCAATCCGGGTTGAGGTTTGCAAACAAGGACGGCGGTTCAACCTTGATAGTTGCGAGGCCGCAGATAGTGAGTGGGGGTATTGGGCCGCCGAATTGGAACGTTAGGCTCTGCTGGTTCCACTGGAAATCTAATCCCAGTAATGTGGGCGCGCAGAGTTGGGGAAGGACGGAGAGCCTGTAGTTTTTAAACTCCCTCCCTTGCACCGTGAGGTTCGCGATGCAGAACCCTTTGATCTCTACGGAGTGGGATCCTGCAACTAGGGAAATCTTTTGCGTACTTGGATGGATGGTCAGAAAACAGCGTCTTACCGTGTCGGGGTGAATGAAACTTTCGGTGCTCGTGGAGTCGATCAGGCATGATGTCTCTTGTCCGTTGATCAGCACCGTTGTTGTCGTCGTCTGGAGCGTCCGGGGCCGTGATTGATCCAGTGTCACCGAAGCCAGTCGTGGTTGAAGTGTCTCAGCGTCTTCTTCGGACCCCGTGGAGCCGTCGATGCTGGGGTCCTTTGTTGTCATCCAAGATGGCGGCGTCCATGAATCGCATGTGGCCGGGGGTGGACAAAATGGCCGCCCCCATGGATCGCACGTGGTCAGGGGTGGACAAAATGGCCGCCCCCATGAATCGCACGTGGCTGGGGAGTCACAAGATGGCAGCGCCCATCCTCCCCTCGTGGTGCCCGGGACCCAAAATGGCGGCGCCCGCGGGTCGCACATGGGGTGCTGGCAGGGGGGGGGGGGTTGGGGAGCGTTTGGGATGCGCTGGGCTTGTTCTTATCCGGGGATTGCGGCGACCCCCCGGGACCGGCACACAGCCGCGTAATGGCCCTTCTTGCCGCAGCTTTTGCAAATAGCTGCACGGGCCGGGCAGCGCTGCCAGGGGTGTTTCGCTTGCCCGCAGAAATAGCAGCGGGCCCCCCGGGATGATCTGGTGCTTTAACCGCGCAAGCCTGTGAGGGAGGGGGGTGGTTTGTTGCGACGGGGGTCCACGGAGCCCAAGGGGATGCCGCGCGGTCGGGGCCGTAGGCGCGGGCGTTTTGTGAGGCCACATCTAGGGAAGCTGCAAGGGCCCGTGCCTCTGAGAGTCCTAGCGACTCTCTTTCTAAAAGTCTTTGTCGGATTTGGGGAGGGTTCATACCTGCCACAAACGCATCGCAAATTAACATGTCCTAGTGTTCGATCGCGTTCACCAGCGGGCAGCTGCAGCCCCATCCCAGAATTAGCAGTGCGGCGTAGAATTCCTCTAACAATTCTCCGGGACTTTGCCGTCTCGTTGCGAGTTGGTAGCTCGCGTAGACCTGGTTCACGGGGCGAACGTAGATGCTCTTCAGTGCTGCGAGCGCCGTCTGGAAATCCTCTGCGTCTTCTATGAGAGGGTAAATCTCCGTGCTTACCCTCGAGTGCAGGACCTGCAGTTTCTGGTCTTCTGTGATCCGGCCGGCAGCCGTTCGGAGGTATGCTTCGAAACAAGTCTGCCAGTGTTTAAATACTGCTGCCGAGTTCGCTGCGTGGGGGCTGATCCGCAGGCATTCCGGGACGATCCGGAGATCCATAGTCCTTTAAGCTCGCTTAATAAATTGTAGCGCACAATGACTTACGAGAGAGACGAGTAGTGATGAAGTCGATTCAGGCTTTATTAAGCGAGACTTGTCCCCAGCAGTTCAGCAACATAATGAAGCGGCGGAGAGAAGCTTGGGTTCTTATACTCCGCCTTCAGGGCGGAGCTAGGGGTCAACAGCCAACCAGGACCCGGGATCTGTCAGCCAACAGCATCACGGCTTCACAGTCCCACATGACCCCTAATACACACGACCACACTTCTCAATAATCCCTGGGAGCAGGGGACAGACAGTGTGGCCTCGGGAGCCCCAATTAAAAAGCTGTTTCAGAGAGCTCTGTGCTGTATATAGTTAACCATTTACTGCTCAATAATCCCTGGGAGCAGGGGACAGGTAGTGTGGCCTCCAATTAAAAAGCTGTTTCAGAGACCTCTGTGCTGTATGTAGTTAACCAGTTACTTGTCAATAATCTTTGGGAGCAGGGGACAGGCAGTGTGGTCTCGGGAGCCCCAATTAAAAAGCTGTTTCAGAGACCTCTGCGCCTGCATATAGCTAACCATTTACTGCTCAATAATCCCTGGGAGCAGGGGACAGGCAGTGTGGCCTCGGGAGCCCCCAATTAAAAAGCTGTTTCAGAGACCTCTGAGCCTGTATATAGTTAACCATTTACTGCTCAATAATCCCTGGAGCAGGGGTCAGGCAGTGTGACCTCGGGAGACCCCAATTAAAAAGCTGTTTCAGAGACCTCTGTGCCTGTATATAGTTAACCATTTCCTGCTCAATAATCCCTCGGAGCAGGGGACAGGCAGTGTGGCCTCGGGAGCCCCCAATTAAAAAGCTGTTTCAGAGACTTCTGTGCTGTATAAAATTAACCATTCACTGCTCAATAATCCCAGGGAGCAGGGGTCAGGCAGTGTGGCCTCCGGAGCCCCCAATTAAAAAGCTGTTTCAGAGACCTCTGTGCCTGTATATAGTTAACCATTTACTTCTCAATAATCCCTGGGAGCAGGGGACAGGCAGTGTGGCCTCGGGAGCTCCCAATTAAAAAGCTGTTTCAGAGACCTCTGTGCTGTATATAGTTAACCATTTACTGCTCAATAATCCCTGGGAGCAGGGGACAGGCAGTGTGGCCTCGGGAGCCCCCAATTAAAAAGCTGTGTCAGAGACCTCTGTGCTGTATATAGTTAACCATTTACTGCTCAATAATCCCTGGGAGCAGGGGACAGGCAGTTTGGCCTCCGGAGCCCCCAATTAAAAAGCTGTTTCAGTGACCTCTGTGCCTGTATATTGTTAACCATTTACTGCTCAATAATCCCTGGGAGCAGGGGACAGGCAGTGTGGCCTCGGGAGCTCCCAATTAAGAAGCTGTTTCAGAGACCTCTGTGCTGTATATAGTTAACCATTTACTGCTCAATAATCCCTGGGAGCAGGGGACAGGCAGTTTGGCCTCGGGAGCTCCCAATTAAAAAGCTGTTTCAGAGACCTCTGTGCTGTATATAGTTAACCATTTACTGCTCAATAATCCCTGGGAGCAGGGGACAGGCAGTGTGGCCTTGGGAGCCCCCAATTAAAAAACTGTTTCAGAGGCCTCTGTGCTGTATATAATTAACCATTTACTTCTCAATAATCCCTGGGAGGAGCGGCCGGATTGCAGAAGATCCTCTGGAGCAGCGGCAAGGAAGGGAAGCTCGAAGCAAGATGGCGTCGGAAGGTGGCCGCTTGTTATGGGGCCCGGAGCAACAAGAGTTCCTACGGCGCTGTGTGGAAGAGCTGAAGAAGGAGCTGAAGAAGGAGCTGTTGGCCCCGATATTACAGGTGATTGAAGGGCTAAAGGAGGAGCAGAGGACCCAGGAGCTGGAGCTTCGGGTCGTGAAGGCAAAGACTGCTGAAAACGAAGATGAAATACAGGGCCTGGTGGTGAAGACAGAGACGCACGAGGCACAGCACAAAAGGTGTGTGGAGAGGTTGGAAGCACTGGAGAATAATTCGAGGAGGAAGAATGTAAGAGTCCTGGGTCTTCCCGAAGGCGCAGAGGGGGCGGACGTCGGGGCATATGTAAGCACGATGCTTCCCTCGCTAATGGGATCGGAGGCCCCGACGGGCCCCTTGGAGGTGGAGGGAGCTTATCGAGTTCTGGCGCGAAGACCAAAGGCTGGAGAAATACCTCGAGCTATAGTGGTGAGGTTTCACCGCTACAACGACAGAGAGACGGTCCTAAGATGGGCCAAGAAAACTCGGAGCTGTAGGTGGGAGAATGCGGTGATCCGCGTATACCAGGATTGGAGTTCGGAGGTGGCGAGAAGGAGGGCAAGTTTCAATCGGGCTAAGGCGGTGCTTCACAAAAAGGTTCAATTTGGAATGCTGCAACCGGCGAGACTGTGGGTCACATACCACGGGAAGCACCACTCCTTTGAGACGGTAGAAGAGGCGTGGACATTCATAGTGGACGAGAAGCTGGAATAGTCTGGCGAGAGAAAGAGCTTCTGGGATAAAGTGGTGGGGTGACTATGTGGGACGAGGAGGGGGAAGGGGGAGAATGATTTTTCAATTTGTTAATTCTTCGACCCTGTAACTTTTCTCTCTTCCCCTCGTTGGGGGTGGGGGGAGGGGGTGGAGTATGAGGAACTGTGGGCGCCATGGGAAGGAAAGGGGAAGGAGAAGGGAAATGCGCCACTAGGGGCGGGGCCGAGTGGGAAACGCGGGCTTTGTTCCCGCGCTATGGTAATTGTGGCGGGAACGGGGACGCAGGAAGGAGGGGGCCTCGCACAGTGAGGGGCCGAGGACAAGGGGGGAAGCCGAGGTCAGCCAGAGTTCACTGACTTCTGGGAGCAACATGGGGGGTGCAACTACGCTAGAGGGGGATCTAGCGGAGGGGGGGGGTCAACTGGGTTACTGCTGCTAAGGAGAAGGGGGAGCTGTTATGGGACGGGGTGGTCGAGGTGGGGGGGCACCGTCGGGGGGATATACGGGTACGTGGGAACCGGGTGGGGAGCTGGGTTAAAAAAGGGGATGGCTAGTCGACAAGGGGGGGGGGGGGTAAAGAGCCCCCCAACCCGGCTGATCACGTGGAACGTGAGAGGGCTGAACGGGCCGATTAAAAGGGCACGGGTACTCGCACACCTAAAGAAATTAAAGGCAGATGTGGTTATGTTGCAGGAGACGCATCTGAAACTGATAGACCAGGTCAGACTACGTAAAGGATGGGTGGGACAGGTGTTTCATTCGGGTTTAGATGCGAAGAACAGGGGGGTGGCTATCTTAGTGGGGAAACGGGTACTGTTTGAGGCAAAGACCAGAGTGGCGGATAGTGGGGGTAGATACGTGATGGTGAGTGGCAGATTGCAAGGGGAGGCGGTGGTTCTGGTGAACGTGTACGCCCCGAACTGGGATGATGCAAACTTTATGAGGCATATGTTGGGACGTATCCCGGACCTGGAGGTGGGAAAGTTGGTAATGGGGGAGATTTCAATACGGTGCTTGATCCAGGGCTGGACCGATCGAGGTCCAGGACCGGGAGGAGGCCGGCAGCGGCCAGGGTGCTCAAGGACTTCATGGAGCAGATGGGAGGAGTAGACCCCTGGAGATTTTTAGACCTAGGAGTAAGGAGTTCTCATTTTTCTCCCATGTTCACAAGGTATATTCACGGATAAACTTTTTTGTCTTGGGAAGGGCACTGATTCCGAAGGTGATAGGGATGGAGTATACGGCCATAGCCATTTCGGACCACGCTCCACATTGGGTAGATCTGGAGGTAGGAGAGGAAAAAGATCAGCACCCACTCTGGAGAATGGATATGGGCTTATTGGCGGATGAGGGGGTATGTCTAAGGGTGAGGGGGTGCATCGAAAGGTACTTGGAGCTTAATAATAACGGAGAGGTTCAGGTGGGAGTGGTCTGGGAGGCGTTGAAGGTGGTGGTCAGAGGGGAACTGATATCCATAAGGGCACATAAAGGGAAGCAAGAGGGTAAAGAAAGGGAGCGATTGTTGAGAGAACTTCTGAGGGTGGACAGGCAATATGCAGAGGCACCGGAGGAGGGACTGTACAGGGAAAGACAAAGGTTACATGTGGAATTTGACCTGCTGACCATGGGTAAGGCAGAGGCACAGTGGAGGAGGGCACAGGGTGTACAGTATGAGTATGGAGAGAAGGCGAGTCGGCTACTGGCCCACCAATTGAGGAAGAGGGGAGCGGTGAGAGAGATAGGTGGGGTGAGAGATGAGGAGGGAGAGATGGAACGGGGAGCGGAGAGAGTGAACGGGGTGTTCAAGGCATTCTATGAGAGGTTATATAAGGCTCAGCCCCCGGAAGGGAAGGAGGGAATGATGTGTTTCCTGGATCAGCTGGAATTCCCGAAGGTGGAGGAGCAGGAGAGGGCGGGACTGGGAGCACAGATTGAGATGGAGGAGGTGGTAAAGGGGATTGGGAGCATGCAGGCGGGGAAGGCCCCGGGACCGGATGTGTTCCCGGTGGAATTTTATAGGAAATATATGGACCTACTGGCCCCGCTTTTGACGAGAATCTTTAATGAGGCCAGGGAAAGGGGGAAGTTGCCCCCGACTATGTCGGAGGCGCCAATATCGCTCCTTTTGAAGAAGGAAAAAGACCCGCTGCAGTGTGGGTCCTACAGGCCCATTTCCCTTTTGAACGTAGATGCTAAGCTCCTGGCCAAGGTGATGGCGACGAGGATAGAGGATTGTGTCCCGGGGGTGGTCCACGAGGATCAAACTGGGTTCATTAAGGGGAGACAGCTGAACACGAACATACGGAGGCTGCTAGGGGTGATGATGATGCCCCCACCAGAGGGGGAGGCGGAGATAGTGGTGGCGATGGACGCCGAGAAAGCATTTGACAGAGTGAAGTGCGACTGTCTGTGGGAAGTGTTGAGGAGATTTGGCTTTGGAGAAGGGTTTATTGGATGGGTACAGCTGCTCTCTAGGGCCCCGGTGGCAAGTTTGGTCACGAACATGCAGAGATCTGACTACTTCCGTCTTTATAGAGGGACGAGGCAGGGGTGTCCCCTGTCTCCGTTACTGTTTGCCTTGGCAATTGAGCCCCTGGCCATAGCACTGAGGGGCTCCAGGAAGTGGAGGGGAGTGCTCAGGGGAGGAGAAGAACACCGGGTATCCTTGTATGCAGGTGATTTATTGCTGTATGTTGCGGACCCAGTGGAGGGGATGCTTGAGATAATGCGGACACTCAGGGAGTTTGGGGAATTCTCAGGGTACAAATTGAATACGGGGAAGAGTGAGTTGTTTGTGGTGCATCCGGGGGAGCAGAGCAGGGGAATCGATGATTTACCGCTGAGTAAGGTAACAAGAGATTTCCGGTACTTAGGGATTCAGATAGCCAGGAGTTGGGGAACCTTACATAGGTTTAATTTAACACGATTGGTGGAACAGGTGGAGGAGGATTTTAAGTGATGGGACATGGTGCCCGTCACTGGTGGGTAGGGTGCAGGCGGTTAAAATGGTAGTCCTCCCGAGATTTCTCTTTGTGTTTCAGTGTCTTCCGGTGATGGTCACGAAGGCTTTTTTCAAGAAAATCGAGAAAAGTGTCATGAGTTTTGTGTGGGCTGGGAAGACCCTGAGAGTGAGGAGGGTTTTTTTTGAGCGTAGCAGGGATAGGGGGGGACTGGCACTACCGAGCCTAAGTGAATACTACTGGGCCGCCAATATCTCAATGGTGTGTAAGTGGATGGGAGAAGGGGAGGGAGCGGCGTGGAAGAGATTGGAGATGGTGTCCTGCAAAGGAACCAGCCTACAAGCACTGGCGACGGCGCCGTTGCCGTTCTCCCCGAAGAAATACACCACAAGTCCAGTGGTGGTGGCAACACTGAAAATTTGGGGGCAGTGGAGACGACATAGGGGAAGGACGGGAGCCTCGGTGCGGTCCCCGATAAGAAATAATCATAGGTTTGTCCCGGGGAGAATAGACGGGGAATTTGGAGCATGGCAGAGAGTTGGGATTGTACAACTGATGGATCTGTTCTTGGACGGGACGTTTGCGAGTCTGGAAGCACTGACGGAAAAATATGGGTTTCCCCAAAGGAATGAATTTCGATACATGCAACTGAGGGCTTTTGCGAGGCAACAGGTGAGGGAATTTCTGCAGCTCCCGACGCAGGAGATTCAGGATAGAGTGATCTCAGAGACATGGGTGGGGGATGGTAGGGTGTCAGATATATACAGGGAAATGAGAGACGAGGGGGAGATAATGGTGGATGAGCTGAAGGGGAAATGGGAAGAAGAGCTGGGGGAAGAGATTGAAGAGGGGCTGTGGGCAGATGCCCTACGTAGGGTAAACTCATCGTCCTCGTGCGCCAGGCTAAGCCTGATACAATTCAAGGTTCTACACAGGGCGCATATGCCCGGAGCAAGGCTCAGTAAATTTTTAGGGGTAGAGGATAGGTGTGGGAGATGCTCGAGAAGCGCAGCGAACCACACCCACATGTTCTGGTTCTGTCCGGCACTGCAGGGGTTCTGGGTGGGTGTGGCGAATGTGCTTTCAAAGGTGGTGGGGGTCCGGGTCGAGCCAAGCTGGGGGTTGGCTATATTTGGGGTTGCAGAAGAGCCGGGAGTGCAGGAGGCGAGAGAGGCTGATGTCTTGGCCTTTGCGTCCCTAGTAGCCCGGCGCAGGATATTGTTAATGTGGAAGGAAGCCAAGCCCCCGGGGGTGGAGACCTGGATAAATGGCATGGCAGGGTTTATAAAACTAGAACGGATAAAGTTCGCACTAAGGGGTTCGGCTCAAGGGTTCACCAGGCGGTGGCAACCGTTCATTGACTACCTCGCAGAACGATAATGGAAATGGGAAGGTAGAAGCAGAAACCCATGGGGGGAGGGGGGGGGGTGGGAATGCTCGAGCGGGTCCTCAGGGGTGTTTATGTATAGATATTTGTACTTGGTTATGTATATTGGATTGTTTGATTTTATTATTTGGAAGAGTTATTATTTTTATTATGGCAGTTGCCATTTAGTATATATCATATCTACTGATTTGTCAAAAAACGGTCGCTGTTATTTATGTTGTTTTGTTGCTGTCAAAAGGGAAAAACCTTTGTACTGTTTTTGGCCGGAAAATTTGAATAAGATATATATATTTTTTTTAAATCCCTGGTAGCAGGGGACAGGCAGCGTGGCCTCAGGCGCCCCCAATTAAAAAGCAGTTTCAGTGACCTCTGTGCTGTATATAGTTAACCATTTAATTCTCAATAATCCCTGGGAGCAGGGGACAGGCAGTGTGGTCAGGGAGCCCCCAATTAAAAAGCTGTTTCAGAGGCCTCTGTGCTGTATATAGTTAACCATTTACTGCTCAATAATCCCTGGGAGCAGGGGACAGGCAGTGTGGCCTCGGAAGCCCCCAATTAAAACGCTGTTTCAGTGACCTCTGTGCTGTATATAGTTAACCATTTACTGCTCAATAATCCTTGGGAGCAGGGGAGAGGCAGTGTGGCTCCGGGAGCCCCCAATTAAAAAGCTGTTTCAGATACACTGTGCTGTATATAGTTAACCATTTACTGCTCAATAATCCCTGGGAGCAGGGGACAGGCAGTGTGGCCTCGGGAGCCCCCAATTAAAAAGCTGTTTCAGTGACCTCTGTGCAGTATATCGTAAACCATTTACTGCTCAATAATCCCTGGGAGCAGGGACAGGCAGTGTGGTCCGGGAGCCCCCAATTAAAAAGCAGTTTCAGAGACCTCTGTGCCTGTATATAGTTAACCATTTACTGCTCAATAATCCCTGGGAGCAGGGGACAGGCAGTGTGGTCCGGGAGCCCCCAATTAAAAAGCTGTTTCAGTGACCTCTGTGCTGTATATAGTTAACCATTTACTGCTCAATAATCCCTGGGAGCAGGGGACAGGCAGTGAGGCTCCGGGAGCCCCCAATTAAAAAGCTGTTTCAGAGACCTCTGTGCTGTATATAGTTAACCATTTACTGCTCAATAATCGCTGGGAGCTGGGGACAGGCAGTGTGGCCTCAGGAGCCCCAATTAAAAAGCTGTTTCAGAGGCCTCTGTGCTGTATATAGCTAACCATTTACTGCTCTGTAATCCCTGGGAGCAGGGGACAGGCAGTGTGGCCTCAGGAGACCCAATTAAAAAGCTGTTTCAGAGGCCTCTGTGCTGTAAATAGTTAACCATTTACTGCTCAATAATCACTGGGAGCAGGGGTCAGGCGGTGTGGCTCCGGGAGCCCCCAATTAAAAAGCTGTTTCAGTGACCTCTGTGCAGTATATCGTTAACCATTTACTGCTCAATAATCCCTGGGAGCAGGGACAGGCAGTGTGGTCCGGGAGCCGCCAATTAAAAAGCTTTTCAGATACCTCTGTTCCTGTATATAGTTAACCATTTACTTCTCAATAATCCCTGGGAGCAGGGGACAGGCAGTGTGGCTCCAGGAGCCCCCAATTAAAAAGCTGTTTCAGAGACCTCTGTGCTGTATATAGTTAACCATTTACTGCTCAATAATCCCTGGGAGCAGGGTACAGGCAGTGTGGCCTCAGGCGCCCCCAATTAAAAAGATATTTCAGTGACCT
Organism: Scyliorhinus torazame; assembly: GCF_047496885.1. Taxonomy (NCBI): domain Eukaryota; kingdom Metazoa; phylum Chordata; class Chondrichthyes; order Carcharhiniformes; family Scyliorhinidae; genus Scyliorhinus; species Scyliorhinus torazame. The sequence continues at coordinate 271,365 of NW_027307837.1, forward strand.
CTGTGCTGTATATAGTTAACCATTAATGCTCAATAATCCCGGGGAGAAGGGACAGGCAGTGTGGTCCGGGAGCCCCCAATTAAAAAGCTGTTTCAGAGACCTCTGTGCCTGCATATAGTTAACCATTTACTGCTCAATAATCCCAGGCAGCAGGGGACAGGCAGTGAGGCTCCGGGAGCCCCCAATTAAAATGCTGTGTCAGAGACCTCTGTGCTGTATGTAGTAAACCATTTACTGCTCAATAATCCCTGGGAGCAGTGTGGCCTCGGGAGCCCCAATTAAAAAGCTGTTTCAGAGGCCTCTGTGCTGTATACAGTTAAACTATTTACTGCTCAATAATCCCTGGGAGCAGGGACAGGCAGTGTGGTCCGGGAGCCCCCAATTAAAAAGGTGTTTCAGTGACCTCTGTGCAGTATATAGTTAACCATTTACTGCTCAATAATCCCTGGGAGCAGGGGACAGGCAGTGTGGGCTCGGGAGCCCCCAGATAAAAAGGTGTTTCAGATACTCTGTGCTGTATATAGTTAACCATTTACTGCTCAATAATGCCTGGGAGCAGGGGTCAGGCAGTGTGGTCCGGGAGCCCCCAATTAAAAATCTGTTTCAGAGAACTCTTGCCTGTATATACTGCTCAATAATCCATGGGAGCAGGGGACAGGCAGTGTGGTTCGTGAGCCCCCAATTAAAAATGTGTTTCAGAGACCTCTGCGCCTGTATATAGTTAACCATTTACTGCTCAATATTCCATGGCAGCAGGGGACAGGCAGTATGGTCCGGGAGCCCCCAATTAAAAAGCTGTTTCAGTGACCTCTGTGCTGTATATAGTTAACCATTTACTGCTCAATAATCCCTGGGAGCAGGGTACAGACAGTGTGGCCTCAGGCACCCCCAATTAAAAAGATGTTTCAGTGACCTCTGTGCACTATATAGTTAACCATTAATGCTCAATAATCCCTGGGAGCAGGGGAAAGGCAGTGTGGCTCCGGGAGCCCACAATTAAAAAGCTGTTTCAGAGACGTCTGTGCCTTTATATAGTTAACCATTTACTACTCAATAATCCCTGGGAGAAGGGACAGGCAGTGTGGTCCGGGAGCCCCCAATTAAAAAGCTGTTTCAGAGACCTCTGTGCTGTATATAGTTAACCATTTGCTGCTCAATAATCCCTGGGAGCAGGGTACAGGCAGTGTGGCCTCAGGCGCCCCCAATTAAAAAGATGTTTCAGTGACCTCTGTGCTGTATATAGTTAACCATTAATGCTCAATAATCCCTGGGAGCAGGGGAAAGGCAGTGTGGCTCCGGGAGCCCACAATTAAAAAGCTGTTTCAGAGACGTCTGTGCCTTTATATAGTTAACCATTTACTATTCAATAATCCCTGGGAGAAGGGACAGGCAGTGTGGTCCGGGAGCCCCCAATTAAAATGCTGTTTCAGAGACCTCTGTGCCTGCATATAGTTAACCATTTACTGCTCAATAATCCCAGGGAGCAGGGGACAGGCAGTGAGGCTCCGGTAGCCCCCAATTAAAAAGCTGTTTCAGAGACCTCTGTGTTGTATATAGTTAACCATTTACTGCTCAATAATCCCTGGGAGCAGGGGACAGGCAGTGTGGCCTCGGGAGCCCCCAATTAAAATGCTGTGTCAGAGACATCTGTGCTGTATGTAGGAAACAATTTACTGCTCAATAATCCCTGGGAGCAGTGTGGCCTCGGGAGCCCCAATTAAACAGCTGTTTCAGAGACCTCTGTGCCTGTATATAGTTAACCATTTAATGCTCAATAAACTCTGGGACCAGGGGACAGGCAGTGTGGTCCGGGAGACCCTAATTCAAAAGCTGTTTCAGTGACCTCGGTGCTGTGTATAGTTAACCATTTACTGGTCAATAATCCCTGGGAGCAGGGGACAGGCAGTGTGGCCTCTGGAGCCCCAATTAAAAAGCTGTTTCAGAGGCCTCTGTGCTGTATATAGTTAACCATTTACTGCTCAATAATCCCTGGGAGCAGGGGCCAGGCGGTGTGGCTCCGGGAGCCCCCAATTAAAAAGCTGTTTCAGTGGCCTCTGTGCTGTATATAGTTAACCATTTACTACTCAATAATCCCTGGGAGAAGGGACAGGCAGTGTGGTCCAGGAGCCCCCAATTAAAAAGCTGTTTCAGAGACCTCTGTGCCTGCATATAGTTAACCATTTACTGCTCAATAATCCCAGGGAGCAGGGGACAGGCAGTGAGGTTCCGGGAGCCCCCAATTAAAAAGCTGTTTCAGAGACCTCTGTGTTGTATATAGTTAACCATTTACTGCTCAATAATCCCTGGGAGCAGGGGACAGGCAGTGTGGCCTCGGGAGCCCCCAATTAAAATGCTGTGTCAGAGACATCTGTGCTGTATGTAGTAAACCATTTACTGCTCAATAATCCCTGGGAGCAGTGTGGCCTCGGGAGCCCCAATTAAAAAGCTGTTTCAGAGACCTCTGTGCCTGTATATAGTTAACCATTTAATGCTCAATAAACTCTGGGACCAGGGGACAGGCAGTGTGGTCCGGGAGACCTCAATTCAAAAGCTGTTTCAGTGACCTCGGTGCTGTGTATAGTTAACCATTTACTGGTCAATAATCCCTGGGAGCAGGGGACAGGCAGTGTGGCCTCTGGAGCCCCCAATTAAAAAGCTGTGTCAGAGACCTCTGTACTTGTATATAGTTAACCATTTACTGCTCAATAATCCCTGGGAGCAGGAAACAGGCAGTTTGGCCTCGGGAACTCCCAATTAAAAAGCTGTTTCAGAGACCTCTGTGCTGTGTATAGTTAACCATTTACTGGTCAATAATCCCTGGGAGCAGGGGACAGGCAGTGTGGCCTCGGGAGCTCCCAATTAAAAAGCTGTTTCAGTGACCTCTGTGCTGTATATAGTAAACCATTTACTGCTCAATAATCCCAGGGAGCAGGGGACAGGCAGTGTGGCTCCGGGAGCTCCCAATTAAAAAGCTGTTTCAGTGACCTCTGTGCTGTATATAGTAAACCATTTACTGCTCAATAATCCCTGGGAGCAGGGGACAGGCAGTGTGGCATCGCAGCACCCAATGAAAAAGCTGTCTCAAAGACCTCTGTGCTGTACGTAGTTAACCATTTACTGCTCAATAATCCCTGGGAGCAGGGAGCAGGCAGTGTGGCTCCGGGAGCCCCCAATTAAAAAGCTGTTTCAGAGACCTCTGCCTAAATATAGTTAACCATTTACTTCTCAATAATCCCTGGGAGCAGGGGACAGGCAGTGTGGCTCCGAGAGCCCCCAATTAAAAAGCTGTTTCAGAGACCTCTGTGCCTGTATATAGTTAACCATTTACTGCTCAATATTCCCTGGGAGGTTGGGTGATGCGTTGTGGCCTCGGGAGCCCCCAATTAAAAAGCAATTTCAGAGACAACTGTGCTGTATATGTTTAAACATTTACTTTGTCTTCATAATCGCTGGGAGCTGGAGACAGACAGTGTGGTCCGGGAGCCCCCAATTAAAAAGCTGATTCAGAGACCTCTGTGCTGGATATATTTAACCATTTTCTTCTCAATAATCCCTGGGAGCAGGGGGCAGCAGTGTGGCCTCGGGAGCCCCCAATTAAAAAGATGTTTCACAGATCTCTGTGCTGTATAGAGTTAACCATTTACTGCTCAATAATCCCTGTGAGCAGGGAACAGGCAGTGTGGCCTTGGGAGCCCCCAATTAAAAAGCTGTTTCAGAGGCCCCTGTTCTGTATATAATTAACCATTTACTTCTCAATAGTCCCTGGGAGCAGGGGACAGGCAGTATGGCCTCGGGAGCCCCCAATTAAAAAGCTGTTCCAGTGAACTCTGTGCTGTGTATATTTAACCATTTACTTTGTCTTAATAATCCCTGGGAGCAGGGGACAGGCAGTGTGACCTCGGGAGCCCATAATTAAAAAGCCGTTTCAGTGACCTCTTTGCAGTACATAGTTAACCATTTACTGCTCAATAATCCCTGGGAGCAGGGGACAGGCAGCGTGGCCTCGGGAGCCCCCAATTAAAAAGCTGTTTCACAGACCTCTGTGCTGTATATAGTTAACCATTTACTGCTCAATAATCCCTGGGAGCAGGGAACAGGCAGTCTGGCTCCCGGAGCCCCCAGTTAAAAAGTTGTTTCAGTAACCTCTGCTGTATAGAGTTAACCATTTACTGCTCAATAATCCCTGTGAGCAGGGGACAGGCAGTGTGGCCTTGGGAGCCCCCAATTAAAAAGCTGTTTCAGAGGCCTCTGTGCTGTATATAATTATCCATTTACTTCTCAATAGTCCCTGGGAGAAGGGGACAGGCAGTGTGGCCTCGGGAGCCCCCAGTTAAAAACCTGTTTCAGAGACCTCTGTGCCTGAATATAGTTAACCATTTACTTCTCAATATTCCCTGGGAGCAGGAGACAGGCAGTGTGGCTCTGGGAGCCCCCAATTGAAATGCTGTTTCAGTGACCTCTGTGCTGTGTATATTTAACCATTTACTTTGTCTTAATAAACCCTGGGAGCTGGAGACAGGCAGTGTGGCCTTGGGAGCCCCCAATTAAAAAGCTGTTTCAGAGGCCTCTGTGCTGTATATAATTATCCATTTACTTCTCAATAGTCCCTGGGAGAAGGGGACAGGCAGTGTGGCCTCGGGAGCCCCCAGTTAAAAACCTGTTACAGAGACCTCTGTGCCTGAATATAGTTAACCATTTACTTCTCAATATTCCCTGGGAGCAGGAGACAGGCAGTGTGGCTCTGGGAGCCCCCAATTAAAAAGCTGTTTCAGAGGCCTCTGTGCTGTATATAATTAACCATTTTCTGCTCAATAATCCCTGGGAGCAGGGGACAGGCAGTGTGGCCTCGGGAGCCCCCAATTAAAAAGCTGTTTCAGTGACCTCTGTGCTGTATATAGTTAACCATTTACTGCTCAATAATCCCTGGGAGCAGGGGACAGGCAGTGTGGCCTCGGGAGCCCCCAATTAAAAAGCTGTTTCAGTGATCTCTGTGCTGTATATAGTTAACAATTTACTGCTCAATAATCCCTGGGAGCAGGGGTCAGGCAGTGTGGCCTCGGGAGCCCCCAATTAAACCGCTGTTTCAGAGACCTCTGTGCCTGTTTATAGTTAACCATTTACTGCTCAATAATCAGTGGGAGCAGGGGACAGGCAGTGTGGTCCGGGAGCCCCAATTAAAATGCTGGTTCAGAGACCTCTGTCCCTGTATATACTTGACCATTTACTGCTCAATAATACCTGGGAGCAGGGGTTGAAATGCTGTGTCAGAGACTACTGGGCCTGTATATAGTTAACCATTTACTGCTCAATAATCCCTGGGAGCAGGGGACAGGCAGTGTGGCCTCGGGAGCCCCCAGTTAAAAAGGTGTTTCAGATAAACTGTGCTGTATATAGTTAACCATTTACTGCTCAATAATCCCTGGGAGCAGGGAGCAGGCAGTGTGGCTCCGGATGCCCCCAATTATAACGCTGTTTCAGAAACCTATGTGCTGTACGTAGTTAACCATTTACTGCTCAATAATCCCTGTGAGCAGGGGTCAGGCATTGTGGCCTCGAGAGCCCCCTGTTAAAAACGTGTTTCAGAGACCTCTGTGCCTGAATATAGTTAACCATTTACTTCTCAATATTCCCTGGGAGCAGGGGACAGGCAGTGTGGCTCCGGGAGCCCCCAATTGAAAAGCTGTTTCAGAGACCTCTGTGCTGTATGTAGTTAACCATTTACTGCTCAATAGTCCCTGGGAGCAGGGGACAGGCAGCGTGGTCCGGGAGCCCCCAGTTAAAAACCTGTTTCAGAGACCTCTGTGCCTGTATATAGTGAACCATTTACTTCTCAATATTCCCTGGGAGCAGGGGACAGGCAGTGTGGCTCCGGGAGCCCCCAATTGAAAAGCTGTTTCAGTGACCTCTGTGCTGTGTATATTTAACCATTTACTTTGTCTTAATAAACCCTGGGAGCTGGAGACAGGCAGTGTGGCCTCGGGAGCCCCCAATTAAAAAGCAGTTTCAATGACAACTGTGCTGTATATATTTAACCATTTACTGCTCAATAATCCCTGGGAGCAGGGGACAGGCAGTGTGGCCTCGGGAGCCCTCAATTAAAAAGATGTTTCACCGACCTCTGTGCTGTATATAGTTAACCATTTACTGCTCAATAATCCGTGGGAGCAGGGGACATGCAGTGTGGCTCCCGGAGCCCCCAATTAAAAAGTTGTTTCAGTAACCTCTGCTGTATATAGTTAACCATTTACTGCTCAATAATCCCTGTGAGCAGGGGACAGGCAGTATGGCCTTGGGAGCCTCCAATTAAAAAGCTGTTTGGGAGACCTCTGTGCTGTATATAATTAACAATTTACTGCTCAATAATCCCTGGGAGCAGGGGACAGACAGTGTGGCCTCGGGAGCCCCCAATTTAAAAGCTGTTTCAGTGACCTCTGTGCCTGTATATAGTTAACCATTTACTGCTCAATAATCCCTGGGAGCAGGAGTCAGGCAGTGTGGCCTCGGGAGCCCCCAATTAAAAAGCTGTTTCAGTGACCTCTGTGCTGTATATAGTTAACCATTTACTGCTCAATAATCAGTGGGAGCAGGGGACAGGCAGTGTGGCCCGGGAGCCCAAATTAAAATGCTGGTTCAGAGATATCTGTCCCTGTATATACTTAACCATTTACTGCTCAATAATCCCTGGGAGCAGGGGTTGAAATGCTGTGTCAGAGACCACTGGGCCTGTATATAGTTAACCATTTACTGCTCAATAATCCCTGGGAGCAGGGGACAGGCAGTGTGGCATCGCAAGCCCCCAGTTAAAAATGTGTTTCAGATACTCTGTGCTGTATATTGTTAACCATTTACTGCTCAATAATCCCTGGGAGCATGGGACAGGCGGTGTGGCCTCGGGAGCCCCCGGTTAAAAAGGTGTTTCAGATACTCTGTGCTGTATATAATTAACCATTTACTGCTCAATATTCCCTGGGAGCAGGGGTCAGGCAGTGTGGTCTCGGGAGCACCCAGTTAAAAAGGTGTTTCAGATACGCTGTGCTGTATATAGTTAACCATTTACTTCTCAATAATTCCTGGGAGCAGGGGACAGGCATTGAGACTCCGGGAGCCCCCAATTAAAAAGCTGTTTCAGAGGCCTCTGTGCTCTGTATAGTTAACCATTTACTTCTCAGTAATCCCTGGGAGCAGGGGACAGGCAGTGTGGTCCGGGACCCCCAATTAAAACGCTGTTTCAGAGACCTCTGCGCCTGGATATAGTTAACCATTTACTGCTCAATAATCCCTGGGAGCAGGGGACAGGCAGTGTGGTCCTGGAGACCCCAATAAAAAGCTGCTTCAGAGACCTCTGCGCCTGGATATAGTTAACCATTTACTGCTCAATAATCCCTGGGTGCAGGGGACATGCAGTGTGGCTCCCGGAGCCCCCAATTAAAAAGTTGTTTCAGTAACCTCTGCTGTATATAGTTAACCATTTACTGCTCAATAATCCCTGTGAGCAGGGGACAGGCAGTGTGGTCCGGGACCCCCAATCAAAATGCTGTTTCAGAGACCTCTGCGCCTGGATATAGTTAACCATTTACTGTTCAATAATCCCTGGGAGCAGGGGACAGGCAGTGTGGCCTCGAGAGCCCCCAATTAAAAAGCTTTTTCAGAGACCTCTGTGCAGTTTATACTTAACCATTTGCTTGTCAATAATCCCTGGGAGCAGGGGACAGGCAGTGTGGCCTCGGGAGCCCCCAATTAAAAAGCTGTTTCAGAGGCCTCTGTGCTGTATATAGTTAACCATTTACTGCTCAATAATCCCTGGGAGCAGGGGACTGGCAGTGTGGCCTCGGGAGCCCCCAATTAAAAAGCTGTTTCAGTGAACTGTGTGCCTCTAAATAGTTAACCATTTATGTCTCAATAATCCCTGGGAGCAGGGAGCAGGCAGTGTGGCTCCGGATGCCCCCAATTAAAACGCTGTTAATTGGGGGCACCCAATTAAAAAGCTGTTTCAGAGACCTCTGTGCCTGTATATAGTTAACCACTTACTGCTCAATAATCCCTGGGACCAGGGGTCAGGCAGTGTGGCCTCGAGAGCCCCCAGTTAAAAACGTGTTTCAGTGAACTCAGTGCCTAAATATAGTTAACCATTTACGTCTCAATAATCCTGGGGAGCAGGGGACAGGCAGTGTGGCTCCGGGAGCACCCAATTAAAAAGCTGTTTCAGAGATCTCTGTGCTTTTTATAGTTAACCATTTACTTCTCAATTATCCCTGGGAGCAGGGGGCAGGCAGTGTAGCTCCGGGAGCCCCCAATTAAAAAGCTGTTTCAGAGACCTCTGTGCTGTATATAGTTAACCAGTTACTTCTCAATAATCCCTGGGAGCAGGGGACAGGCAGTGTGGTCTCGAGAGCCCCCAATTAAAAAACTGTTTCAGAGACCTCTGTGCTGTATATAGTTAACCATTTACTTCTCAATAATCTCTGGGAGCAGCGGACAGGCAGTGTGGTCTCGGGAGCCCCCAATTAAAAAGCTGTTTCAGAGACCTCTGCCTAAATATAGTTAACCATTTACTTCTCAATAATCCCTGGGAGCAGGGGACAGGCAGTGTGGCTCCGAGAGCCCCCAATTAAAAAGCTGTTTCAGAGACCTCTGTGCTGTATATAATTAACCATTTAGTTCTCAATAATCCCTGGGAGCAGGCGACAGGCAGTGTGGTCCAGGAGCCCCCAGTTAAAAAGCTGTTTCAGTGACCTCGGTGCTGTGTATAGTTAACCATTTACTGGTCAATAATCCCTGGGAGCAGGGGACAGGCAGTGTGGCATCGCAGCACCCAATGAAAAAGCTGTTTCAAAAACCTCTGTGCTGTACGTAGTTAACCATTTACTGCTCAATAATCCCTGGGAGCAGGGAGCAGGCAGTGTGGCTCCGGGAGCCCCCAATTAAAAAGCTGTTTCGGAGACCTCTGCCTAAATATAGTTAACCATTTACTTCTCAATAATCCCTGGGAGCAGGGGACAGGCAGTGTGGCTCCGAGAGCCCCCAATTAAAAATGTGTTTCAGAGACCTCTGCGCCTGTATATAGTTAACCATTTACTGCTCAATATTCCCTGGGAGCAGGGGACAGGCAGTGTGGTCCGGGAGCCCCCAATTAAAAAGCTGTTTCAGAGACCTCTGCGCCTGTATATAGTTAACCATTTAGTTCTCAATAATCCCTGGGAGCGGGGGACAGGCAGTGTGGCCTTGGGAGCCCCCAATTAAAAAGCTGTTTCAGTGACCTCTGTGCTGTATATATTTAACCATTTACTGCTCAATAATCCCTGGGAGCAGGGGACAGGCAGTGTGGCCTCGGGAGCCCCCAATTAAAAAGCTGTTTCAGTGATCTCTGTGCTGTATATAGTGAACCATTTACTGCTCAATAATCCCTGGGAGCAGGGGTCAGGCAGTGTGGCCTCGGGAGCCCCCAATTAAAAAGCTGTTTCAGTGATCTCTGTGCTGTATATAGTGAACCATTTACTGCTCAATAATACCTGGGAGCAGGGGTTGAAATGCTGTGTCAGAGACTACTGGGCCTGTATATAGTTAACCATTTACTGCTCAATAATCCTTGGGAGCAGGGGACAGGCAGTGTGGCCTCGGGAGCCCCCAGTTAAAAAGGTGTTTCAGATAAACTGTGCTGTATATAGTTAACCATTTACTGCTCAATAATCCCTGGGAGCAGGGAGCAGGCAGTGTGGCTCCGGATGCCCCCAATTAAAACGCTGTTTCAGAAACCTATGAGCTGTACGTAGTTAACCATTTACTGCTCAATAATCCCTGTGAGCAGGGGTCAGGCATTGTGGCCTCGAGAGCCCCCTGTTAAAAACGTGTTTCAGAGACCTCTGTGCCTGAATATAGTTAACCATTTACTTCTCAATATTCCCTGGGAGCAGGGGACAGGCAGTGTGGCTCCGGGAGCCCCCAATTGAAAAGCTGTTTCAGAGACCTCTGTGCTGTATGTAGTTAACCATTTACTGCTCAATAGTCCCTGGGAGCAGGGGACAGGCAGTGTGGTCCGGGAGCCCAAATTAAAATGCTGGTTCACAGATATCTGTCCCTGTATATACTTAACCATTTACTGCTCAATAATCCCTGGGAGCAGGGGTTGAAATGCTGTGTCAGAGACCACTGGGCCTGTATATAGTTAACCATTTACTTCTCAATAATCCCTGGGAGCAGGGGACAGGCAGTGTGGCATCGCAAGCCCCCAGTTAAAAATGTGTTTCAGATACTCTGTGCTGTATATTGTTAACCATTTACTGCTCAATAATCCCTGGGAGCATGGGACAGGCGGTGTGGCCTCGGGAGCCCCCGGTTAAAAAGGTGTTTCAGATACTCTGTGCTGTATATAGTTAACCATTTACTGCTCAATAATCCCTGGGAGCAGGGGGCAGGCAGTGTGGTCCGGGAGCCCCCAGTTAAAAAGGTGTTTCAGAGACCTCTGTGCTGTATATAGATAACCATTTACTGCTCAATATTCCCTGGGAGCAGGGGACAGGCGGTGTGGCCTCGGGAGCCCCCGGTTAAAAAGGTGTTTCAGATACTCTGTGCTGTATATAGATAACCATTTACTGCTCAATATTCCCTGGGAGCATGGGACAGGCAGTGTGGCCTCGGGAGCACCCAGTTAAAAAGGTGTTTCAGATACGCTGTGCTGTATATAGTTAACCATTTACTTCTCAATAATTCCTGGGAGCAGGGGACAGGCATTGAGACTCCGGGAGCCCCCAATTAAAAAGCTGTTTCAGAGGCCTCTGTGCTGTGTATAGTTAACCATTTACTTCTCAGTAATCCCTGGGAGCAGGGGACAGGCAGTGTGGTCCGGGACCCCCAATTAAAACGCTGTTTCAGAGACCTCTGCGCCTGGATATAGTTAACCATTTACTGCTCAATAATCCCTGGGAGCAGGGGACAGGCAGTGTGGTCCTGGAGACCCCAATAAAAAGCTGCTTCAGAGACCTCTGCGCCTGGATATAGTTAACCATTTACTGCTCAATAATCCCTGGGTGCAGGGGACATGCAGTGTGGCTCCCGGAGCCCCCAATTAAAAAGTTGTTTCAGTAACCTCTGCTGTATATAGTTAACCATTTACTGCTCAATAATCCCTGTGAGCAGGGGACAGGCAGTGTGGTCCAGGACCCCCAATTAAAATGCTGTTTCAGAGACCTCTGCGCCTGGATATAGTTAACCATTTACTGTTCAATAATCCCTGGGAGCAGCGGACAGGCAGTGTGGCCTCGAGAGCCCCCAATTAAAAAGCTTTTTCAGAGACCTCTGTGCAGTGTATACTTAACCATTTGCTTCTCAATAATCCCTGGGAGCAGGGGACAGGCAGTGTGGCCTCAGGAGCCCCCAATTAAAAAGCTGTTTCAGAGGCCTCTGTGCTGTATATAGTTAACCATTTACTGCTCAATAATCCCTGGGAGCAGGGGACTGGCAGTGTGGCCTCGGGAGCCACCAATTAAAAAGCTGTTTCAGTGAACTGTGTGCCTATAAATAGTTAACTATTTATGTCTCAATAATCCCTGGGAGCAGGGAGCAGGCAGTGTGGCTCCGGATGCCCCCAATTAAAACGCTGTTAATTGGGGGCACCCAATTAAAAAGCTGTTTCAGAGACCTCTGTGCCTGTATATAGTTTACCACTTACTGCTCAATAATCCCTGGGACCAGGGGTCAGGCAGTGTGGCCTCGAGAGCCCCCAGTTAAAAACGTGTTTCAGTGAACTCAGTGCCTAAATATAGTTAACCATTTACGTCTCAATAATCCTGGGGAGCAGGGGACAGGCAGTGTGGCTCCGGGAGCACCCAATTAAAAAGCTGTTTCAGAGATCTCTGTGCTGTATATAGTTAACCATTTACTTCTCAATAATCCCTGGGAGCAGGGGACAGGCAGTGTGGTCTCGAGAGCCCCCAATTAAAAAACTGTTTCAGAGACCTCTGTGCTGTATATAGTTAACCATTTACTTCTCAATAATCTCTGGGAGCAGCGGACAGGCAGTGTGGTCTCGGGAGCCCCCATTTAAAAAGCTGTGTCAGAGAACTCTGTGCTGTGTATCGTTAACCATTTACTGCTCAATAACCCCTGGGAACAGGGGACAGGCAGTGTGGTCCTGGAGACCCCAATAAAAAGCTGCTTCAGAGACCTCTGCGCCTGGATATAGTTAACCATTTACTGCTCAATAATCCCTGGGTGCAGGGGACATGCAGTGTGGCTCCCGGAGCCCCCAATTAAAAAGTTGTTTCAGTAACCTCTGCTGTATATAGTTAACCATTTACTGCTCAATAATCCCTGTGAGCAGGGGACAGGCAGTGTGGTCCGGGACCCCCAATTAAAATGCTGCTTCAGAGACCTCTGCGCCTGGATATAGTTAACCATTTACTGTTCAATAATCCCTGGGAGCAGGGGACAGGCAGTGTGGCCTCGAGAGCCCCCAATTAAAAAGCTTTTTCAGAGACCTCTGTGCAGTGTATACTTAACCATTTGCTTCTCAATAATCCCTGGGAGCAGGGGACAGGCAGTGTGGCTCCGGGAGCCCCCAATTAAAAAGCTGTTTCAGAGACCTCTGTGCCTGTATATAGTTAACCATTTACTGCTCAATAATCCCTGGGAGCAGGGGACAGGCAGTGTGGCCTCGGGAGCCCCCAATTAAAAAGCTGTTTCAGAGGCCTCTGTGCTGTATATAGTTAACCATTTACTGCTCAATAATCCCTGGGAGCAGGGGACTGGCAGTGTGGCCTCGGGAGCCACCAATTAAAAAGCTGTTTCAGTGAACTGTGTGCCTATAAATAGTTAACCATTTATGTCTCAATAATCCCTGGGAGCAGGGAGCAGGCAGTGTGGCTCCGGATGCCCCCAATTAAAACGCTGTTAATTGGGGGCACCCAATTAAAAAGCTGTTTCAGAGACCTCTGTGCCTGTATATAGTTTACCACTTACTGCTCAATAATCCCTGGGACCAGGGGTCAGGCAGTGTGGCCTCGAGAGCCCCCAGTTAAAAACATGTTTCAGTGAACTCAGTGCCTAAATATAGTTAACCATTTACGTCTCAATAATCCTGGGGAGCAGGGGACAGGCAGTGTGGCTCCGGGAGCACCCAATTAAAAAGCTGTTTCAGAGATCTCTGTGCTGTATATAGTTAACCATTTACTTCTCAATTATCCCTGGGAGCAGGGGGCAGGCAGTGTAGCTCCGGGAGCCCCCAATTAAAAAGCTGTTTCAGAGACCTCTGTGCTGTATATAGTTAACCAGTTACTTCTCAATAATCCCTGGGAGCAGGGGACAGGCAGTGTGGTCTCGAGAGCCCCCAATTAAAAAACTGTTTCAGAGACCTCTGTGCTGTATATAGTTAACCATTTACTTCTCAATAATCTCTGGGAGCAGCGGACAGGCAGTGTGGTCTCGGGAGCCCCCATTTAAAAAGCTGTGTCAGAGAACTCTGTGCTGTGTATCGTTAACCATTTACTGCTCAATAACCCCTGGGAACAGGGGACAGGAAGTGTGGCCTAGGGATCCCCCAATTAAAAAGCTGTTTCTGAGATCTCTGTGCTGTATATATTTAACCATTTACTGGTCAATAATCCCTGGGAGCAGGGTACAGGCAGCGTGGCCTCGGGTGCCCCCAATTAAAAAGCTGTTTCAGTGACCACTGTGCTATATATATTTAACCATTTACTGCTCAATAATCCCTGGGAGCAGGGGACAGGCAGCGTGGCTCCGGGAGCCCCCAATTAAAAAGCTGTTTCAGGGACCACTGTGCTGTGTATATTTAACCATTTACTTCTCAATAATCCCTGGGAGCAGGGGACAGGCAGTGTGGTCTCGGGAGAAAACAATTAAAACTCTGTTTCAGAGACCTCTGTGCCTGGATATAGTTAACCATTTACTGCTCAATAATCCCTGGGAGCAGGGGACAGGCAGTGTGGTCCTGGAGACCCCAATAAAAAGCTGCTTCAGAGACCTCTGCGCCTGGATATAGTTAACCATTTACTGCTCAATAATCCCTGGGTGCAGGGGACATGCAGTGTGGCTCCCGGAGCCCCCAATTAAAAAGTTGTTTCAGTAACCTCTGCTGTATATAGTTAACCATTTACTGCTCAATAATCCCTGTGAGCAGGGGACAGGCAGTGTGGTCCGGGACCCCCAATTAAAATGCTGTTTCAGAGACCTCTGCGCCTGGATATAGTTAACCATTTACTGTTCAATAATCCCTGGGAGCAGCGGACAGGCAGTGTGGCCTCGAGAGCCCCCAATTAAAAAGCTTTTTCAGAGACCTCTGTGCAGTGTATACTTAACCATTTGCTTCTCAATAATCCCTGGGAGCAGGGGACAGGCAGTGTGGCCTCGGGAGCCCCCAATTAAAAAGCTGTTTCAGAGGCCTCTGTGCTGTATATAGTTAACCATTTACTGCTCAATAATCCCTGGGAGCAGGGGACTGGCAGTGTGGCCTCGGGAGCCACCAATTAAAAAGCTGTTTCAGTGAAATGTGTGCCTATAAATAGTTAACCATTTATGTCTCAATAATCCCTGGGAGCAGGGAGCAGGCAGTGTGGCTCCGGATGCCCCCAATTAAAACGCTGTTAATTGGGGGCATCCAATTAAAAAGCTGTTTCAGAGACCTCTGCGCTTGTATATAGTTAAGCATTTACTGCTCAATAATCCCTGGGAGCCGGGGACAGGCAGTGCGGCCCCGGGATCCCCCAATTAAAAAGCTGTTTCAGAGACCTCTGTGCCTGTATATAGTTAACCATTTAATGCTCAATAATCCCTGGGAGCAGGTGACAGGCAGTGTGGCTCCGAGATCCCCCAATTAAAAAACTTTTTCAGTGACCTCTGTGCAATCTATCGTTAACCATTTGCTTCTCAATAATCCCTGGGAGCAGGGAACATGCAGTGTGGTCCGTGAGCCACAATTAAAAAGCTGTTTCACAGACCTCTGTGCTGTATATAGTTAACCATTTACTGTTCAATAATCCCTGGGAGCAGGGGACAGGCAGTGTGGCCTCGAGAGCCCCCAATTAAAAAGCTTTTTCAGAGACCTCTGTGCAGTGTATACTTAACCATTTGCTTCTCAATAATCCCTGGCAGCAGGGGACAGGCAGTGTGGCCTCGGGAGCCCCCAATTAAAAAGCTGTTTCAGATGCCTCTGTGCTGTATATAGTTAACCATTTACTGCTCAATAATCCCTGGGAGCAGGGGACTGGCAGTGTGGCCTCGGGAGCCCCCAATTAAAAAGCTGTTTCAGTGAACTGTGTGCCTAAATATAGTTAACCATTTACGTCTCAATAATCCTGGGGAGCAGGGGACAGGCAGTGTGGCTCCGGATGCCCCCAATTAAAACGCTGTTAATTGGGGGCACCCAATTAAAAACCTGTTTCAGAGACCTCTGTGCCTGTATATAGTTAACCACTTACTGCTCAATAATCCCTGGGACCAGGGGTCAGGCAGTGTGGCCTCGAGAGCCCCCAGTTAAAAACGTGTTTCAGTGAACTCAGTGCCTAAATATAGTTAACCATTTACGTCTCAATAATCCTGGGGAGCAGGGGACAGGCAGTGTGGCTCCGGGAGCACCCAATTAAAAAGCTGTTTCAGAGATCTCTGTGCTGTATATAGTTAACCATTTACTTCTCAATTATCCCTGGGAGCAGGGGGCAGGCAGTGTAGCTCCGGGAGCCCCCAATTAAAAAGCTGTTTCAGAGACCTCTGTGCTGTATATAGTTAACCAGTTACTTCTCAATAATCCCTGGGAGCAGGGGACAGGCAGTGTGGTCTCGAGAGCCCCCAATTAAAAAACTGTTTCAGAGACCTCTGTGCTGTATATAGTTAACCATTTACTTCTCAATAATCTCTGGGAGCAGCGGACAGGCAGTGTGGTCTCGGGAGCCCCCAATTAAAAAGCTGTTTCAGAGACCTCTGCCTAAATATAGTTAACCATTTACTTCTCAATAATCCCTGGGAGCAGGGGACAGGCAGTGTGGCTCCGAGAGCCCCCAATTAAAAAGCTGTTTCAGAGACCTCTGTGCTGTATATAATTAACCATTTAGTTCTCAATAATCCCTGGGAGCAGGCGACAGGCAGTGTGGTCCAGGAGCCCCCAGTTAAAAAGCTGTTTCAGTGACCTCGGTGCTGTGTATAGTTAACCATTTACTGGTCAATAATCCCTGGGAGCAGGGGACAGGCAGTGTGGCATCGCAGCACCCAATGAAAAAGCTGTCTCAAAGACCTCTGTGCTGTACGTAGTTAACCATTTACTGCTCAATAATCCCTGGGAGCAGGGAGCAGGCAGTGTGGCTCCGGGAGCCCCCAATTAAAAATCTGTTTCGGAGACCTCTGCCTAAATATAGTTAACCATTTACTTCTCAATAATCCCTGGGAGCAGGGGACAGGCAGTGTGGCTCCGAGAGCCCCCAATTAAAAATGTGTTTCAGAGACCTCTGCGCCTGTATATAGTTAACCATTTATTGCTCAATAATCCCTGGGTGCAGGGGACATGCAGTGTGGCTCCCGGAGCCCCCAATTAAAAAGTTGTTTCAGTAACCTCTGCTGTATATAGTTAACCATTTACTGCTCAATAATCCCTGTGAGCAGGGGACAGGCAGTGTGGTCCGTGACCGCCAATTAAAATGCTGTTTCAGAGACCTCTGCGCCTGGATATAGTTAACCATTTACTGTTCAATAATCCCTGGGAGCAGGGGACAGGCAGTGTGGCCTCGAGAGCCCCCAATTAAAAAGCTTTTTCAGAGACCTCTGTGCAGTGTATACTTAACCATTTGCTTCTCAATAATCCCTGGGAGCAGGGGACAGGCAGTGTGGCTCCGGGAGCCCCCAATTAAAAAGCTGTTTCAGAGACCTCTGTGCCTGTATATAGTTAACCATTTACTGCTCAATAATCCCTGGGAGCAGGGGACAGGCAGTGTGGCCTCGGGAGCCCCCAATTAAAAAGCTGTTTCAGAGGCCTCTGTGCTGTATATAGTTAACCATTTACTGCTCAATAATCCCTGGGAGCAGGGGACTGGCAGTGTGGCCTCGGATGCCACCAATTAAAAAGCTGTTTCAGTGAACTGTGTGCCTATAAATAGTTAACCATTTATGTCTCAATAATCCCTGGGAGCAGGGAGCAGGCAGTGTGGCTCCGGATGCCCCCAATTAAAAAGGCTGTTAATTGGGGGCACCCAATTAAAAAGCTGTTTCAGAGACCTCTGTGCCTGTATATAGTTTACCACTTACTGCTCAATAATCCCTGGGACCAGGGGTCAGGCAGTGTGGCCTCGAGAGCCCCCAGTTAAAAACATGTTTCAGTGAACTCAGTGCCTAAATATAGTTAACCATTTACGTCTCAATTATCCCTGGGAGCAGGGGGCAGGCAGTGTAGCTCCGGGAGCCCCCAATTAAAAAGCTGTTTCAGAGACCTCTGTGCTGTATATAGTTAACCAGTTACTTCTCAATAATCCCTGGGAGCAGGGGACAGGCAGTGTTGTCTCGAGAGCCCCCAATTAAAAAAAAGTTTCAGAGACCTCAGTGCTGTATATAGTTAACCATTTACTTCTCAATAATCTCTGGGAGCAGGGGACAGGCAGTGTGGCCTCGGGAGCACCCAATTAAAAAGCTGTTTCAGTGATCGCAGTGCCTAAATATAGTTAACCATTTACGTCTCAATAATCCTGGGGAGCAGGGGACAGGCAGTGTGGTTCCGGGAGACCCCAATTAAAAAGCTGTTTCAGGGACCACTGTGCTGTGTATATTTAACCATTTACTTCTCAATAATCCCTGGGAGCAGGGGACAGGCAGTGTGGTCTCGGGAGAAAACAATTAAAACTCTGTTTCAGAGACCTCTGTGCCTGGATATAGTTAACCATTTACTGCTCAATAATCCCTGGGAGCAGGGGACAGGCAGTGTGGTCCTGGAGACCCCAATAAAAAGCTGCTTCAGAGACCTCTGCGCCTGGATATAGTTAACCATTTACTGCTCAATAATCCCTGGGTGCAGGGGACATGCAGTGTGGCTCCCGGAGCCCCCAATTAAAAAGTTGTTTCAGTAACCTCTGCTGTATATAGTTAACCATTTACTGCTCAATAATCCCTGTGAGCAGGGGACAGGCAGTGTGGTCCGGGACCCCCAATTAAAATGCTGTTTCAGAGACCTCTGCGCCTGGATATAGTTAACCATTTACTGTTCAATAATCCCTGGGAGCAGCGGACAGGCAGTGTGGCCTCGAGAGCCCCCAATTAAAAAGCTTTTTCAGAGACCTCTGTGCAGTGTATACTTAACCATTTGCTTCTCAATAATCCCTGGGAGCAGGGGACAGGCAGTGTGGCCTCGGGAGCCCCCAATTAAAAAGCTGTTTCAGAGGCCTCTGTGCTGTATATAGTTAACCATTTACTGCTCAATAATCCCTGGGAGCAGGGGACTGGCAGTGTGGCCTCGGGAGCCACCAATTAAAAAGCTGTTTCAGTGAAATGTGTGCCTATAAATAGTTAACCATTTATGTCTCAATAATCCCTGGGAGCAGGGAGCAGGCAGTGTGGCTCCGGATGCCCCCAATTAAAACGCTGTTAATTGGGGGCATCCAATTAAAAAGCTGTTTCAGAGACCTCTGCGCTTGTATATAGTTAAGCATTTACTGCTCAATAATCCCTGGGAGCCGGGGACAGGCAGTGCGGCCCCGGGATCCCCCAATTAAAAAGCTGTTTCAGAGACCTCTGTGCCTGTATATAGTTAACCATTTAATGCTCAATAATCCCTGGGAGCAGGTGACAGGCAGTGTGGCTCCGAGATCCCCCAATTAAAAAACTTTTTCAGTGACCTCTGTGCAATCTATCGTTAACCATTTGCTTCTCAATAATCCCTGGGAGCAGGGAACATGCAGTGTGGTCCGTGAGCCACAATTAAAAAGCTGTTTCACAGACCTCTGTGCTGTATATAGTTAACCATTTACTGTTCAATAATCCCTGGGAGCAGGGGACAGGCAGTGTGGCCTCGAGAGCCCCCAATTAAAAAGCTTTTTCAGAGACCTCTGTGCAGTGTATACTTAACCATTTGCTTCTCAATAATCCCTGGCAGCAGGGGACAGGCAGTGTGGCCTCGGGAGCCCCCAATTAAAAAGCTGTTTCAGAGGCCTCTGTGCTGTATATAGTTAACCATTTACTGCTCAATAATCCCTGGG
Organism: Scyliorhinus torazame; assembly: GCF_047496885.1. NCBI lineage: Eukaryota > Metazoa > Chordata > Chondrichthyes > Carcharhiniformes > Scyliorhinidae > Scyliorhinus > Scyliorhinus torazame. The sequence continues at coordinate 290,543 of NW_027307837.1, forward strand.
AGCAGGGGACTGGCAGTGTGGCCTCGGGAGCCCCCAATTAAAAAGCTGTTTCAGTGAACTGTGTGCCTAAATATAGTTAACCATTTACGTCTCAATAATCCTGGGGAGCAGGGGACAGGCAGTGTGGCTCCGGATGCCCCCAATTAAAACGCTGTTAATTTGGGGCACCCAATTAAAAACCTGTTTCAGAGACCTCTGTGCCTGTATATAGTTAACCACTTACTGCTCAATAATCCCTGGGACCAGGGGTCAGGCAGTGTGGCCTCGAGAGCCCCCAGTTAAAAACGTGTTTCAGTGAACTCAGTGCCTAAATATAGTTAACCATGTACGTCTCAATAATCCTGGGGAGCAGGGGACAGGCAGTGTGGCTCCGGGAGCACCCAATTAAAAAGCTGTTTCAGAGATCTCTGTGCTGTATATAGTTAACCATTTACTTCTCAATTATCCCTGGGAGCAGGGGGCAGGCAGTGTAGCTCCGGGAGCCCCCAATTAAAAAGCTGTTTCAGAGACCTCTGTGCTGTATATAGTTAACCAGTTACTTCTCAATAATCCCTGGGAGCAGGGGACAGGCAGTGTGGTCTCGAGAGCCCCCAATTAAAAAACTGTTTCAGAGACCTCTGTGCTGTATATAGTTAACCATTTACTTCTCAATAATCTCTGGGAGCAGCGGACAGGCAGTGTGGTCTCGGGAGCCCCCAATTAAAAAGCTGTTTCAGAGACCTCTGCCTAAATATAGTTAACCATTTACTTCTCAATAATCCCTGGGAGCAGGGGACAGGCAGTGTGGCTCCGAGAGCCCCCAATTAAAAAGCTGTTTCAGAGACCTCTGTGCTGTATATAATTAACCATTTAGTTCTCAATAATCCCTGGGAGCAGGCGACAGGCAGTGTGGTCCAGGAGCCCCCAGTTAAAAAGCTGTTTCAGTGACCTCGGTGCTGTGTATAGTTAACCATTTACTGGTCAATAATCCCTGGGAGCAGGGGACAGGCAGTGTGGCATCGCAGCACCCAATGAAAAAGCTGTCTCAAAGACCTCTGTGCTGTACGTAGTTAACCATTTACTGCTCAATAATCCCTGGGAGCAGGGAGCAGGCAGTGTGGCTCCGGGAGCCCCCAATTAAAAATCTGTTTCGGAGACCTCTGCCTAAATATAGTTAACCATTTACTTCTCAATAATCCCTGGGAGCAGGGGACAGGCAGTGTGGCTCCGAGAGCCCCCAATTAAAAATGTGTTTCAGAGACCTCTGCGCCTGTATATAGTTAACCATTTATTGCTCAATAATCCCTGGGTGCAGGGGACATGCAGTGTGGCTCCCGGAGCCCCCAATTAAAAAGTTGTTTCAGTAACCTCTGCTGTATATAGTTAACCATTTACTGCTCAATAATCCCTGTGAGCAGGGGACAGGCAGTGTGGTCCGTGACCGCCAATTAAAATGCTGTTTCAGAGACCTCTGCGCCTGGATATAGTTAACCATTTACTGTTCAATAATCCCTGGGAGCAGGGGACAGGCAGTGTGGCCTCGAGAGCCCCCAATTAAAAAGCTTTTTCAGAGACCTCTGTGCAGTGTATACTTAACCATTTGCTTCTCAATAATCCCTGGGAGCAGGGGACAGGCAGTGTGGCTCCGGGAGCCCCCAATTAAAAAGCTGTTTCAGAGACCTCTGTGCCTGTATATAGTTAACCATTTACTGCTCAATAATCCCTGGGAGCAGGGGACAGGCAGTGTGGCCTCGGGAGCCCCCAATTAAAAAGCTGTTTCAGAGGCCTCTGTGCTGTATATAGTTAACCATTTACTGCTCAATAATCCCTGGGAGCAGGGGACTGGCAGTGTGGCCTCGGATGCCACCAATTAAAAAGCTGTTTCAGTGAACTGTGTGCCTATAAATAGTTAACCATTTATGTCTCAATAATCCCTGGGAGCAGGGAGCAGGCAGTGTGGCTCCGGATGCCCCCAATTAAAAAGGCTGTTAATTGGGGGCACCCAATTAAAAAGCTGTTTCAGAGACCTCTGTGCCTGTATATAGTTTACCACTTACTGCTCAATAATCCCTGGGACCAGGGGTCAGGCAGTGTGGCCTCGAGAGCCCCCAGTTAAAAACATGTTTCAGTGAACTCAGTGCCTAAATATAGTTAACCATTTACGTCTCAATTATCCCTGGGAGCAGGGGGCAGGCAGTGTAGCTCCGGGAGCCCCCAATTAAAAAGCTGTTTCAGAGACCTCTGTGCTGTATATAGTTAACCAGTTACTTCTCAATAATCCCTGGGAGCAGGGGACAGGCAGTGTTGTCTCGAGAGCCCCCAATTAAAAAAAAGTTTCAGAGACCTCTGTGCTGTATATAGTTAACCATTTACTTCTCAATAATCTCTGGGAGCAGGGGACAGGCAGTGTGGCCTCGGGAGCACCCAATTAAAAAGCTGTTTCAGTGATCGCAGTGCCTAAATATAGTTAACCATTTACGTCTCAATAATCCTGGGGAGCAGGGGACAGGCAGTGTGGTTCCGGGAGACCCCAATTAAAAAGCTGTTTCAGAGATCTCTGTGCTGTATATAGTTAACCATTTACTTCTCAATTATCCCTGGGAGCAGGGGACAGGCAGTGTAGCTCCGGGAGCCCCCAATTAAAAAGCTGTTTCAGAGACCTCTGTGCTGTATATAGTTAACCATTTACTTCTCAATAATCCCTGGGAGCAGGGGACAGGCAGTGTGGCCTAGGGATCCCCCAATTAAAAAGCTGTTTCAGAGATCTCTGTGCTGTATATATTTAACCATTTACTGCTCAATAATCCCTGGGAGCAGGGGACAGGCAGTGTGCCCTCGGGTGCCCCCAATTAAAAAGCTGTTTCAGTGACCACAGTGCTATATATAGTTAACAATTTACTGCTCAATAATCCCTGGGAGCAGGGGACAGGCAGTGTGGCGTCTTCAGCCCCCAATTAAAAAGCTGTTTCAGAGACCTCTGTGCTGTATATATTTAACCATTTTCTTCTCAATAATCCCTGGGAGCAGGGGACAGCAGTGTGGCCTCGGGAGCCCCCAATTAAAAAGCTGATTCAGAGACCTCTGTGCTTTATATCGTTAACCATTTACTTCTCAATAATCCTTGGGACCAGGGGACAGGCAGTGTGGTCGGGAGCTCCCAATTAAAAAGCTGTTTCAGAGACCTCTGTGCTGTATATTGTTAACCATTTACTGCTCAATAATCCATGGGAGCAGGGGACAGGCAGTGTGGCCTCGGGAGCCCCCAATTAAAAAGCTGTTTCAGAGACCTCTGTGCTGTATATTGTTAACCATTTACTGCTCAATAATCCATGGGAGCAGGGGACAGGCAGTGTGGCCTCGGCAGCCCCCAATTAAAAAGCTGTTTCAGAGACCTCTGTGCTGTATATTGTTAACCATTTACTGCTCAATAATCCCTGGGTGCAGGGGACAGGCAGTGTGTCCTCGGGAGCCCCCAATTAAAAACGTGTTTCAGAGACCTCTGCGCCTGTATATAGTTAACTATTTACTTTGTCTTAATAATCGCTCGGAGCGGAGGACAGGCAGTGTGGCCTCGTGTGGCCCAAATTAAAAAGCAGTTTCAGAGACCTCTGTGCTGTATGTATTTAGCCATTTACTGCTCAATAATCCCTGGGAGCAGGGGACAGGCAGTGTGGCTCCGGGAGCCCCCAATTAAAAAGCTGTTTCAGGGACCTCTGTGCTGTGTATATTTAACCATTTACTTCTCAATAATCCCTGGGAGCAGGGGACAGGCAGTGTGGTCTCGGGAGAAAACAATGAAAACGCTGTTTCAGAGACCTCTGTGCCTGTATATAGTTAACCATTTACTGCTCAATAATCCCTGGGAGCAGGGGTCAGGCAGTGTGTCCGGGAACCCCCAATTAAAAAGCTGTTTATGAGACCTCTGTGCTGTATATAGTTAACCATTTACTGCTCAATAATCCCTGGGAGCAGTGGACAGGCAGTGTGGTCCGGGAGCCCCCCAAAAAATGCTGGTTCAGAGACCTCTGTCCCTGTATATAGTTAAACCTTTTCCTGCTCAATAATCCCTGGGAGCAGGGGTTAAAATGATGTGTCAGAGACCACTGGGTCTGTATATAGTTAACCATTTACTTCTCAATAATCCCTGGGAGCAGGGGACAGCAGTGTGGCCTCGGGAGCCCCCAATTAAAAAGCTGTTCCAGAGACGTCTGTGCTGTATATATTTAACCATTTACTTCTCAATAATCCCTGGGAGCAGGGGACAGGCAGTGTGGTCTCTTGAGAAAACAATTACAACTCTGTTTCAGAGACCTCTGTGCCTGTATATAGTTAACCATTTACTGCTCAATAATCCCTGGGTGCAGGGGACAGGCAGTGTGGCCTCGGGAGCACCCAATTAAAAAGCTGTTTCAGTGATCTCAGTGCCTAAATATAGTTAACCATTTACGTCTCAATAATCCTGGGGAGCAGGGGACAGGCAGTGTGGCTCCGGGAGCCCCAAATTAAAAATCTGTTTCAGAGATCTCTGTGCTGTATATAGTTAACCATTTACTTCTCAATTATCACTGGGAGCAGGGGACAGGCAGTGTAGCTCCGGGAGCCCCCAATTAAAAAGCTGTTTCAGAGACATCTGTGCAGTATATAGTTAACCATTTACTGCTCAATAATCCCTGGGAGCAGGGGACAGGCAGTGTGGTCTCGAGAGCCCCCAATTAAAAATCTGTTTCAGAGACCTCTGTGCTGTATATAGTTAACCATTTACTTCTCAATAATCCCTGGGAGCAGGGGACAGGCAGTGTGGCCTAGTGATCCCCCAATTAAAAAGCTGATTCAGAGATCTCTGTGCTGTATATATTTCACCATTTACTGCTCAATAGTCCCTGGGAGCAGGGGACAGGCAGCGTGGCTCCGGGAGCCCCCAATTAAAAAGCTGTTTCAGGGACTACTGTGCTGTGTATATTTAACCATTTACTTCTCAATAATCCCAGGGAGCGGTGGACAGGCAGTGTGGCCTCGGGAGCCCCCAATTAAAACGCTGTTTCAGGGACCTCTGCGCTGTATATAGTTAACCATTTACTGCTCAATAATCCCTGGGAGCAGGGGACAGGCAGTGTGGCCTCAGGAGCCCCCAATTAAAAAACTGTTTCAGGGACCTCTGTGCCTGAATATAGTTAACAATTTACTGCTCAATAATCCCTGGGAGCAGGGGACAGGCAGTGTGGCCTCGGGAGCCCCCAATTAAAAAGCTGTTTCAGAGACCTCTGTGCTGTATATATTTAACCATTTTCTTCTCAATAATCCCTGGGAGCAGGGGACAGCAGTGTGGCCTCGGGAGCCCCAAATTAAAAAGCTGATTCAGAGACCTCTGTGCTGTATATCGTTAACCATTTACTTCTCAATAATCCATGGGAGCAGGGGACAGGCAGTGTGGTCGGGAGCTCCCAATTAAAAAGCTGTTTCAGAGACCTCTGTGCTGTATATTGTTAACCATTTACTGCTCAATAATCCATGTGAGCAGGGGATAGGCAGTGTGTCCTCGGGAGCCCCCAATTAAAAACCTGTTTCAGAGACCTCTGCGCCTGTATAGAGTTAACCATTTACTTTGTCTTAATAATCGCTCGGAGCGGAGGACAGGCAGTGTGGCTCCGGGAGCCCCCAATTAAAAAGCTGTTTCCGGGACCTCTGTGCTGTGTATATTTAACCATTTACTTCTCAATAATCCCTGGGAGCAGGGGACAGGCAGTGTGGTCTCGGGAGAAAACAATGAAAACGCTGTTTTAGAGACCTCTGTGCCTGTATATAGTTAACCATTTACTGCTCAATAATCCCTGGGAGCAGGGGACAGGCAGTGTGTCCGGGAACCCCCAATTAAAAAGCTGTTTCTGAGACCTCTGTGCTGTATATAGTTAACCATTTACTGCTCAATAATCCCTGGGAGCAGGAGACAGGCAGTGTGGTCCGGGAGCCCCCAATTAAAAAGCTGTTTCAGAGGACTCTGTGCTATATATAATTAACCATTTACTTCTCAATAATCCCTGGGAGCAGGGGACAGGCAGTGTGGTCCGGGAGCCCCCAAAAAAATTCTGGTTCAGAGACCTCTGTCCCTGTATATAGTTAAACATTTTCCTGCTCAATAATCCCTGGGAGCAGGGGTTAAAATGATGTGTCAGAGACCACTGGGCCTGTATATAGTTAACCATTTACTGCTCAATAATCCCTGGGAGCAGATGACAGGCAGTGTGGCCTCGGGAGCCCATAGTTAAAAAGGTGTTTCAGATACACTGTGCTGTATATAGTTAACCATTTACTGCTCAATAATCCCTGGGAGCAGTGGACAGCAGTGTGGCCTTGGGAGCCCCCAATTAAAAAGCTGTTTCAGAGACCTCTGTGCTGTATATATTTAACCATATACTGCTCAATAATCCCTGGGAGCAGTGGACAGCAGTGTGGCCTTGGGAGCCCCCAATTAAAAACCTGTTTCAGTGACCTCTGTGCTGTATATAGTTAACCATTTACTGCTCAATAATCCCTGGGAGCAGGGCCAGGCAGCGTGGCTCCGGGTGCCCCCAATTAAAAAGCTGTTTCAGTGACCTCTGTCCCTATATATAGTTAAATATTTACTGCTCAATAATCCCTGGGAGCAGGAGTCAGGCAGTGTGGTCTCGAGAGCCCCCAATTAAAAAACTGTTTCAGAGACCTCTGTGCTGTATATAGTTAACCATTTACTTATCAATAATCCCTGGGAGCAGGGGACAGGCAGTGTGGCCTAGGGATCCCTCAATTAAAAAGCTGTTTCAGTGACCACTGTGCTATATATATTTAACCATTTACTGCTCAATAGTCCCTGGGAGCAGGGGACAGGCAGCATGGCTCCGGGAGCCCCCAATTAAAAAGCTGTTTCAGGGACTACTGTGCTGTGTATATTTAACCATTTACTTCTCAATAATCCCTGGGAGCAGGGGACAGGCAGTGTGGTCTCGGGAGAAAACAATTAAAACGCTGTTTCAGAGACCTCTGTGCCTGTATATAGTTAACCATTTACTTCTCAATAATCCCTGGGAGCAGGGGACAGGCAGTGTGGCTCCAGGAGCCCCCAATTCAAAAGCTGTTTCAGAGACCTCTGCGCTGTATATATTTAACCATTTTCTTCTCAATAATCCCTGGGAGCAGGGGACAGGCAGTGTGGTCGGGAGCTCCCAATTAAAAAGCTGTTTCAGAGACCTCTGCGCCTGTATATAGTTAACCATTTACTTTGTCTTAATCATCGCTCGGAGCGGAGGACAGGCAGTGTCGCCTCGTGGGGCCCAAATTAAAAAGCAGTTTCAGAGACCTCTGTGCTGTATATAGTTAACCATTTACTGCTCAATAATCCCTGGGAGCTGGGGACATGCAGTGTGGCCTCGTGAGCCCCCAATTAAAAAGCTGTTTCAGAGACCTCTGTGCTGTATATATTTAACCATTTAGTTCTCAATAATCCCTGCGAGCAGGGGACAGGCAATGTGGCCTTGGGAGCCCCCAATTAAAAAGCTGTTTCAGAGACCTCTGTGCTGTATATATTTAACCATTTAGTTCTCAATAATCCCTGCGAGCAGATGACATGCAGTGTGGCCTCGTGAGCCCCCAATTAAAAAGCTGTTTCAGAGACCTCTGTGCAGTATATAATTAACCATTTACTTCTCAATAATCCCTGGGAGCAGGGGACAGGCAGTGTGGTCCGGGAGCCCCAAAACAAATGCTGGTTCAGACACCTCTGTCCCTGTATATAGTTAAACCTTTTCCTGCTCAATAATCCCTGGGAGCAGGTGACAGGCCGTGTGGCTCAGGAAACCCGAATTAAAAAGCTGTTTCAGAGACCTCTGCGCCTGTATATAGTTAACCATTTACTGCTCAATAATCCCTGGGAACAGGGGACAGGGGCCCCGGGAGCCCCCAATTAAAAAGCTGTTTCAGAGACCTCTGTGCCTGTATATAGTTAACCATTTACTGCTCAATAATCCCTGGGAGCAGGGGACAGGCAGTGTGGCTCCGAGATCCCCCAATTAAAAAGCTGTTTCAGTGACCTCTGTGCTGTATATAGTTAACCATTTCCTTCTCAATAATCCCTGGGAGCAGGGACAGGCAGTGTGGTCCGTGAGCACAATTAAATAGCTGTTTCACAGACCTCTGTGCTGTATATAGTTAACCATTTACCGATCAATAATCCCTGGGAGCAGGGGACAGGCAGTGTGGACTTGGGAGCCCCCAATTAAAAAGCTGTTTCAGAGACCTCTGTGCTGTATACATTTAACCATTTACTGCTCAATAATCGCTGGGAGCAGGGGACAGGCAGCGTGGCTCCGGGTGCCCCCAATAAAAAACCTGTTTCAGTGACCTCTGTGCCTATATATAGTTAACTATTTACTGCTCAATAATCCTTGGGAGCAGGAGTCAGGCAGTGTGGCTCCGTGAGTCCCCAATTAAAAAACTGTTTCAGTGATCTCTGTGCTGTGTATATTTAACCATTTACTGCTCAATAACCCCTGTGAGCAGGGAACAGGCAGTGTGGCCTTGGGAGCCCACAATTAAAAAGCTGTTTCAGAGGAGTCTGTGCTATATATAATTAACAATTTACTTCTCAATAATCCCTGGGAGCAGGGGACAGGCAGTGTGGCCTCGGGAGCCCCCAATTAAAAAGCTGTTTCAGTGACCTCTGTGCTGTATATAATTAACCATTTACTTCTCAATAATCCCTGGGAGCAGGGGACAGGCAGTGTGGCTCCGGGAGCCCCCAATTAAAAAGCTGTTTCAGTGACCTCTGTGCAGTATATCGTTAACCATTTACTGCTCAATAATCAGTGGGAGCAGGAGACAGGCAGTATGGTCCGGGAGCCCCAAATAAAAAGCTGGTTCAGAGACCTCTGACCCTGCATATAGTTAACCATTTACTGCTCAGTAATCCCTGTGAGCAGGGGACAGGCAGTGTGGCCTCGGGAGCCCCCAGTTAAAAAGGTGTTTCAGATAATCTGTGCTGTATATTGTTAACCATTTACTGCTCAATAATCCCTGGGAGCAGGGGACAGGCAGTGTGTCCTCGGGAGCCCATAGTTAAAAAACTGTTTCAGATAATCTGTGCTGTATATAGTTAACCATTTACTGCTCAATAATCCCTGGGAGCAGGTGACAGGCCTGTGTGGCTCGGGGAGCCCGAATTAAAAAGCTGTTTCAGAGACCTCTGCGCCTGTATATAGTTAACCATTTACTGCTCGATAATCCCTGGGAGCAGGAGACAGGCAGTGCGGCCCCGGGAGCCCCCAATTAAAAAGTTGTTTCAGAGACCTCTGTGCCTGTATATAGTTAACCATTTACTGCTCAATAATCCCTGGGAGCAGGGGACAGGCAGTGTGTCCGGGTACCCCCAATTAAAAAGCTGTTTCTGAGACCACTGTGCTGTATATAGTTAATCATTTACTGCTCAATAATCCCTGGGAGCAGGGGACAGG